>NW_020447764.1:1489806-1802369 GCF_003343035.1 Apteryx rowi | reverse complement strand
CAACGGCCGCAGCGCCTCCGCCTGAGGTGGCGGCGCTCTGCGGGCCGGCGGCAGCGGCGGTGGGGACCTGCTCGGGCACTGCTCTCCGGCTAGCGCTGTTGGTCCGTGGGGTTTGTGCCAAGAAGTCATCTTTAACGTGACTGCAGAAACTGCATTTACCTTCCCAGCTCCCCGGGAGAGGGAGCGGGTTGATAACAGGTGACTAATAATTGGGACAGTAATCGGGGGACTGCAGAAATCAGCCCCAAATGTCGGTCATTCCCCAGCCTCCTGCTCTTCCCCCCTGTCCTGACCCTTGCATCAGGTCACCTGTCAGCTCCTGGACTTACGCCTGCTGCAAGCTCTTTTTTCCCCCGCTCTGCTAACAGTAGGTGAAATAGTTACTGCTTCACCGTCTCCAAGCCGAAAGTGCAGGTAGCAGCTTGTACCTCGGCTCTTTTACAGGAGCACGCGAGTGTTCGGTGTGCTGCCAAGTGGGAAAAAAAGTGGCAAAGACTTCCTGGACTCTGGAATTCCAATAAAGAAGCCTTAGTGCTTTATGGCTGCTAAGCTTTAAGCTTTTTACAGCTTAAAATTAATTTGAAAAAGCAGTCATCAGTGTTTTGTCCTTTAAGAGGTGTAATACAGCAGGCTTCATACACAGACATGTACCAGTTGGGTAAAAGTAAAAATACTTCATATTGATTACACAGTCCAAGACACTTAATTACACAAATGTTTGTTTCTGAAAGGAGTGAATTTTTGTTGCCTCTGCTGTTTGAGAAGCACAGTTGTCAGCCTTGGAGTTCTGAGTGTCACCCTGACCAGTGCCTGGGTACGGCTTTTTATTTATTTAATAATAATACAGGGGATGTAGGTATCAACTTCCCTGTGAATAATCAGGAATTAGTAATTAAATATTTTTATAGATCTGGTCTTTAGTCTTTGATTTATAAATGTTTCCCAACACAACTATAAGTCTCACTCATGCCCAGCAGAAAATATTTTTCCCATCTCGCAGAGTATTTGAGATTTTGTTTTTCTGTCTGGCACTGGTAGGAAAAAGTATTTTGAAAGGTCTTAAAAAAAATTGTCAAAAATATTGTCCCCACTTACTTTGAAAGCCTTAAAATGTTTCCTTGGCATTTTGGCCCTTATTAGAGTTTTTTTTTTAAGAGTAACTTAATTAAAATTTAAAATAAATGAATTTCAACTGAAATACAATGCTTTAAATTTCAATATTGTCAAAATAGGAAATTTCAAAGTCAAAGCATTTAAAAAGTTTCATTTTAAATCAGAGGTTCATTATAACCAGTGTTCATCATAATAGCTTGTAACAAAAAAGCATTTTGAAGGAAATATCAATTTCAAATGGATAGATTAAATAGGCCACATACATCAAATTTCGTGCAGAATGGTGCTGGACGCCACTGTTTTATACCAAACTGGGTAACTGAAGATCTGTCGAGAAAGACATCTCCTTTCAGTCAGTTCCTTCTGGAATCTTGTGTGATAGATCTGTTTATCCAAAAAAGTATTTTTTCTGAACTTGGGCATCCATACATGTGCTAGAATGTAGGTGGAATTAGTTTATGCAGGTGTTGTGTCATTTTTGATGTACTGAAATTCTGGAATGCTTTATTACCGATAAAGCATATATTACAATAACTGCATGCACATATTACAGACAGAGCTGTGCATGCACACCCCACACAAAGAGAAGGGAAAGGAGAAAGCTTAAAATATGCCAGGGAATAGCAGTGTAAGGATTTGTTGCTAGAAATTCCACAAAGATATAAATCATTTCAAATGTTACAGTAGTACACACTGGGGATTATGTTAAACTAATTGTGTCAATGGTTGTATTTAAACATATGAACTGAAGCTGGTTTTAATTTCTTGTGTACATTTTAGCATGAACCATTGAGAAGGTTAATAATTCATTTCATTGCTTCTTTCCAGCATTGTTTAAAATGGTGAAACATACTTCAGCAGTTCAGCTCTGAGAGAAGGGCAGGGATTAATATAGCGCTGAGCTCAGTAGGAACTGGAAGAAAAGAGAATTTTTGGTCAAAACAAAAAATGGGAGTGGAAGTTAATAGAGAATGAATAATGTGGACAAAAGGACAGACTGAAAAAACACCCATGGAGGATAATT
This sequence comes from Apteryx rowi, assembly GCF_003343035.1. Lineage (NCBI taxonomy): Eukaryota > Metazoa > Chordata > Aves > Apterygiformes > Apterygidae > Apteryx > Apteryx rowi. The sequence continues at coordinate 1,800,232 of NW_020447764.1, read as the reverse complement.
GTGGGAAATCAGTTAATGGCACACACACACCACTTGAGCTGTGTGATGACAAAGGGCTCAGTGTGAACTTCAGCAGCTCGTGGCTCACAGGGGAATGGAGCAGCAGGAGCCATTGCTCTCCAGCAGCACGGGGAAAGCTGTGAGACACCGTCAGAGACCAGACTCGTTGCTCGCTAGGTTGGCTGGCCAGTCATGGGGCCTTTTGGCTGTCAACTTTCTTCCGCCTTTCTCTTTCCCTCTCCCCCCCAAATAATCACTGATAATGAATAAATACACAGGAGTTAGATGAGGGGCTGGGGAGTGTGGAGACCCTGACAATTCTGATTCTCTCATTAGGATGGACTTTCTGTACAGGACAGGTAGCAAAGCTACCAGTCCAGCCTTCCCAAAATAGCAAGCTGTGTCAGATGGGCTCCATCGACTGGGTCATTCCCACCCTCTCCCTCACTGCATTCAAATTCCTCTAATAATGTGACAACTTTCTAAGGCAGAAAAAAACCTATGTATCTTTGACCATGGAGTCTGATGTAAGTCCTATGATAGGTCAGAAAGCTCAATTAATAAATTTGAGATGGACATTTACAGTGTGAAGTAAAATGCATTTAGATTGACAGGAATTTTCCCACTGATTTCAGTGGCAGTTGACTAGGTTCCTGAAGTGCTCCTGTTAATTAGTTACTACCCATATCCTATACAGGTACATTATTCATGTCAAGCTTTATCATTGTCTATGATAGCGCTGTAAATATTATTCTAGTAGAGGCCCAAACATTTCCCTTCTCACTCTGAGAAGTTCCTTGAAAATGGATATATTCATATCCTTTAAAATGCCCTGTAAGGAAGATGTGATTTTAAATGAACCAAGTTGAATGTCCATTGGATTGTATGCTGTTGTGAGTATAAACCAGCTGAACAGCTTTGCACGTGTTGTTCTAGCACACCTTGAGCTATCTGATGATCAGCAGAAGGCTGGTATGTATGTATACAGTCAGTGTATAGGGAAAGTGAGACCTGGGAGCTGTCAGCCCACTCCTGTAGGATAAGCAATAGCATACTAGCGCAGAATAGGCCCCGCTGGACCTGTCACTGTCTAATAGCTCCCAGAGTCCCACCTTGGACACAAAGGCAATCACGGAAGTAATCTTGCCCTCTGAAAGAACTTCTTTGCTGCTAACTCTTTCACAGATCTCCCTTGAGCAGCCCAGCTCAAAAGCACAAACCACATACCTTTTTTCTAAAGCAGCATTAAAAACTTGTTTTCTTTCAAAAGTGATAAAAATTCAAACTATAAACCCAGCAGTTACCAGCTTCCTGCAACACAGGAATGCCGTTTCTACTGGGCCCCTCCTGGTTGGGTGCAGGCTCAAACTATCTCCATCAGGCTCTGCAGAAAATGATTAAGATAATTAGCCACACACAGGTCTAAGACCTTAGGCTCACTGCTAGGTTGGTTCCTTCAGGTCAACCAAGAAGAACATGAAGAATAAAAAAGCAGCAGCCATAAATTATCAGTAACTAAGGAGAAGGCGAGGCAGCGCCATCTTCCACAAGTTGCTTGTATGACTTTGGCACCCTCATACCTCACAGACATTTCTTGCAGGAGCAGATCCCTCACCCATGGGGTAGGTGCTCCATCCAGCCTCTCAGAGGAGATGTGCTGCTGTCCCTGACTGCCCTTGAAGACCTCTTTGAGGCTGTGTTCAGGGTAGGCAAGCCCTTTCACTGGTCTAATTTGGTTTTGAGGCTCCCTCAACAGCTCAGCGCTAAGGTAGCTCCCCCATATAGCTAGCTTGTTCCTGTTTTTCCAGTGAGGAGTCACATTTAGTACAGCCTTGCTGCAGAGTGGACTTGCATGTGGTTTGCCTGCTGCACATCACTGGCTGTACGTGTCCCTTTGGCTGGCTGCTGGCACCAGGCTGCTCACAGCAGGGACCCAAGGGCTGCTGCTGAGCTTCCTGCAGTGGGGCTTATAGAGCCTTGTGGCAGCTTCCTGCTTAGATAATATCCAAAACCCATTTCCCGCTGACAGATAAATAATGAGGTGACACTGTGGCAGCATTCCTATCCGGTGACATTTGCCCTGAATGGTTAGCAAGTAAATAAAACATAGTCTATAAAGCCAAGTTAGTTTTTTCCTACAGCGGCTTCAGTCAAGTGATAGCATCTTGTCAAGTGTGCTCACGTGCCAGACTATTCCTTGGTACTTGAGGACAACAGAGACAGTCTCAGTGCAAGCCCATGCAGCCACACAGGTCTCTGGGGTGAGCTCACTGTTTCCTTCCCCTTCTCTCCCCCCAAAAGCGGCAACTGGTTTCAATTCCTTTCACAGTCTCCTGAGGACTGAGGTCGCTCCCTTACTAAGTAGCTAACCGCTGGTCTGGAGGAGTGGTGGGAGCCACTGGCCTCCAAAAGCTGTGTCCCTGGGTGAAAAATGAAGCTGACTGAGGCTGGGAGGAAGCCCCAGTGCAAGTCTCCAGCAGTAGGGCGCTGCCCTGGAGGGACTGACACTGGATTTGTATTCTCAGCTGTGAGGCTTGTCTGTGTTTATGATCCATGTTTACCACTATTCTTGTATCTTTCCCCAAATCTTCTCTTTTCTAGACTAAACAAATCCACTCTCTCTACTTGGAAGGTCATATTTTAAGGGGCTTGTTTCTTCTGCTGTACTTTGAAATCTCTCCAATTTGTTTACATTTGTCTTTAAGTGAAGGGCTCAACTGCTCGTTAACTGCAATCTGCTCTATCAGCACTGACAGCTGTGTATGTATTTCCCATGTTTTACCGTAGATACTTCTATTAAAATAACTCAAAATGACATTCTTTTTTTTACCAACAGCCTAATGCCGTTGATTTTCTTCCTATAATTCTGCTTGCTGATACCTGATTTGCTCTACGACAATTTATTGTTTTTTATTAGTTTTGCTGTGTTATTTCCACCCATTTCTCTAAATTGTCAAGTTCATGCAAAGTCTATTTTGGTCCTTCAAACTACTTTTGGTCCTCCCATTTCTTCCCATTAAGGTAATGTTACCACCTTTGGATGAAGCAAGGTCAAGAGAAGAACATTTAGGCAAAATTATGATAATATAGGTTTTACTTAGGTTGTTCCTGGAACTACAGCAGGTAAGAGTTTTGTCTTTCTGTATTTTTTTTTTAATTTTTCTTATGGTCTCTACTGGAACATGGGTTAGTGAGCTGATAGGAAAAATGTAAAAGACCATAAGGCATAATAAAAGTATCAGTTTCCATAGCTATGCATGCCAAAGTTTTATACCAGTAGATAAGCTTATTAGTATAGTTTATAGTTCTGTTGCTATTATACTGCCATTAATTATGTGCTGTGTCACCCTTGCTCTTTTAACAGCTATTTAATGTCAACTGACTCATTGTTCTCAGTCGTATGGGAGGAAAAATAAAGCAGTACATACACTGAGTACACAGTATGCACATGCTACCTTGTGTGCTATAGGAATGGAAAAAAATATAAGCAAGAACTTCCTGGAATCTGGAAAGGGCAAAGAACAAAATCACTTGGGAATCTACAGGTGGGGTGATTTTCCAGAGAAAAGCCTATGCACCTTAATAGTGAGCTCTGCTGAAATGCCTCAGTGGATCCCCCAGTAGTCATGATTACATATTCATGAGAAATATCTGCAGTTGTGAAAAACAGCTTCTCTGAGTATACTGGTCTCTTATCTGGAATGTGATAAAGTCAGATTAATTGCCTCATCCTATGCATACTGAAGTCCTCAAAATAAATTATTTCCCTAGCACCACACTAGTTGCACACATTTGACATTGAAATATCAGCCATCTGTTGACATATTAGGCCAAAAAAAATTATCTTAAAAAAAAAGGAGTGTTTATATCTTGCATTTTTGCTTGCTCAGTGAGTGAAACTTTTTATTATAATATTTTAAAATCTCTTGCCAAAACATTATAGTATTATATTCTGTTATAACATCATTTATTTCTTCCCACTTTTCTTCTGAATAGATCGTTTATCTTGTTCCAAGGATTGTAAGCACACATGGTATTCTCCAGAACAGTACAACTGAGTTTGCAGCTGCGGGAAGCTGGGCTGTTGCAGTGTTTCCAGTTCTGCCAAAGGTGTGTTGCATAACTTTGACCAAGGCAAGGTTTTGACTAGTCGATCACTGAATGACCTGCTTTTCTGTACTGCTTGGGTACCTTTGATCAAAAATTTCTGAAAAACTGAACACATTTGTAGGTATCGGAGCATGGATTTATAACAAGTCTGTATTGGTTCAGACCAGTATCCTGTTGCAATCAGTGGCCAGTAGCAGATGCCCAAGAAGGTATAAAAACACAGCAAGCATGCATGATACTTCTCTCTGATACCCTCCCAGTCTCCCCACCCAACTATTACTGGTTCAGGGGATTTCCTGAACATGTTGTGGTTTATCTGCTTAGTGACCCACAGAGATTTCTCTTCCAAGTACTTGTTCAATCTCCTCTTGCAACAACCAAGAGAAACCTTTTGCAACATCATTTTGCAAGGCCTGCCATGGATCTAGCACCCACTATGTGAAGAATTAGCTTCTTTTGTCTGTTTTGAACCAGACTGTAGTCCTCAGAGCAAGGAAACACTGATTCTCATAACAGACAGGTATCTGTTCTCAAATATGGACTTGTGTAATATTTCCATACTGAGAAGTATTATGCACATGCAAAGCTATGGAATGTAAACTGAAACTGCTACAATGCTACATAACACCTATGTGTTGGGATATGCAGATAAAGAAAGTAAGAATGCATATTGGTCCATGGTTCTGTTTTATTCCTTGCACCAATCACATTACACCTACATGTGGGACTGGGAAGATCTCTGGATTTGTGCTTGCAAACACTGAGATTTTCAAAGTGCTACTGAGTATGATGTACTAAATATTAAAAAATACCATCAATGTTTGCATTAGAATCTATGTATTTAGTAAAAGAATTTGGTTTATGATTTCATTTAAAGCCCACATGGCTTGAAAAGTCTGACATCAGAATTGTTTGTTGACATTATCTTTATTGAAGCATGGATCTTTAGCTTGGTTCACCATAAAGTGAAGCATTTTATTTATGATAATAGACAGGTTAGGGCTATAGGGGCATTATAACGTTGCTGGTGTAGATACAACTTTATCAGAAGATACAAACATGACCCGCGATAGAAACAAACACCTAAGAGAACACAATGAAACGTTCACTGTTTACAAATCACTTCATTACTACAGACACCAAATGGCAGTTACTGTAAGTAAATCAGTTGCAGAGAACTGACTACATTTAGACAAGGAAATGGGAACTTCTGTTTGGGGCTTCATCCACAACTGCTTAGTAGAAAAAAGTTTAATGTCAAGCATTCTTTTTATCCACAAAACAATGCTAACCAACAGACATATCAAAGAATAAGACTGAAGGATATCAACGTCTTTACAACTACTTTTGCAATTATCTTCTTGATTAGGTACTTTGATTTGTTTAATACATGTTGTCAGAAGGTAAATAGCCCAAAAATCAGCAGCAAAAATATTACAACAACAAAACAAGTAAATACAGTGCCAATGTGTCATGTTGTAGAAGAGAATACAAAGAGGACAAACAATGATAACTTAATCATATAAAATGACACAGAGCTGAAATACAGTGCACTTAAATATCTATGTGACAAATAATGTTAAATTCTGTACTTAGTATGTAGGTTTTTTAAACATAAAATCTGAAAAGTCTTTGTGCTTAAACTTTTTTTCCTGTTAAAAAGAATTAGTTGCTTACTTCCAATACTGCCACTGTAACTGATATTACAACAGATCACAATTTTCACAGACACATCAACATTAAAACATTTACCTATGAGAAAATAAGTCACTTCTCATTAGTTCACAGTGCGAAAAAAGTAGTGTACACTCTGTCTTGAGAAAGGCTTTCAGTTATTCATCAAGCCAGTTGCAGAAAAGTCCTGATACCAAATGCAGTGCTAGATTTAAAGAATGGAAAGCAACACATCACATGTTGGGAGGAAAAAATAAATTTCTTGTTTCTTCATGGATATCGTCTAAGTGACCTTCGTCTTCTGTTGTAGAAATGCCTGAGCCCATGTTGCCGTGAAAAATTCATCATGTAATTTTGTTTGCGAGTGCTATTAAAATTAAGGGGGGAAGGAGGAAGAAAAGAATGTCAGATTTTTAATATGTTCTTTGAATTCTTTCTGATCAGTGAGCTAGTGGGACAGATTCTTCTTATTCCTTGCATATCTTTTCAGGATTGTGTAAAGTGGTATAAAATGCACCTTCTATACAACAACAAGGTACAAGGCAATTGAGAGTCTGTTCCACTTTGCTTTTATTTACAATTCATTATCTTAGGGAAAGGTGAAGAGCTCTCAGCTAATTAAAACTTGTGCTGCCTAGGGCCAGATTCACTAAAGCTATATGCACTTCATACCCACTCAGTATAGGGCATTTCTCCACGGTGTATTTATATTCCAATTATCCTTTTCTCTCAAAGCATTAACAGCTTTATTTAGAGAACAGAAGAAAAGCTTTAATCCATCATGTTCTAGTTTTACCATATAGGAAGTGAAGTGCAACACTTTTACGCAGACTTAACATTTCCCTCCCCTGCCCCCCATCCTAATTTAAAGGAAGATCTGGGAAATAAACTGAACAGCATCATCAGTTCTGGCTGCAGCCTAGTTGAGGGATAGACACTTGCTCTGAAGACCTACAGGGAGCACGAGGTCTATCCAACCGACATTAGATTTCTACTTCTCCCACTGAGGGAAGAAAGAGCCATGAGAGGGCAGCAGTGAACAAGAATGATGTCCGGGACCTAGGTACCTGAAACCCACCAAACTCCTAGATAAGGGCCATATTCCACCTTCGGTTTTCAAAGAACAGAAACTTTGGAAATGAAGCTGTAACAGCTGTGTGGCTTCCTTGTGATTCTACTCATGGCATGTACAAACTTGCATATAGCTTGGAGAGAACCACCTGCACAGCAAGAGAGACTCTACGTCTTACTGCCTGTGGCAGAGGACTGCTGAACAGCCACAGCACTTCATCTGTCTGTAACTTTTCTTGGTCCCCTCCACCCTCAGCACTTGCACAGAAATACAGGTCCAAATAAATCTACAGCCAAACTATATTCAGAATTATATGAGAATATTTTGTATTAAGTGTTTTTAAAAAGGATGTCTCCTCTCAGACCTACTACTTACAGAGTACTTGGTCAACCACGTAAAGCAACCGAGACTTGGCTATAAGAGACAGTCACTGTTGCACGCTGGGCTGTAAAGTCCCAGGAAGTGGGAAAGAACTTTTGGTCAGAGCGCTATTTTTAAAAATAAAAAGAAAAGAGTATCACATATTGCAAACAGACTCTAATCTTTAAAGTCACCTGAGAGCCCCTTTCTCCATATGGAGGAAATTGCATATAAGAACTCATATATATGCAGCTATGGAATGCAATTTCTCTCAGCAGAATGGAGCAACACATTGACCATGCAGACCCTGAGGACAACTCCAACAGACATAAGGAGCTTCACCCAGGAAGAGCTGTTGGTGACTCTGCTGCCTCATTTTCTTCCTCTTTCCAGGGGAAAGGAGCTGTAAAGTCTCAGTGAGTCTGTGCAGTCTCAGCCTAATTTCTGCCTCCCTCTTCTAGTCTTCCCTACCCACTTTGGAATATGGCCTTTCTAGCTTTGTCCTGCAGTGGGAGAAAGATGCTTCGCCCAAAGGTCTCTGCTCCAGAGGGATTGAATGTTACCAGGAGCCTCCAAACCAAGCAATGCATCAGATTTTAAAAGTGGTAAGTGAAATACAGGCCAGTAGTAGACATTACAGTCAACAAATCTTCCATTTGTGAAAGCAAGGCAGGTTTTCGTTTGTGAGCTTTCTCTGTGAGTAAAAAGTAAATACTCCTATAATAAACAGTTATACTTTTCTCTCTAGTGCATAAGCTTATTTTCAGTGAATATGGCCCTTAGGGAAAAGAAATAATTGCATGCTTTGCAAAATAAGTATGATCCCCCAGAAGCAATGATAGCTTTTGCTATATAACTTAATCTAAAGTTATGCACAACTTAATCTAAAGTTATGATAACTTAATCTAAAAAATGTGTGTAACAAAATTATACCCTTTTTAACAGCTAATCTAGAATGTAATTGTCTAGAATAGAATAAAAGCAGCTGTGTCAAAATCTAGGATATAAAATGCCAAGCAATTCCAAGCTGCTTCCCAACTAGTTTTCCAAGGCTTTGCAAATTTCTTTACCCAATTTTACAGGCAAATGAAACTTATTTTCTTGCCACTGCAATATTCATACAGAATGAAATAATATCCAGCTCTCAGTGACAATGAATATGAATAGTTCTACACTTGGTACAACATTTTGCACTCTTGCAGAAAGTCAGTGCTCTAGAGCATTTGGCAATTAGGAGAGGGTTTAATATTTGAGTTTGACTTCTGACTTTCACTGGGATTCAGGACAGTCAGTGCTCAGACCAGGGCAAGTGACAGGAGGCAGTGGGCTAAGCAGTTGGCAAAGCCAGCCTGTTCCTAGCCGACTGGGAATGCTGGGCATAGGGGTACATTTTAAATCCTGCTAAGTGCTCACTGGCAGGAGGCAAATCACAGCCCTGAACTCTCCCCGGAGGCGACTGCCTTTGGTCCTGAGGCTGAAGGACAGCTTCCTCGTCTTTAATTCCCTAGGTGCTGGAGCCATCACCTGTGAAGTGGATACTTTGTCTCCTTGGACCCAGGGCTTTTATGGCAGCATCCTACCTCTCAGAAGACTGTCCTAACCATGAAGTGAGGTAGGATGGAGCACCTCTCTGCATGGAAAAGGCCACTCAGCAGCCAAAACACAAGAAATGGGCCTGGAAGAGGAAAACACAGCCCAATTCTGAGTGGCCTCACTGTAGGTACATGATTTTGGGTGCCCTCAGGACAGCAGCCTGGTACTAACAGGAGCCACGTGAGATTAATCACAGCTCTGGTCTCCTGAGGGGAGGCATCACCAATACTGCTTCTTCCCTCATCTTTTTTGAAAAAGCCTACCTAGCACTACCTTTGTAAATATCTATCCTGTTGACATATGTGGGACCAAAGGGAGCATGTCAATGCTTTGGGCTGAAAAATTTGCCATTTCTGGATCTGGTTAAATTTAGGACTGAACTAGGCCGTGAGATCCTTGGCTTGGGCAAGACTTTGGCCATTGGGGCACACTCAGAGCTGTGGTTCTTGGTGCCTGGGGGCCTTCATGTTTCCCAGTGGTCTCCTTGCTGGCCTTTGATCTGCTCACTTTAGGAGATAGCTCAGCAGAGATTTTCAGGACAACCTGTTTGGATAGTGCTAGGTAAACCTGGCCTATATTTCACTTTAAATGCCTAAGCATTTTGTATCTATCTGGCCTTAAAGTTATGATGAAGACATTTAAAGTAAACAAACAAACAAAAAAAAAGAAAAATAAATAAATAAAAACAGGAAGAAAGAAATGGTTCCCTAATATCTTAAAAGAAAAAAAGGAGACTTACTTATTCTTGATGCGTATTCAGTCTATTTTGGTATTTTATAAGATGGTCGGCTTGCTGAATGTTATAAGCAAAGAAAACAGACATATTCCCTGTCTTACACTGAACACCACAAAAAGCAGTGTGTGAAAAATAAGAGAAATCTAAATTCCCAATAAACAAATGCTCAGTTTCTTACTTGCACTGACATAGTCCAAACTCTTTTCCACCAAAGTCTGAGGTAGACTTTCCACTGACTGGGATGGAAGCCACTTAAAAACTTCATGCCCATTGTAGAAAATCGCATGATTTTCACTCTTGCTCTAGTTAAATAGGTATACCCTATAAGGGTATAGGTTGGTATCCACAAAATGAGGCTAGGTATATATTTATTTTTCTAAAGTTAATTTTATACATTGATAGGAGAAAAGCACTTTATAATTGAGTCCAATAGTGCTTTTCAAGACCACAGTAAGAATTACGTAATAAAGTTTGCAGAAGGAGTACTTAAATATTTCTTGCATTTGGTAGACTTAAAAATGCTTTCAATACTACTAATAATGAATTGTGTTTGTATTTTTATAGACTGATAAGAGGCTTTACTATGCTTTTGCTGTTATTTGCTTGTTCAAAGCACCCAAAATGTGCAGGGCAGCATCTAGCTACGTTAGGAATAAGGATCCCCCCGCCATCCATAACAGAGGGTGTGGAGGGAACTCTTGTTTGGAGACATCATTGGGGACATCAGCTTGGAGAAGTATGTAATGGACTGTCAGCATATACTGAGCCTTGTACCTTTTCAGTGCACTCGCTGAACCACTAGATGAAACGTACAGATCCAAAATAGCTGTATATTGCTGATGAACAGCAATATAAGCAATTATGAGGAGCAACTACTGCACAGTCTAATCTATAGTTTTAAGTGCCTTAATATTAAATAATAAATTAAAGATAATACTGCTCCAATTTACGTAGGAAACCCTAAGTAACTTTCCAATGAAGTCTTTGGAGTTATACTATTTTAATACATACAATAAAGCAGTTTATGAGAAGGAATCACCCTGTGTTTTTAGGCTTGAATAAAGCATTCTGATTATTGTATTATATGCTTCCTAAAGCACAGTTTGACTACAAGTCTGCAATTTAAGAACTATAAAGATGGAACATAGCCAAATGGAATAAAAATTTCCTGTAAAAAAACCAACATATCCTAATGTCATTCATTATTTTCATGTATTTATTTTTAGTAATGAGAACAAAATAGGACCAAAAATATTTGGATACCAAAACCAAACATGAACAAAGCCTTAGAAAACAGCAGAGGCACACATCTCAGGACTGGGCTTGGGGTAAATTTTGTGGCTGAATTACAAATGATCTATAAGGATACTCCGATAATTAGAAAAGTGACATGGTCTGAATGAAATCCTGTTTGCTCATATCAATGTCAAACATTTTTTGACTCTGGTGAAATCAAGATTTGAACTCACAGCTCAGTTACTTTGTTGGTTAGCAGCATCTATTAAATATGGCAGCACAAAGCAGCATGGTCGCAAGAAACAAAAGAACGACCTAGCAAATACTTGCTGTTGTTTTTAGATCTAAAAGATACTTATGACTCTGCTGCCGTACATGTTCACTGGCATACACTGTGTGGCATTGGCTTCCACTCCTTGGTCATTATTTACAGAAAAAAGCATGAATTGCCTGTTGGAGCTGAGAGCTGGCCTGGGCAACACACTGAGTACCCTCCGCTCCCAGGTCCTGTTGCACTGCCACGAGCACTCGTGCCTGCCGGCAGGGGGGAAGCCCTCTCTCTGCAGCCTAAGTGACATTCCCACAAATTCCCACTGCTGCATGTGACCAGTGGCTGGATGAAGTGCTGAACCCGCTCTGCTAAGCTTAACTTTCCCTGACGCTGCCTGAGAAAGAGCTGCAGGATCAAGGCCTTGCAGAGCACATCTCAGAGAGCACAAATGGTATTCCACAGACCCATCATTGACAAAACTTTGGGAAAGAACCATAGCTGAAACAGCAACATATATTTGAAAGGGATTCAGGGAAAGCACTTACCTTACTCTAGTGTAAAACCAATGACAGCAAACAATGAAATACAACACAAGTTAGAAAATGCCTTTCAATGCATGCAGCACTGTGATTAGTCATAAAACCCTGATGAGGTTTAGAGGCAATATAGGACTTTTCATCTCTTTTGAAAATAAAAATTGAACAAATTACTTCCTGATATTTCAAATCAATGCTTATATTTTTCTTTTCTATAAAATTCAGCATGCACTTTTTAGAAACATAAGAAAAATGTCATAAAAGCACAGACTGCATCATATTAAATTTGGCATAAATGTTGTGACTATTCAGATAATTACCTAATATTTGAACTCTTTCTTTTCTTTATTATAAATATCTTGATACCCTTTAATTAAATGTATTTTTCAAATCATTGCTTTTTACTAGAAAAATGAAGCAGATGAAAATGCTTTTTCCACATGAGGACTCTTTGTTAGAGCTAGAATATATAATTTGTCTTTTAATGTTGCAAAACAGCATAAACATTCTTTGCACCAAATGCAACGTAAGTTCCTCAATAAATCATTTGTGCCAAAAATGTGAGAAAATCTTCACAATGAAGAGCGTGGAGTGATAGCTATGGAGGCATTAGTTCTATTACCCAACAAATAATCATAAAAAATTGTTATGAGGGGAAACTTCTTGCATTCCTTGAACAACTCAAATTCCCATGGATTACACCACAAGTTTTGGGCTGCAAAGAAAGCAACATCAGACCCTTAGTTTTCAGTTTATTATTGTCCTTTAGTTCTAAATGCCTTTGATCAAAGCTTGTTTTTTTAGAGGTTACTAAGGGCCTGCATTATACACAAAGAAATAGCAGTTCTAAAGGCACATGCAAAAACGTGCGTGGTATCTGTGCAGCAGACAGGCTGAGTCGTACTTAGAAAAACAGTGTGCACATGAAATGCAGAGTTGGACGTGGGCTGTTCTTAGAGCACAAGTATAGGGGCACAGAAAAGTACTCAAGATTTCTTAGGTCTGGAGTAAAATAATTCTTTATCCTAAGAAGAGCCACAGCCATGGAACATGTGACAGTTCTGCCCAAAGCTTACTTTACAAATGGAGAGAGCAAAAATGCTGCACTAACAAGGAATAATTGACACTAGTTTAAAGGGATTGGATAACTTGATAACTAACACCCTCTCCCACATGACAGAGACCAAGCATTCCTAAAATAAGTTGGTGAGTGGTTAGCTGGCAAGACCAATTCAGTGTATAATATACCCAAAACAGGTACAATGTTTCACCTGTTCAGCTTGAGCACCATTTGCGGCTGCAGTACAGCCTTAGCAATACTGCTTTTTAATGAATGATTCAAATGATTCATTAGCAAGTGGAATGACTTTACATAATATACAAAGGCACCCATCTTTGGCCTTTCTTATCATTGCCATGTATTTTGCATGCCCGTATGATCTGCAGGTTAAAATATTAACATTGTTCCTCCAGCTAAGTATCTTGGGACCAAAAAGTAAACAAAGGAGTTGCATCCAGAGAATGTGTTTGCTGGCTAGAGGATGACATCCCTTGACTCAGAAATCAATTGGACTGAACAGACTGTGATGACTCCAGCTATGAATCAGCTGCAAACTGTATCTGCACTGCAACTTGGCACCTAGGCTCATGACAGGATTAATTTTCAAGTGTTTGGACTGTTGAGAAGAGTTGAGCCATGAGAACAGATATTCACAGATTTATCCCTGGGAATGGGCAGTCTCTAGGGGTCACTGTAAGGAGTAGCAGGGAATAAAATCATGAAAATTCTTGGTAATGATGCATCTCTGCAGACAGCTGGTCCTGCAGGCAGGTGCTTTCCCAGCCTGCCTTCCTCTCCAGCCCTTAGTCTTCTCAGGGAGAGCCTGGCTAACTCACCCCTGGGTTGAGGAAAAGCTGGCACAGCACATGGGTGTGCAGCTCTGCACTTCTGGGAGTGCAGGCACCCCAGCCAACAGAGGGTGCCTGGGGGATCTGGGAAAATGCAGCCCCTTTGTCAGCTCACAGGATAGTGGAAAAAACAGGAGACAGGTGTGGGAGCCAGGAGTTTCTCTACACCCGAATCCACACCTCCTAGTATACGTCAGCTTCTTCCTGCCACTAAAGCAACTCATCTGACTCTGAACTTGCATCCCTCAGCCTCCCTGCCACAAGGAAAGGCAGATGAATGGTGATCAGACCACACTCTCAGCATACAAAAAGACTGGTGTACAGAGCTTGAGATTAAGATAGTTTGTGCCATGTACATGTGGCGTCTGTGCACCCCTGCCTCTGGACCTGAGAAAAGGATGTGAGCAGGCCTGCCCTCTACGGCCATGCGGATACACAGATCACATACAAACATGAAAATCTAGGACATCTGTGAGCAGGGCTTGAAACAGGGCAAGTGAGGATAGTTTCGATGGTGCCCAGAGAGGCATTTGTCTGTGTTCATTAGCTGGAGTCTCTTTCAGGTGGGTGAAGGAGTGTAAGAACTATAAAAGAGTTATAAAAGGACAGAGTGCAGACCCCACTAGATGGGGACCATCAGCAGGTGCTGGTGCCAAGGGCATTCTCAGCTTTCTGAGACAAGGTGAGAGTGCTAGTAGGAATGACTTCTGATTTGGGAAGCACAAATGTTTCCCAGGATATCTCAGCTTTGGGAAAGATGGGCCAGGCAGAAACCTACTGACTCTCCAAAGAGTCCCTGTAAAAATATTGGAAGCAGGTAATTACACTGTCCTTGGTGCTTGGTTTTAGTTCCGCTCTGCAGCCATGCTGGAGGAAGCCCTGCGTGGCTACAGGCGCCATAACTCTTCTCTAGGAATGCTGGTGGATGGGATGCGGCATGGGCAGAGCACCCAAGGGACAGTCCCTGCTCGGCCTCTTGCTAGAGAGCTAACCTGGCAAGTTGGCTTGCTCTCCCTGCGGGCAGGCAGGGTTTCCGTGCAGAGCAAAACAGCAGAGCTAAAGGAGATATTCCCACAGGAGACCTGCGTTCTATCTGCAATGAACAGCAGCGCTTCCCTTGAGAAAGCTTTCCAAACACTTTCTCAAACTTTTTAAAGGCTCCCTGAAAATAAAACGTAAGAGGCCCACAGAATATTTTGATGAATTAGAAGCTGCAGCTAGAACCTAAAGAACAGAAGAGAGGCCAAAGCTGCCATAAGGGTTGAGCGTATGCTGGATGTATAAACCAGACATGCCACAGTGTGTAACCCTGCTGCTCCAGAGGCAGCACGTCTCGCGTGTTGTAGGTAGCAGGGACTGAAATTCTCCACCTGACCTGCTGGTGGTATGCTGCTGTGGCACTGTATTTAACAGTACCTGTTAAGGGAGAAATTTGTCTGTTATGTCCTGTCTTCCTTTGTGGGCTGTGCCAGGTGTCACACACGGGTTGGCCAACTGAAGGTGCACATCCAGCACATGGAGTGCAGGGTGGAAACTCTGTCTCTAGCCTGACTTTTTTGCCAACATCCAGAAGACCCTCAAAGCTCTTTAACAGGAGAAAAAGAAGAGGAGGAGGGAGAAGGCACTGTCTGTATATCTGGTTCCTCCTCGAGGCAAAGTGTGATTGCTTGCTATATCATTTCTTTTGCTTTCTCCATTCTAGTTTAAAATATCTCACATAACTGAGATATCACCACTCAGCTTGTGCGTCTGGTCTGCAACCTGGTAAATCTCACTGTCAAAGAAGCTCTCCAGAATTCAGCTTAAGAATCCCTTTTTTCAAACTCCACCTTATTCCTATGTATATTCCCCAATTCAATGCTCAGATTGGCAGGTAATATTATACTATTTTTTTTCCACCTACTTTTTCCGTGTTACTTTCTTTTATTAATTGCAAGGCAGAAACAAATGGAAATATTTCAGAACTACCGGTTCCCTTCTCCATGGTTTCCTAAACACAGTGAACTTCCTGCAGGTTCATACTCTTTTGTATCTTTATCCATGCATCACCATACAGCCATTGATTAACTAAGCCAGGAATCACATCCATCCCTCTGTTCCTTCAAGCTTTAAGCTTAATGTTATGGAAGCAGAGCCCAGCAAGGTGTGTAAAAGCAGCACAGTGTGTACAGTTACCCAGGACTGGGACCAGTTTGGTTTGGGGTTGATATGAGTGCCATGCAAGCTGGTGCTTCTTGGTGGAAAGAAGAACAGGGCTAACTAGTGATCAAGTAATCCACTTTGCTGTTGTTACAAAACATTACTTGCAGTGCCTCTGCTAATTCAGATTTTAAGACAGAAACCTCATGGTAACAATTACACAGTCTGGAGGTTATCCAAGCCTAATTTTGTCATTGCTGGTTTTTAAACTTTTAATAAAAGGAATGTTTGAACCTATCTATGGAGCAGACACGCTTCTCTCTGCCAACCACTGTCAGCGATGAGTTCCCGCCCGTCAAGCCACTAGCATTTCACTTCTACTGGAACTAAATTGTTAGAGAAAAAGCAGGTCATCTCTTTGTGACATAACACCGGAAAAACGGGTTAGCTGCGAGTGAAACCCATCTCAATAATGGGAGAATCAAGAGGGTGAAGACACTTTACTTGGTAAAATCTTGACAAGGGGATGAATATAGAGCTCGGACCATAGGAACCTGATATAGTGAACCCTGTTTCTGAACAGTATCCTTCTTACTAAAAAAGGAAATGAATAAGGCATTAGTTTCTAATGAAAAATTTTCAGAGGCTGATTACATAACAACATCACCCTGTGCAAAGAGCACCACAGCAGACTATTTTATATCTTTGAAAGGATATAAATCAGCCTTATATGGCAGCACAGTGTTGAACGCAAATATCCTTTCTTATGTCCCAGCACAATATATTTCACAGTCGCTGCTGCAGGACTGGAGGAGCACACCAATACTTGGTGGTGATAGAGCCCCGCTTTCCCTCCTGTGCCTCTCCATACTGCACAACCCCGATCCCTGCTGTGCCACTTCATTTCATGACTGCCTCGACCACTGACGGTTGCGGTCCGGGCTGAGCATTAGCAGAGACTGATTCTCAGAGGCTTCGCTGTGCCACAGCAGTTCTTACTGAGCTTAACCCTCGAGCCATGCTGAAGGAAGGTCAGTGCTTTCTGGGATGGGGTGGGATGAGGTGAAGCTGATACTCACAGGACGACTTCTACGTGGTCCAAAGCCCACTGATCATGACCTGTTCCGCCGTGCCGGGGTTGCCACCAGCGCAGTAAGACTCCTTTCACTCGTGCCTCCCTGTCATCGCAAACGCAAGAGCCTGTAAGAGCTCCTGACTATGAGCGGTTACTGCCTCCCCATCTCCTCCCCAAACAGGAACTGAGAGCAAAGTCAAAGTATCATCTGTACGCCACTAAACATCAATACACCGTACACACGGAAGATGTAATGACAAAACATACACACAGTTCAGGTGGAATTTTTACAATTTTTTTTTCTCTCATATCTTTAAAACAAATATTTGATATTTCTTTCAATTGTACTGATGAACACTAGACTGATTTTTTTTTTAATCAGCCTTCCCCTTAAGCTTCCTTCTACCCTCTCATCAACCTTTTTTTCCTGTGCAGTGATACAAAGATAGATAGACTCCTTCCTAGCAGAAATATATCTTGTGCATTTAGAGGTAATGAAATGAGACTGGGTACTCACAGGGGAACATTATAAGACACTCTTTGGGCTTGTATAAAGTCCTTTGGCTGATGCTGTGCAATTACTTGCCATGTAATTCCATTATTTACACTGTACTGGAGGAGCACTGCTTTGTCTACAGTGTTAGGATCACTCAGATTGGTATTGCAACTGTCGGTTTGTGAAATACTTCCAATTTGCAAAACAAACATGATTTTGCTGTAAAACACAGAGAGGAAAGGTATTTTCAATATGCAAAAAGTGGTCAAACAGGAAAAATAGCATTTCCAGGTTTATTGTAGCTGTCATTCTAAAAATGTGAGCATCCTCAAGAATCATTACTTTTGATATGCAAAATAAACTATTCTCACATTCTAAAACACAACCTCACTTTTAAGGTTATAATTTACTTTGTACAACATATTTCCATATATTTGGAGGCTATCAATCCAATATTACATTGAATCTGCACAAAGCTCAGATGAATAAACAATATAACAAGAAAATGAGTGTATGAAAAGCTTCAAAAGGGAAAAATAAAGCCCAAATATTAAAAAGTGCCTAAAAAATTTCTAATATTCTACCTGGGTGTCCAAATAACAAATTAAGAGCCTAATTTAAATCTGGCCCGTTTGCTGATTCATTCTGTTTCTAATCACGGTTTAGACAATTAACTAGACGTGAACCCAGTCCAGTAAGCTGTCACTTGGTTAAGAGCCAGCACGGGCTGGTTGCATCTGTTATTCCAGAGCCAAAGGGACTCAACAGATGAAAATGATACTCCTGCTCATTGGCGGGTGAATATGATTTTCTGTGACAACTGAAACAGGAAAATGAGTCTGTAATTACTGACAGCATCGTTCCTCATGACTACTGCGGAGGCACACACGAACCCGGGATTTGCCTTACCAGGTTGGGCACTGGCCCAGGCAGTCTGGTGTCCAGGCTTTGCCAATGGCTTCTTCTTCAGCGCTGGCTTACGAGACAGCGCTCTGTTGCGCATGATGAAAACATCTGACCTTTTCATCTGACATCGCCTCCTCCTCACTCTCCAACTCCCAAATGAAAGCCACAAAACATTTTGCCAGCCCTAATATTTATCTGCCAGCCAAGTCTGACTGCATGGTACAGCCAGGTCAGCCCATCCTCATCAGTACTGGACCACATGACTTCATGTGCGTATAAAGTTTGTTTTCTTGTGAACTGCTAAAAGAGCATTTTAGGCTCAAAGTATTACCTTGCTCGGGTGAGATCCAGAGGCTTAGTCACAGCTTGTCGTATTTGACATCCATTAAAATACAGTGAGTCTCCATGGGCATAGGGTGCCAGCTGTCCACATCCATTCCCTATCACTCCCCCCTGAATGGTTTCCCAGTTTATTTCAGTGACTCTTTCGGATTCAAAATTATCTTTAATATAACTGGGGAGATCATGGCTAAAAACATAGCAGTCATCACCTAAAAATGACATGGTGAAGTTATAAAACACACAAAAAATCAAATAATTGAGAAAAATCAGATACAATTCATTGAAATTCCATTCAAGGTTGTGGCCCAATATACAGTGTGACTACAGGTTGAATATATTTTGGCAGAACCATGAATAATGTGCACATTACTGTACAACATTCATTTCTGTAAAGTTGAGGCTTCAAGTCTGTTCTTATTTACAGCAGTATAACTTCAAAAACTGCAATAGGATTTCTTCTCTTTTACATTGGTGCAAATAAGAGAAACCTCAAATCACCACTTGAAGGGAAATACCTCTAAAATAGGGAAGGATTCGAACCTTGTAAAGTTATGAGACTCTGCCCTGGAAGACAGTAAACACTCTGGCTCCACTCCCACAAAGCACTTATAATTTAATGGGGGCACCCAGGTACTGCTAGTCAAGTGCCTACCTGAATGGCAGGATTAGAGCAGAATAGTCTGTCTTTATGAGGTACAGAACTAAATCCCTTACAGGTGACAGTCAACAATCTAGTCTCCACGTATGCATATACTGGAAGCGAACGTACCCTTGGAAGTGTGAAAGCCTTTCCTGGGTAAGCAGGTAGCCACAGTCTACCTTTGATGAAGACTGAATGGGCTTTAAATACAGTGCAAAGAGTATTGGTTCAATCCAGAAATAATAAAGGGAGGGAAGATCTGCTATTTGCAGACCTTTCAAATTATGAATTTCTAATCTGTTACTTAAGTATTCCAGTGGTGAATTTAGACAGGCTCTATCACTCTTTCTTTATCTTTTTGTTTAATTTTGAACTAGATTAGAGAGTAGCACATGCATAAGAAAAGAACTGAAGAAATGAAACCTTGGTATCCTTCATCACAAATGCAAACAGCTCCTGTTGTGCAGTATCCATGACCACTGCAGAGCTTAGGGCACGCTTCCCCGATGTACACGTGGTCAATTGCCCAGCTTTGCTGCTCTAGTTCTTCTCCTTTCTGAATCCACCTGAACTGAGTTGCACTTCAAATACAAAAATACAAATACCATATTATGATATATCTAGCAACTAAATGTGTCTCTGTAGTGACATTGAAATATACAGGCAGCAGGTGACATGAAAAATATTGTACGAAAGGGTGGTGACTGTAATAACTGGAAACACCCAGGCTGAGTGAGTGGCTGTTACATCATTGGCAGCAGCCACTTCTATTAACAAAAAGCATCTTCAGAGTCATTAATTATGTATTAGATCTAAATCCAGCAATGAAGGAGCATTTTTAATTCAGCAGTTGATCCAAACGAACTGTGCCAGCTGACATTTTATCGGCCCCCAGTGAGCCGACCTTTCGGTAACCTACCTGGAGGAGACATGATCAGGCAGCTGGATCGTTATTCTTTTCCACATAGAGCTGTTGACAGAGTTATAGATGGTAGCTTCATGGAACTGAAAGGGGGAGCAGCCAATGCTATTAGACGAGGAAGGAAGACAGTGTGTCTGGACGAGCTGCCATGCATCTGTCCTGCAGGGAGCAAAGAAAATGTGTTTTTAGAAGAATCGAAAGAATGATGAAAAGGAAACAGGCAATCTTTGAGGTTATGGCATTGGTTGTCTTAGTAAGCAAACCCAATAGATTTTCAGCAATAGTTTCCATGCTTTGTAGCCACAAATAGACAAGAAGTGAGAGGCTAAGACTGCTGTGCAGCCATGGAAGACTTCCCAGCGTCAGGTTTAAGTGCTCTGAATCGCATGCTGATGGTACATTCAGCAGAGTCGAACCCAAGCTCCTCCGAGCTCGTATGATACAAGGACTTATTTAGGAGTCAGTTCCTTAGTCCCTCTCTTACAGTGCTCAGAAAAGAATCCAGCAGAATTTGCTCCGTGTCCACCCACAAGCATCTGAGCACAGGCTATAGCTTCACTTTTATGAACTATAATGTGCTATTACACTACAGCACAGGAGACAGAGTTATTAATTGGTTGCGAGTTAAAGAACAAATCAGAGTTATGCATCTTCCACTTTATTATGGCTTGGTCCTAAATATATAGCCCTGTATCATACTAAAACAACAGTTCCTTGTGAATGTGGTTTTCTCTAAGCACATTTTTAACAGGAACACGCTCACGAACTGCAAGTGCAAGCTCAAAGCTAAGAACCTGCCCACAGCTGGGATAAATTATGAAGAGAATTTACAGGAGTTCTGTAGATAAATCCTAGTGCTTGCAAATAGAATTAGCTCAGATCCTATTACAAGATGAGTACTGAAGTGATTGCTTTAATAAATAATAGCACTCTAGGTTGATTTGGGTCCATATATTCTGTTCTCATTTACCTGGCATCTTTAGTGTACTCCAGCATCACAGAATGGAGGTCTCCACAGGAAGTTGCCTCACAGCCAACCACAATCTGTAGCACCAATTAAAAAGAATAAAATTGGCTGCTGTAACAAGTCAGGTAGACATTTAATGTGATATATAATGAAGTTGTGCTCTCTTTTTTTTCTTAGCAGGTATATAAAAGAGATTGTCAACTTAGATCTTGGAAAAAGTCTATCAAACATGGATAGAAAACAAAGAAGGTAATACATTAGGTATTACTTTTACTTAATTTTACTGTATTGTTACTGTTATTTTCAAACAGAAGCCAAATACTAAGTTACTAAATATCAAATTAAATATCTAAACAAACGTTGTTTCTGAAACACTAGGATCTGGTAGCTCCTCAGCATTTCAGGAAGTGAAGAACCTAACTATCATCAATTAACCATGAAATTTAGAACCCATAATGATAAATGTGGGAGTGAACCTCAAGTCAATCCAATTTAAAAACAGAATTGTTCTGAGTATTTGAAACAATAAATAGAGCTGTGTCATGTTAGAGTGGAAAGATTACAGTACCCAGGACATAGTACTGAACAGCTAACAAATAGCTGCTTTTCAAGAGCTTCAAACACAAATGGTAACCACGCACCACAGCTTAGTTCTTAGTTTAGAAATAAAATATTTTGTTGTGATTGGTGTAGAAAAAGGAGGAGAAAGTCAGGAGAAAAACATTGCAAAGAGAGCTTAGTAATATGAACTTCTCAATGCCTATGGGTTATCATAATTTATGCCCTTAAAATAGAAGAAAAAGATGATTGCTTGGGTAAAATAACCAGGCTGGGGCATCTTGGTATGTATTACTAAAAAGCTTGTCAGACTCTTCTTTTATATAGTTTCAGCAAAGATGGCATGCTGTGTAAGTGGGGGGAGCAATGCTTTGAGGAATATATTATACATTTCATATAAAATAGCAGACATGTTGAGAAAGGGTGAAAATATTGATTAGTAGAAGATGGCAAATTCTGGACCTGTCTTGTCAAACAGAATAGCAAGAAACAAACATAACAAGAAAACAGATGATTATTTTAATGACTTTGCTTACATATTAGTTCCTGTCTTATTTAAGACTATATGGTGTTTGGGGAAGGGCCTAGAACATTTCTGGACAACAACTGCATAGATATTGTTATGGCCATCTGCCATATTCAGAATTCCACCTTAAAACAAAGGAAAATACTGAGAAATTTTGATTATTTGGATCATTTTCCATGACACAAGTAAGTGGAAGAGGTACTTCTACTCTGCACACTTTTGTGTTTTCACTAAGCCATTCTTCTCCATCCTGCTTCTACTTTGCCTTCTCTGCTTATTCATCAGGCAGGGGGAAATGGCACGTACATATTCCAGACTGCAGACTGGATTCTCTTCATCTTGTCTGCATTTCCAACGTCTGTGCAATTCTCTCTCTCTCTCTCTCTCTCTCTCTCCTTGTTTCTTTTTGCACTATTGCTGTGGTTCCTAGTGCCAGCTATTTTCACTGCAGAAAGTAATTCCCACTGTATCTGATGATCCAGTTGCCAATAATTTCAGCAGAAAGGGATTAGACTCCCAGCCTGTCTCAGTAACCCCCAAAGCACACACCCAAACAACACAAATTTAACATTCACGCAATCTTTCTGATTCCTATTACCTATACTTCAGAATTTCCTTTAAAATCTAATAAAAAGGCATTATTAATTACTCATCCAATTGTGCATCCTAGCTGGAGCAGTGAGAATTTCTGGAGACAAATTAGATGATTTTTATTGCATACTTTACTTTGGAGAAAGAGAACATTTCTTACTTTAAACTGCATCATGTATCCTGGTTGTATAATGAGCTCCCTGGAGGACAGGATGTTGTGTGTTTTGTCCTTTTTCTTATTTGGCCAGTAGAGATGAAATGATGGATTTCCACAGAACCCTGCAGTCCTGACTGCATTAGGGTAAAAACTCCAATTTTCTTCATGAGAGGTGCCTTCTATTAACATGAGTGAGATACAGTTACTGTGTTGTCTCAGTAAATATAAAGGCTTAATAATGAATCCACAGATTCACTAGATACAGTACTTTAGTGATTAAACACTAAATTTATGCTAACTATCACAACACAGAATAAATAAGTTACTAACAGACCTAATAAAAAAATCAGCTCCAGATAGGTAATTTAAGCTGTTTACACAACAATATTTTTCAAAATATGGTTAAATAAAACTTTCCTACCCAGGGATTTAAATGAAATGAGTTGGACTGAAATAATCTTTTCTACCTCTCATATAGGTATATATACACCAACACTTACATCTCTCTCTCTCTATATATATATGATATATTTGCAAACCCCTATTAGTAGCATGAAGAAAAGCATATAAACCCAGTATTAGTCTACAGAATAAAAGATTTGCACAGTTAAAAAAAAAAGATATGGTCTTGCAAGCTCACAGGGCTACCTTAAATAAGATAATGGCAGACAATAGAATAGCTGTCACATCCTGTCTTACCATCATCAAATGTATCTACCAGTTGGCTGGGGTTGATCTCTGCTCCTCCGATCAGAACGTTGTCCAGCGCCCACTGCGCGCGGTCGGGGCCAGAAACCACAATGCCATTGCTAATGATAAAGGGCTGCCACCAGCGTAGGCGGGTTGTATTGGTTAGCGCATCTTCGGGGAGGAGGATGTAATCGTGCCTGACTGAAATGTATTTTTGGTAATCCATCTCATGAAGCAAAGTCCAAGATATTCCTAGAATGAACAGATTCAGGATCAGCAATAAAAGCAAGCATGTGGTCGAATCTTCTAAAAGATTAAAGGAAGACAATAGCAAAACAAAAATAATAGCTATGGTCTTCTGAAGGAAAAAATCATAACTTCTAAGGGTAGCAGGCAACTGCCTTGCAAGAGTAATCTGGTAACCATATAAAGGGAACAAATTGACTGGAATCCACTGATTAATAAAAGCCAGCAGGAAGATTAGGGAAAACTGAGCAATAGGTGAAAGTTTTAGATGGGGAAAAACTTTACAAAGACAAAAATGCCTTTGCAATTAAAAGTTATCTTATTATTTTTGATCCTCTCTGAAGACTTCTCAGATACTTATGGTGCTTAAATACTCCACAAAGTTGTAGTTTAGATGAAACTACAACAGGTACTTGCCTCCATCTACTGAATAATCTAGCAGCACTCCCTCCTTTCTGCAGGTTGGTCTGTGACATGTTGTCATGTTGTTTTCACTCCCAATTCTCCCCCAGTACTGTAGAAATCTAAGTGTAAACATACTGGTGGTTACTCACAAAAACCATATGTTAAAGATATGCACAAATCAAGAAGTTTGCTTTCTTTTGGCAGATACACTGAATATTTTCAAAAAGCCAATGCTTTTAAGCAAGTGATACTGATCTATGTGTAGAGCTATGGTTTCCAAAAACACTGCCTAATGAGTCCTACAAAGCAGGCATATTTAAGAGTAAGCATGGTAATTTGGGTAATTAGTCTTCTGAGTGTGCTTTCAACCAAGGAAATGAGAGAATTAAATAAAATAATAAGTTTTACCACTAGAACTCAAGGAAGAAAGGAAGGAAGGAAGGAAGGAAGGAAGGGTTAGAAAACAAGCAAAAAGTTATGTGAAGATTTGCCTCCTCTGATGAAATGACAAAACATGTGGATGAGGAGAGAGCAGTGCTTGCTGTCTACCTTGATTCTAGCAAGACTTTTAACATGATCTCCTGCAGTATCCTTGATTCCAAGTAGGGATATTACAGTTTAGGTGGGAAGACTATCAGATTGATGGAAAGCTATCAGCATTTTTGCACTTAAATGTTTGTACTCTGCCTCGAGTTACTAGTGGAGATTCTCAAGAGTCTATCCTGGGACCTATCCTGTTAAATATCTTTATCAATGACCTGGAGGACGTGATAGCTGTCACCAACAAGTGTGTGGACAACACCAAGGTAGGAGTGTTGATGTGCTTGAGGGCAGGACTGCCATTCAGGGGGACCTAGACAGGCTAGAGGAATGGGCCAACAGGGCTCCTCTGCCACCAGGGAAATGTGCCTCTCCTGCCCACCCCTGGAACCTCTTGGACCTTCCTCTCTGCTCACTGTCCTGGCAGGAGAACTATCCTTTCTGTTAAAAGGTAGTTTTCTGTCACAGTAACAAGTTGAAACAACTCTTGGAGGGACCCCATAGACTCCACAGCCAGGGAGAGGTAAGTGGCAAGTGGGGGGATTTGGGTTGGGTGCAAGTTGGTGCTAGTGTTACTGAACCATTACCTTACCTTAGCTTTGTCTGAGGGTGCATTTTGGATTTAAGGTTGATGGTGTAAATATCTCCCTGTGTTACCAGGCCACTGAGAACTATTAAATATTCAGTGAACCCCATGCTTCCTACCACCTCCCAATCCTGGTTTTCAGCGAAAAGAAGTTTCCTTGGCCATTCTGCAGTATTAGATGCTTTCCATTCACTTCTTGAAAATCCTCATAAAGTCCTTCAGTAAGGCATGTAAAGCACCCAAATGCACTGAAAGACACCTATGAATTGCTGCAAACATTCTCCTTGTGAGTGCCACGTAAACCCTCTTGGACACAGTATCAGATTAAGTCCAATCCTTTCATAATCCAACTTTACTAAAAACAGTCTGCATTTCTGACATAAATATTTTTGGTGTCTTTGTCTTCTTAGCTTTCTTATTTATTGACATGATCCCTAAAGCCTGTTACTTTCCCATTCTGAATAAGCAAAGGCAGACACACTCTGCCCCCAGGACTCACCAATTTCTTAGCCCCCTGCCAAGACAGCACGAAGCTAAGGCAGACTGTGATGCAGCCTCCAGCCCTTCAGAAACCATACTAAGATGCTGAACACAAATCACGTACTGAGACTGTAAACTCTTTTCTTTGTCTTCTACTCACTAAGCAGCTCGAAGGGATATGACATAAAGAACAAATGATAACTGAGCTCTCAGAGTTGAATTAAAAATCCCCTGCTCATGGTACCAATGAGGAGAATTTATCATTGTCAGCCTGAGATAACTCTGCATTTGTGGTGGCTCAGGAGTTCCCTAAGCTGTTTTGTCAGAGTTCAGCAAAGTTCCCTATTAAAATGAACATGAGCAGATAGCGTGTTCTAGCAACATGACATACTTTGCACCCCGCAGGTCCAGATCTTGAGTGACAGCCTCCCTCACAGTTGCACCTCCAAAATACAGGGCTGTGTCTTCTGCTAGAATCCCGCACTCAGTACAGGTACTTCCACCTTCTAAGGACATCCATAAATCTGGTTTAATTTCTTCATTGTCAAAGCGCTCTTTCAGGAAAGTCTGTAAAGAAGATGTGTAACATAAAGCACAATCACAAGTAATTATGATCTTAAGCCCTTCTGATGATCACAGCTGGAACTGACCTTCTAAACATGTTTAAAGGGCACATGAGCACTGTAAAGATTTTTTTTTTCCATTGTGACTGAAGGATTAGACATAATACCTTTTGTCTGAGTTGCTCCTGAAATGAATATATTAAATGTGAAAATACTTTAGGGCTAGATTTTAACATACTTGGGAAATAATTCAGCACACTAGAATTTGCATGCACAAATGAACGGGTCTAATTAACAACTGTGGTTATTTAAGACTCTATAACACCACACCAGTACATATTTAATATGCATGGGAGATATTGCTATTCTATATTTTCTCCCCAGAAAAACTTGTACTGCAATGAAATTTTAGGGTTATTGTAGTGAATATGCATCTATGCAACAGTCTGCACAAACATTTGCAGTGAAAAACATCTAGAATATATCTCTGATTTCCACTTACCTCCAGCTGTGCAGTCAAAGCAATACTATGAAGGGAATTCTGGCCAGAAGGAGATAATAGTAAAATTCTCCTATACTTCAATAGCGCCAGGATTTTATACCAAATGTCTTTAATGTGAGGAACACATTACTAATTAAAAATGGCAAACAGATAATGATATTTATTCATGTAATTAGTATCTCAGATGAAAAACAGAAGGTCTTAATAGTTAAATGACATGAAAACTGAAATGTCAAATAGTTATATTCTCTTAAGAGAGAATGCTGCTTAACCTATTGTTTCTGTGGAGCATGTACTTATTCTGTTCTCATCTGGTAAAGAAAAGACGAAATGGCAAGCCCTGCATTTTTAAATAATTTGGAGTTCCTCACATATTTTTTTCTAAATATTTTAAATTTTCTAAATACTTTAAATTAGCAGCATCTAACTACATTTCACTCTCTTGTTGCATGATAACACTAATAATAGCTAAGTGAATTAACTTTATGTCATCTGAAGTTCAAGCCTTTTCTGGTGTTCCCTACTCTAATAAGGGCTTTCATGATAAAGACAAGCTTGCTACAGATCTTTATCAAATATGATCTTCTGTGCAAGGGTGATTTTTTTCTAATGATAATCTAAGGATGAACAGGGAACTTAATGCAATATCCAAGAACCCATTTGTTCATTTGCAACTGTCCCGAAACTGCTGTGATAGGTTTGTTAAAAAATTGGTAAGAGGGCTGGGCAGTTCAGGTGTGAAAATCTGTTTGTGTATCCTCAGACTTTGACAGGAATCAGAGTTAAATTTCTAGCATGATCAGTCTCCTATTTCTCTCTCTCTCTCTCTCTCTCTCTCTCTCTCTCCCAGCAAAACACATGGCAAAGTTCACTCATTAAAAAATGCAGTAAAATTACCTTCAGTGTTTGGGTCAGGTAGCAGTTTGGACCCGAATACCCAGGATCACAGATGCATTGCTCTTTCAGGCAGTCTCCATGACCTCTACAGTTTTCTAAACAACCAGGGCCCAGATAGAAATTATCGATGGCCCACTGCATATCTGAGTATTTCTGGTAGAACCGAAACCTCACAGGACTATATATAAAGGAACGAAGAAAAACAGATATATATAAAACAGCTTTGCTCAAATGAAAAAAGGTAGATGAAACATGATATAGTTATGAATGTGCTATTCTCCAGGCTTCTACAAATAGTATCTGTCAGTCTCTGTTGAAATTTATTTTATGATATATCTATATCTTCTCCTACATGCATGTACTACCTACAATACATGGATGGATTCCAGACACTGCTGAAGCTGGAAGAAAGTTATTTTGGCTTCGGGAAGGTGAATTTCATTTTTGGCTATACTTTCCAAGCAGAATACTCAAAGAATATAACTAAGACATCTTCACTTGCAGAAAAAGACAAATGGTTTGCATATGTGCAGACTACTGCAGACAATAAGGGTAACTTTTTCACTCAGTAAGGTCGTAAATCTACTCTGTAATTGAACACGTCTGTCTGAACAGATTAGAACATGCTGTACAGAAGCAGACTGAAGAGAGGCCAGGATAACTTTGCCATTTGTTGAGACCAAGAATCACGATCGTTCAATGGAAAAGGACCATGCAGCATACATAATGAACGTTAACACTGCTAGTCTGCACTCGCCTTGAAAGAAAATGAACAGGCAAATGTATACCTTGTTCTGTTTTTCTAGATGTGTTGAACCCAAAACAAAAGGAGTAGCTAATTCATACTTACTTGCCCACAAGGTTTTCAGGCAGTGAGTAAGTTATTCTTTTCCATCCTTTCGTGGGAAAGAAGACAGACGGCTGTGAAACACTCCCAGAACATTTTGGATCAGCTGGTAAACACTGAGGTACTAAATAACTCCAGCTAACACCAAAATCAGTGGAATACTGCACATGGACCTGATTTTGTGCAAGTTTTTCTGAAGTTTTACATCCAACAGAAATCTAATAGAGAAGAGAGCATAAGTAAATTGGAATTAACTGTGGTGGCGATTAGAGTTTAAAAAATGTTGCAATTTGAAAACTGACTCCAGTTTTTTGCTTGAAATTATGGCAGTAACAGTGCTTGCATGGTACTGGTCATCTGCAGCTCTCATCGATATTCCCAGGATCCAGCACAGGCACTGAATTCAAAATTTCATTTCCTCTAGTTACCTCATATTTTGGGATTTTCCAAGTTTTGTCACCTGTGCATCATACCCTAGTAGACCTGCACTGATAAAGTTATTCTTTCCTCCCATCACAACCCAAGGTCTGAATATTCCAGGGGAGAGTGAATAATAAAGGCTGCCCAGCTCGGCTATGTCCAGTGGACCTTCTTCATGGGAGAGATGTGCAAAAGGCTCTTGCAGCTTCCATATGTGGGTTAGTTATTTCTTCAGTTTAGGTAAATGGGCATACGAAAGGTGGTTTGGTTGCAGGTTTGGTGTGAATGCACACTGAGTTAAGAGCTCATAACCCTCGGCAAAAGCAGTGTGCAAGGACACCAGCCTCCGTTGCAGCCTGCTGGTGGGAGCAATGACCACAGAGCAGCCTGCCCCTGAGCTCATGCACCACACAGGGAACTCTTGTGAAATTTGGTTCCTCTGTGCATGGGAAAAAGTGAGTCTTGTAACCATGTGGCCACTTTTGAGCGGCTTTCCCTTTACCAAACAGCTGTGACAAAATAGGCACCATATATGTGTAAGAAACTTCCTTGTTACATGTTGGCCACACAGCTGCTGTGCTGAAGAAGGAGAGCACATTGTCTCCGAGAACAGCCTGGAGTTTTAGGGCTGACCAACATGTAATAGGTGAGACAATAGAGGATGGACTAATAATACCACTTTTCCCTGCTGGGAGTGCCTTGCATGTTGGTTTATGCATCATCCTATCTCCTGAAAGATCTGCTTGACTGCTTGGAGCAAAATGGGGTTTAGAATAATTATGTAGCAGACAGAGATTTTACCTTGAACTGCATAATCCAGCCACCTGTAGGAGTCAGGTCATGGGTGACTGCATAAACCTCTCTGCCATCGTGGCTCCCACAGATCATGACACCATCAGGAGAATCACAAAATCTCTCAATTGAGCAATCATCGTGGAATAACCAGTGTTCATTCACTTGAAAATAAATGTGAATATCAGTAACGTACAATGACAACATGAGATAAGGAACCCAGTCAGGGAGCTACTGAAGGTGATTCATTACTTAATTTCTCAGCCTACATAAGAATTATTTACTATTGCTCCTGAGAATGTCAGAATCCCATCTTTCACATATATATATATTTATTACACTTATTGCTCAAAGCACCTCTTACTACTTTCTTGCATAAAGATTACAGAATTATTTTTAATGCATAAGAAGCAAGGATCTGAGACTTATTCAGAACATAAGCTTTTGCTGCACTGGACATTATAGGAGAACTTTCTAATGGGTGTTGCCTATGTGTCTGCCCTAAGGATACCTCAGCACTGTTGCTACATAAGCCTGGTAAACATGCAGACATACTTCCTCTTTTACAAAATCTAGCTATAAAATGTAACTTAACTTCCTTAAAGAATATTTTAAAAAGTTAGGAAATAGAAAACAAATCCTCAGATTAAGAAATCCGCTTTAGAATGACTTGGCATTTTTTCATTCTTTTCTCTTTCCTTGAAGAGAAATTCATCTTCTAAGTAAATTCACTCAGTTAAAAAAAAAAGAGTTACATTACATGTTTTCCTTTTGCATTTTGTAAACTAAAAAAGAGCCCTGTAGTGTCGTGATTGTCTGACAGCTTTCATAATGAGACAAAGATTCAGGGGCTTGGGAAGATTTAGAAATCGCTGCACTGACTTCTTGCTGTTTAATTCCGATCCACATAAAACCTTTACCTGTAGTTTTGTCTTCCATAAGCACGTCAAAGGCGATCCTCCCGGTGGGCCCTGCGTCGGCGGGCGAGCGCTCGTGCTGCGGTAGCGGGGCGCTGCTGAAGGTGTCGAGCATCACAGTCCTCTGATCGGCCGAGCCGGATATCAGCACGTTGTCGATAGCCCAGTCGTTCTGATCCAGACCGTCGTGCTTGGGCTGCCACCAGCGGAAGCGGGTCCCGATCGTTTTGGCGTCGTAGGGAAGGAGAATGTTCACAAAGCTGCAGCACAATGTGGGAATAAGTCATGTGAAAGCCATACGAGGAATACGCCTCTAAACGCTCTGTGCCAGCTGTTTGCACCAGTCCACTTCTGTTGTCTCCTAGGGTGAATGCAAGCCGAGAAAGCAGGGAGAGGGACTTCTAGCCTACCTTCCCCTGCGGGAGATCGCCAAAACAAAAACCTTCCTGATGAGCCCCAGCGTCACCCCAGCACAAGGCCTCAGAGAGAGGTGGGGAGGGTCAGTGGCCAGGCGGGGGAAAGGGTCGAGTGCCCTCACGGGCTCAACAGTGCTTTAAGGGACCAAATCCAAGGTCCAGATTGGTATCTTGGATACCTGGGTATCACTGGCAGCTTCTAACGGTTTTAGATTGAAGCAGAGAATTGCAAGCTGCAATGTTTTTTTTTAATAAGTGAAATTTTAAAGTAAAATTAAGATTGCTATTTTCATCCTGGAGCCATTCGTCAGATGGCAAGGCTCCAATACAATTTTCTTATTTCCATTACAACAGTGGATGACAGTACACGTAAATATTTTGTCTGATTAAAGTGTCAGTGATTTCTTGGTGTATTGGAATAAAGTACCAGACAAGGGGTTCCCTCTCAGCCCTGTTCTCTACAACTCTGTGAAATTAATCAATGGCAATAGGTCTTACGCATGGTTTGGAACTCACAAAAGTCTGAAAACAGGGTGTGAGTGTAGTGCAGACCTCTTGATGGATAGCTGCAGAAATTCAGTTTATCCTCTCTACACCAGCTGTTTTCTAACTAGTTCAAGCAGGGACCATCTGCTCTTGTCAGTAAGAAACTAGACTGCAAATGGAAAGAATCTTAAACCTTAAAGAACAGGATGGACATCTTTAGAGTAGCTATCCATTTATTTTCCCAGTAATATGCAATTATTTACAAATCTAACTGCTACAGACTCCTTATTACCCTTGTATTTCAGGCCTAAATATCATCATCAGGTGCTCAGGTACATGCTCTAAAGATATTCATAAATGCTTGCAGGACTGGACAGGCTAAACTCTTAAAGATCGTGCATCCAAACCATAACAGCAATAAATCAGACAGCTTCTTATGGGACACTCAGGACCACTTGACCTTAGCACAGGAATTTCTACATGCAGAAGAATATATCTACAAACCCAGGCTTGCTGAACTGATCATAGAAAATTTCCATTAGGAGGTTCCAGGTGATTCCACCATTCACAGAATACTCCAGCAGGACTCCTTGGTTCCGGTTATTAGGTGTTATCAGACATCCATACATGAAATAAAACTGGATGAATTCCGCAGTAGTGAGGTTCAAGTCCACTGTAACTAACAAACGGCTGCAGCCCTTAAAAGCAATGAAAAAGTATGTTGGCGGGTGTTTGCCAAATTTTACGAACATGAAAAGTATAAGACTTCACAGTCACTATTAATACAACTTCATATTGTAAAACCTTCAACAATAGTCAAAAAATTCTACAAATTACAACAGAGCTAAAGCTATAACAGAGCAATAAATGACTTGCACAGAGAACATAGCTTCAGCTACATTTCATCTTAAACATACCTGCTGTGTATTCACACACACGCACATACCTACAACTGTATATATTCAGCATCAAGTACACCTTTGTGCTGAGTGCAAGAGTTACAAAAATCCCCACCTCCAGTCTAAAACACAAGGTTTTCAATGTAGAGTTAACAAATCACTAATTAATTGTGCACTAAAAGTCTGATATATGCAAACCATCAAATAGCAGAGCAATTTTAATATCTGTACACTCCCAAATCCCATATATACTTTACACACCCTACTTAGTCTACTAGTTAGTGATGCTTACTTAGTCCTCTTGGAAGGAGGTAGAAAGCTAATACTTCTGTTAGTTTATTTTAGAAAACATGTATCTGTTTGAACCTGATTATAAATAGACAGGAAAGAAAGCTAAGACCATGAAGTTCACATGTTTCTAAAATACTATTTTGTCCTTTTGTATAATACCTAGGTTACCTACAAGCAAACAGTAACTTAGCAACAGTCTGGGTTATGTACCTGTGTATGTAGGTGAAACATGAAATTTTACTCCAGGGTACTCTGAAAAAAGCCAGCCATGGAATATCTGAAGGACGAAGCTACACACGGACTTATTTTCTAAGAGTAAGTACAAGATATACACATGGAAATATATAGTTATTAAAATACCTCTGTGACTCGATTAGAAGCTGCACCAAACTCCAGTGCTCTGTGGAAACTATAAGTACTATGAAGAGCCTAATACTTAGTGCGTGGGACTGAATGTCTGTGTACTTGGACTGTGCTCTGCACACTATTGATCATTTTCCGGGAGGCAGTGTAGCCAGGAACATGGCTCTCTACTTTCCTGAGTGTTTCTGGCTGGCACTAATCTGTAGGACCTGTCAGACTTTGACCTCCAACCAGGCAACGGATATCAGATTGTTTATTTTTGTATTATGTTCCTGTTTATTCCAATTTTTTAATCCTTCCCATTTACACTACGGAAAGGCACAAGACAGCCTCAGTGCTGCACACTAACCCCGCTAAAATGAAGAGCCATCCCGGAGGCCACTGCTCCGCAGACCGTGCTCAGCTTCCCGCCGTTCACTGTCAGCCAGTTCTGGTTAGATGGCGATCGGTTGAAGTTATCTTTCAGCTGGGTCGGAAGGGATGTCTCTGGCTCATCACAGTAAATCCCACCCCAGTGCTCATCACACCTTTGGAGGAAAAAAATGCAAAGTGAATTCAGCTGGAAATGACTCTATACAGCAATTTCATCAGTGCCCTGTTATTCCACATTAGGGTGCAAGTCTAGAGGCTGTCTCCATCCGACAAGTGTGTGCACTTGGCATATGGAGGTTTCAAACTTCTGTCACTTTTTGAAGTTGTTGAACAAAAATAATATCAGGAAGGCTAGTATTATGTATGTGCTTTTCATTCAAGCTGATAATACAGAGTACACATCTAACACAGAGTGTTATCAGTAAAATACATTGTACTTTGATAGATTAAGAGAATGTGCCGAGCCTAAGAAAGTCCTACTAGTGCTACATTTTTTATAAGTTTCTGTCAAATTTAAGTGGATGGATATTTTCCTGTTGTTTCTTTTTACAGTCTCCATTTATTTTTTTCACTGAAAAACCTTCTTATAATGTCTCAAAGATTGGATAGAAGCATGGAAATGTGTTCTGCTGCTATGCAGACTCCATCAGGGAGATTATCCCTGGGTGCTTCAGTGATTTAAGGACAGCAGACAACATAGTAATAGCCTACTCTGCCATGGAATATATTTCTAACATAGTTGCAGTACAATTATACAACTGTTCTCCCATTTCTCTTGACATTGGTGGCTGGAAAAAGCAATACATTCATCTGGAAGATACTTCTCTGTTGCCAGAGACAAAAATTTGGGAAGAGCTGGTAGCTGTTTGTTTAGCTCTGCAGGACTCCATGTTTGCTGTGACACTGAAAGTTTGAAGACAGAGCCAGTCTCTATCTACAGGCAAATGCCACTGTGGAGCAGAGGCATCAGGCCACCCATGGAGCCAGCACCAGCCCTGGGCAGAGTTGGCGTCCATCCTTCCTCTTGGCAGACGTGTCCCATCGGCAGCCCAGCTGCTCTGCACCCCGTGCCAGGACGCGGTGCTGGCATGGAGTGAAACCCACTCCAGGAGCCAGGGTTGACTTCTCCTGGGGGGCTCCAGGGCTGTACGTCCCTAGCACCACGTGCAGCCTCGAAGACGCCCTCCTTGCTGCCACCGTGAAGGGAGCCATGCTGCAATGGAGGCAGTGGCATTGCCCCGGGGAACGGGCTCGCAGCAGCCCTGCAGTGTGCGAAGGGGTAGCGATCCAGCGGGGAAAAGCAGAGCCCATGGCAAGCCAGCCTGCTCGCTTACCCTTCCTCTTGGCATTTCCGTCCCCAAGTGGCCCCGATGCCCCGCACAGTTTTAAAAGTGAAAGCCACCTTCCTTTTAAAAATTACATCTCTTTCCTGCAGTTTCCTTAGACTTGCTCACAACTGGGGAGGAAGAAAATGTTACAGTGCTGTGTAGGAAAGGGAAAAACTGCACTTACACGCAGTTGCCCTGGGTGCACTTGCCATGGCCACTGCACATGTCTATACATCCGTCCCCGATGTAGACGTTATCAATTGCCCATGTTTGCTGCTTATCGAAAGGAGCAGGCTGGTGCCAGCGGAAACGAGTTGCTTGAGACCTTTGGGAGAGAAAGGAAAATAGAAAGGTAATATTTCTAGCTAAGCTAATCTTTACTTTTGACTGAAAGAAAATTTCAGTCTTGGGGCTAAACTGCTCCTGGAAGATTTATCTGGCAACAGTACAACCCAGGGCTGATTCGTGATGCCCACAAGGTCCCTGAAAAGCCAAGAAGAGGGTTCCTGGAGTGCCAGGGTCCATATTTTGTGAGCAGCAGGCGCGGGCAGGTGATCCTGCAGCTGGCTGTGCACGGAGTCCTCCCAGCTCGGCAGGGATCCAGGGCCCGGCCTGTCTGCCATTGCGGCCCTCGGTGCTGCCGCGGGAATGTGCTTGTGTCTGCGATAGTTAATACAGGCCTCCTGTCCAGCCACAGCAAAGCCAAACAGGTTTACGTGGTTTGACCAGCATAAGCATAGATGGAGGAGTGGCTTCCTGAAATTTCTAATGTAAAGGAAGGTCCTCTCCATGACAACTTACAGTCTTAGGATAACAAGGTAGATGACAGAAGCACAGAATGAAAAAGAGCATGAAAAATGACATTCTGAGCTGATAGTGGTCAATAAATAATAAAGAGTGGTCCCCACAGCACTCTGGTTGCCTAACTGTGGTCAAGCTGCCGTCTCTAGCACAGCGGAGGGAGGTTTAAGGAAGGATATGTCTGTAGACAGCCAGATGTTCATGTTGCACTTCTCTTAGCCTTGAAGGGTGACGGGACAGAAAGCGGGAAGCAGTTCATGCAGACACATTGCAGGACAAAGCGCGGGGGCTCGGCGGTACGCTGAGAGTGTCGGACGTGGGAAAGGGATCCCCTCTGAGAGCAAAGCAAGTCAGTAGTGTTTGGTGTGGTGAAGAAGAGGGTGGGAAGAAGAAGGTCGCGTGGCTAAAGAGGAAACCAGGGATCTCAGACCAGAGCTGTAACTGCTTCCTGGCTGGGTCCTGGTACAAATCCGAACCTGAGGGTTAGCTAGGAACTGGATCCCGGCTTTTCAGTGGCCCTGTCCTTCCTATGGTGTGCTGAAACAAAAGCCAGGACCAGAGGCAGCCCTGAATTCTCCATGTTTCACCCCAAATCTGAGCTTTATTGCTCCCACCCAATTCAGAGAACTAGCTTGACTCGACTCTTTTTCTATGAAGTCTTCTCACTACTCTTACGTAGTGTCGCTCTACAGAGTGGGCTGCTTCCTAGGCAAGATGCTGCCATTTCTAAATTACCGAGATCAGGCGAGAGCACCCTGTGCAGCGCTTGCAGGACCGGTCGATGTGTGACTCTGGCTTTGCAGTTTCCTCCCTCCCCTCCACTCAGAGCTTGGCTGGAAATGTTAAGAAATGGTCTATGGTGTGATCCTGATTCTTTGCAGTAAACTGTTTTCTTTTTTTGATTAAAGGTGTAATTTAACTCCTTATTCAAACACCTTGCTCTGATGTGGTTATCTGTGTGAATTAAATATCTCAGCTCCCAAAACAGACAATGGAAATCTAGCCAAAATAGTCAGTGGACTCCAAATAGCTATTCAGCTCACTCAGCAGTAAACATCTACATCTGGATAGCTGAAAGTGGATGAATTTCTGTAGCTTTTCAAGAATACCATTTAAAATTCAAGCTAGTCCATGTTTTGTTATACAGCACTAGATGGCAGCATCGAACTTTGCATAGACAGTTTATTTTGAAACTCAAAAAGAAATCATGATTATTTTAAACCCCGAAACAAATTAACAGCAAACCCCCCCAAATTTATTCAGTATAAAAATGGAACTTTTATGGTAAGGTCAATCTTATCCTGTGAATTGTTTCTTAGTAAACATTCTATGTGAACTGAATGGATAACAAGTTCATCCAAAGAGAAACTTACTGCTGTGCTGTCTAGTAGCTCACCAAATAGCATTTTTAAAGAAATATGTAAATTGTGAGGAAGTCCTTGAGGTTGAAGAACAAGCACCTATATTGCACACTGGTGACTTTAGGTTTGGCACTCCACTGACAATTTATGGAGCTGATGCTCCTGGGAGAAGCTTTGTATTTGGATCTGCATTTCCAAATCAGCTCTGAGACTAACATATAACTTAACTGTTCATTGCCTTCTACAGGCCATGACTTATATAGCACTCTGGGGTACACAAGTCCTAAAAAGCTGGGTAAGTATGGGTGCTGTGCACCAGGCAAAATAATTGACTAGGTAGCATAAATGTCCCTAAAATACACAGGTACAAAGAGGCAGAAACATATACCTTCTATTACACAGCTTGAAGTAGTAAAACAGCATAAAAATTATATTGTATGTAGACTAAAGTGCCTATTAGCAGCACTACTCCTTATTCTAAAGCTTATCTTCTCCCTTGCTTATGAGCTAATATTGTAATAACTCTGTCATGCAAGCCCTATCTTAATACCTTTGGGATATGTGATGACTTGGGCTGAGAAATGTAGTTATTGGATGGGATGGCAGAGCAATTTTTGCCTCAGTTACTGCATCAGACTTCTACCTTTGACATAGACCAGTCAAAAAATTCAGTCTTAAAAGCACAGTTATTTATAAAACTGAATTAATCTCAGGCTGTAGGTTCCTTTCAGGTCCAAATTTAATTGGCTTGGAATGCCAATCCCAGTCTTGATTTATCCTTTTCAGCCCAGAAAGCCCTTCCTGAGAACAAATTTACAGATGTTATACAAGGACTGTTGGGGTAATGGATTTTGCAGACAATACATGGCGAAGCAGTACAAAAGAATAACCAGAGAAGAAGAGATCAATGCTGACAAGTCCTAAAAAAGTACTATTACCTGACATAAAGCGCTGCAGTGAAGAAAGGGAAACAGTCTAGATGCCAAAGACAATTAGGAATAGTACATGAACTCTTCCACTACTAGTTCCCAAACTTAGGGCAACTGCATCAGCACTCTCAGTACAATTTCTAAAAAGCAAAGGTCAGTGTTTCCAAACTTTCATGTGCATTAGTTTGCAGCTTTTGTAACATTCTTATCAAAGAGACATAGGATATAGCTGCACTGTCATTACTCTTGTGCCTGCAGCTAGTTCAGCCTACGCTGAATGGGGCTAGGCAAGAGGAGCAAAGCTGTGGAGTGAAGCAGATGGTGCTGAGGGCCTGACATCCAGGTTTGGACTAGCTATAGACCAGTCCTGTGGGCTGAACGCCCATTTGTGGTTGGAGGGCCTCTTCCAGTTTTGTTCCATCCCAAAGGAATCTCTGTTCTCCAAGACCACCTCCTGACGTGAACCTAGGCGTAAGCGGGGACAGCTGGGAGATTTGATGCCAAAGCATGCTCCTGATTCACACTGAAAGCTAAGGTAGTCACATCCTTAAGACTTACCACACTCACCCAGGTGAGCATGGGCACCGCTGGTGGTGTTGTTGGGACAGCAGGGATCTCAGATCCTCTCCTGTGCCAGTATAGTAAAGGAAGCAGGGAGAGGAACATAGGCTCTGGTGCATGACTGCTGACTCTGTTGGGTTAGCTGTTCACATGTGTCCCAGTGCTGCTTTGGCCTGAGGCAGCCAGCACCGTCCCGGACAATGCTTCAGCATGCGCTAAGGGCAGTGCAAAGCAGCAGCTCTTTCCAGGAGGGAGTTTGCATGAGGCCACCTTGTCCTGGGGAGGAAGAGTGTTTACTCATATGGATGCAAGATGTGTTGTGCCACTTGCCCTCAAGGACAAAGACTGATCTAGCATGGACATAGTAAATGTGGGCTGTAATCCCTGCCTGAGAAGCTGCTTGTGCATGACACTGTTGCATCTTCGCAGGCAAGCAAGTGCATGGTGTTATTAAAGGTTTTACATGAGCAAAAGTAACAGACTACACAGGGGACAGGCATGTTGCTATCACTGCAAAACAGGCACATCAAGAACGACACGGACTGGAATTCTGAATTACCAGCTATCACTATATGGATCTTTTTGGACAAAATTTCAGGCAGTTTTCAGGGCATCGTAGTGAAAGGTATGCTAGTGCTACCACTAGCATTGTCAGTGCCGAACAGCTTCTTTCACTGCACAAAACGCAACCTCCCAGCAACCTCTGCAATGTTTCCTTTCCCAAAACAAAAGAATGTACAAAAAGGAAGAGGAGGTGAAAATGGAGCTTGTATAAAAACAATGACGTGAGCATGAAAGTCGAGACAGACACAAAGGATATAAGGAATGTACTGAAAAACAAGAAGTCTAAAAAAATTACTTTTAAAACACTAGTCCATAGCCAACAACAGCAAGTACAGGATGCAGGTGAGGATTCAAACAATAGAATTAGCCAACAGCCACCAAAACGACCAGAATTTCATGAGGGTGACAATAACATTCGGTTCTTTAAAAAGTTCTCCCTGGCCCTGTCCCTCCCAGGAGATTCAGGGCACAATAGAGAAGGCTCTCCTTGCCTTGTAAGTGAACCATGGGACACAAGACATCTCTTGACCTCTTTTATCCATGTAGAGGCTCACCAAAATATCCACTGTGCATTCCAGCATGTTCAGGTTATTGAAATTTAGCACCTCCTGAGACAAAAGATGCCCTGGAGGATGAGGAAGAGTTAAAGCAAGGGCCCCTCTAACGCACAGCAGCCAACAGAGCTGCACAGCACAGGACTGTAAATGGGGGTGTGTGATCAGGATATCCAAGGAAATCAATGTGTTTATTCCATGCAGAGAAGAAGCAAATTCTATTCCCATCTCAAACTGCATCTCTGCCATGGTCACACAAAAGCGATAACCAGAGGATACTTTAGAGAAGAAGGATGTGCAGAGCAATTGTTTTCTAGCTGCTCTTTCCAACTGTGGCTGTTTAAAATACAGTAAGAATAAAGGAATTGCCTATCTCTAGATAACAAAAAAAAGGGAATGCACACAGTAGTTCTGCAATCTTTAGGCAA
Source organism: Apteryx rowi (assembly GCF_003343035.1). Classification (NCBI taxonomy): domain Eukaryota; kingdom Metazoa; phylum Chordata; class Aves; order Apterygiformes; family Apterygidae; genus Apteryx; species Apteryx rowi. The sequence goes on along the minus strand of NW_020447764.1, from coordinate 1,760,179 downwards.
AGCAGGATGGGGGTTCATTTACTTATCAGTATGGTCACTGTATACATGGACTGAACAAAAATGGCAATGTACATTTATTTTAACACTATGATAAATCAAGCCTCAATACATAGTTATGCATTTAGATAAATTCTGTGGAAAATCAGTGGGAGATACCTAGTATAGGGTGGTAGAGGCAAAGTAATCCTGGTCCATTTGTTGAAAGTGTCTGACACCAGAATCCTCTGGAGATGGTACCTGTTGCACTCTACATTAGTGGGAAGACAATCTCTCAAAATTGGGTGCCAGGTCAGTCCAAGATCCACTGAATATTCCAGCTCAATAGCTAAGGGTGGAAAGATGATAAGTTAGTTAATTTAGAGACTTACATCCTTAGGTCCTCAATAACCTGGTAAGCCTGGAGACCTTTAGTCACAAGTCTATGTTATTTTGACAAAATAACCACTCAAAACTTTTCAAACCCTTATGTCAGAAGCATGAAGATCCCCCCTCAATGGCAGTGTTACGGGACATGAAATGTTGCTGAGCAGGTGTAACTCAGGAGAAGGCTGCAGTACACCTATGTACCAGTTGCCTAACTCAAAGGACCACAGGTCCACCAAAGACAAGTGATCTGTCAGGTTGTCGTGATGAAGTCAAGCCAATCTCTGTAGCTGCAGCATGCAAGAAAGTGATGTTGCAGCATCATGACTGGCAAATTTTGTGTTTTTCAGGCTGAATGATGGGTTTTGGCTGGATGTAACCTTTGTGCAAGTCAGAGTAACACTCAAATTCAAACTCCTGGATCTGCAACAAGATCCAGAAGTCACTCTTCCACATCACTCGAGACCAGCTCAGTTCAGTATCCAGCATAAACAGTTTTAACTGAGTTTGTTGGTCAGTGAGCTTGCTTTCACCCAAACATAATCCAGCCATATTACACTAATGTATTCATTTCTCATCAGTTTCACTGTTTCAATGTTTATGGCTTATAAACTTTTATTATGAAAATAAAGGGTAGTCAAGCTCACTAAATACTTCAACTTAAACTTTTATGTAGCCATTAAAAAGCAAATAATAAAGGCACAGATCTGTAACTTTAAATAAATGTTCCAGCTGCCAAGTGTTCTGGTGGTATAAAAGATGGAGCATGGCTGCAGTGACAGTGGTGGTAAATTTGCTAGCTTTTTGGATTACTACAGGCCCCTTTCTTCTACCCTCATGCACAGAGGGTGACCCTGAATCACCCAACCAGTCCTACTTGACGTGTCAGCACAGAACACAGTGTTACATAAATACAGCACAAGTAGATGCAAAGAAGGGTAAGGGGGTATTTAATGCTAAATCTACATCTCCAAAATGAAATGCTTTCCTCATCATGACTGGAAGCATAATTAGTTAATATCCTGCCTAATTTAATACAGAGTTAAGATAATGTTAAGTGTAGTAGGCAAAGAAACAAAAAAGAAGGATTTGTTTCTTTGCCAGTATATAACTAAGCTGTTCAAACACTTAAACTTAACAGAGATGACCATAGGGATGCTGTAGTGGCTTTAAGACTAAAAGAAAAAAAAAACAGTTGTTAAGCACGTGAGTAAAATATCTCATTTACTTCCATTGGTTACACAACAGCAAAATCAGGTAAGGGATTTAGTGTAAAACTGTTTTCCATTTTTTTGTGGAATTCCAGAGGAATAGCCCTCAACTCGGTGAATTTACACATGCTTCCTGCTCCAACATATGATATTCTCCTGCTCCTAAAAATTTGTACCCCAAAACCCGAGGCTAAAAGAATGTAATTTAAGATGTACAAACAAGCATTCAAAAGCTAGGAATACCCATTTCTGAGCATCTTAAAATTCACATAATGATGGAATCTTTAGTTGCACAATTTCCTTATTTTTTTCCCATACGATCCTTGGCACTTATTCAGTGCAGAGAATGCTTTTATACATTTATATGTGTATATATACATATATATGTGTGTGTGTGTGTTTGTGTGCATAGATATATGCACACACTCACATGCATACATTTATATATGTATATATAAATATGTTTACTGTTTCACATGGATGATACAAATTTTTGCACTTGATACTGACTTATCTTGCGTCAGATGTATGCTGACATAAATGATTTCTTAGTTATACACGTGCAAGTGAGATCTGAACTGAGACATCATGAAAAATGCAAAACCACAAAACAAGAAATATATGCTGGAAACACTCAACCGCTTATTGTCAGAACTACAATATCATCTCAAGAAGAAGGATTATGTTAATGTTATGTTATGTTAAATGGTTTCGAGTAAGATGGCTGTTAGTTTCTCTTAAACGTGTTGAATAGCAACTTAAGCGCCTGGGAGGAAGAACTTATTGAACTCTTTAGTTTGTGTTAGGCTTCAGACACCAACAATAAATGCTGAAATTACAATTCCTGTTAGAAACATGCAGCTTTTTTCTGTTTCTCAACTCTTGTTATGATGGATAATGGAAACAGAAAACAGGTGAACTTTCCTGTCCAAGAGAAGAACAGGAAGGGCATGATCTACTAGGAAATCGTTACCATAACAGGACTCTGTGACAGAGCAGGATGCTGCAAAATCTATTTGCAAGAAAGAGTCTTCATTGACAACGATGTCAGTGGTGACAACATAGCGGGTGCTAGCTTTCTCGATGAATACTAAAGCATCCCCGGTAGACCCACACACTGGCATCTTTGTCCCACCAGGATGGAGCAGCCACTTTCTACTATCCAGTGTGGTGAAATCATCTTCTAATACTGTATTACCAGAGATGTTTCCTCCAATAAGAATCTGAAACATTAAGAAAGGAACTGTTATTTAAAAAAAAAGGTTCAAAGTCTTCCCATACTCATACATGTCCTGGAATCCTAGAGAGGAAAAGATGTATTGATCTATGCATATATACTCTGCTTGCCCCAAATGAACAAATTTACTTTGTAAAGAGTTCGGGTTATGAGGAAAGGGAATAGCTTTTCCTATAAAGGGATCCTAAAGTGATTGGCTCAGCAATACAAATCCAAAGTTCAGGGAGCTGAATTCCATGCTGGGTGAAGCAAAACTACTCAGAAGAAGAAATGTTGGTAGGAGCAAAATGATTACACTGTTATTTTTCCCACTGACTGTTCAGCTGTACTCTAATCTGATGCACTACTATCAGATCGCATCAGTCTGATGATAAAACTGGTGAAATATTCCGTGTTATGCCATTGACTTCAACTGACCAGCATTTTCCTATTCAGCAGCAAGCAGGGTAGAATTAATTTTAATTTGTTATTCTGAATTCAGTTTTTGATTGTTCTGAAATAATATAACTAACTACATTCAATGAAGATATAGGAATGAAAGAATAAGGATTTTTTGAAATTTAAAGGAAGGGATGGGAAGGAATATTTTGTAACCCTGTTATTAAACCTGGCTGGGAGTTCGGTATCTGGGTATTTCCTAAGGACCTGTACCAACTATTATAAAAATCATTCACAAATATTTAAGCAAATTGACCTTGGACCATCCAATAACACTACTTTGGATGCAATGACTTTAGTGGAGTTTCTTCAGATTTATACCAATTCATACAAAGTAATTTCTGGAATACCTTTATAAAAAGTGTTTTGGTTGACCCAGTGAAATGACATACATCAACATTAAGGGAAATATTAAGACTGAAGATAGTCTAAAGTTATATTAAAAAAAAACTGTAGAAGATTACTTACCTGATCGATTACCCATGGGCTGTAGAAATGCCCATTCTCAGATGGCTGCCACCAGCGAAGTCGAGTGGAGCCGGAACGAGCCTTCAGGGGAATTTCTAAGGCAATGTATCGCCCCACGTTGCTTGAGTTGCTGAAGAGGAACTCCTGAAGAAGGCTCCATGTGAGGCCACCATTGAGTGAGTACTGTAAAAGCACTGGTTGGCTTCTGGGGTCTGGGACCCCCTTTCCGCATCCCAGTCTCATGAAGAACTGCACAAATCTGACAGTGGGAACAATTATGGTAAAAGATTTATTCTCTGGAACATGCTAGATGATCAACTAAGGGGACTTAAACTTTGTCCAAGTCAGTTTTGTTTGTTTACCCTGGGGGATATTATGCCAATATAATATTTGGATTACAGGCTCAGTAGCTATACAAAGATTTGCCAGCTCAGACTTCCTAATTTGAATATTCTTATTTCTGTCTATTGACTAGCCCAGTGATTTCTTGGTATAAGGCTCAGCTTTCAGAGATCTTGTGATTTCCTTTTCAAAGTCTCCAGAATGTGAGTAAGCATACAGGTGGGCTGACTACAACTCGTTTTGCCTGTGTGGCAGTTTGCCAGGTAGAAGGAGCTGAACAAAGCCAGTCATTTACGTTTTGAGCTTCTGTCTGTGTAGCAGATGCTGCTGCAAATATCAGAAATATAATCCTGTGTGAAATTCTTATCCTGTAGCCTGTGAACACAGATTTTAGTGGCAGAAAAGCAACGATGCCTTAAGTAGATCATGATTTGCTATGAATTTACTGAAATGCTTGTGTTTAAAATAAGTATCCAGGTTCATTGGCATGAATTAGATAAAATCTGGACAGGTGAACAAAATACATTTCACTTTCAAGGGTGATTTTGTCCATTTGCCTAAATGGCACCACTTAAATGTGCTGGCTTCCCTGAAGTCAACAGGAGAACACCAAGGGACACGAGCGGTTTCACCCTCTTTTTAATTGGCTGCTGCAAAGATGGACAATAGACTTGGATCAAACTGGGAAATTCTTCCTGTTAGCCGATGCTTATAAATAGCACTCTTCTGTACCTGGAGTGCAGGGAACCGCTCTTATAATGATATTTACCTACCTGACTCATAGGGTTATTACAAGTATTAATTCATGTTTGCACAGCTTTTGCACAGCTTTAATGTGTTGTACCTGTTCTAATTACTATTGCATTAGTGCTGCCTGGCTCCTAGTTAAATGCAACGCTGCATATCAAGTTTTGTGTCAGAGACCTTACTCTGTTTTGATCTGCAGGCAGATCCACTGGGAGTGGAGGCTGCAGAGTGGTGCTGAGGAGACACAGCTTCTGTAAGACACCATACCAGCAAGTCAATTAATTCCAGTGCTCACTGCGACTCACGGTTTCTATTGTTGCTACATATAACTTCTTTCACGATAGATTATATCGAGCTCCTTGTCCCAGACATAACATATTGCTTGTGCTGTAAAGCAACACTGGGGACCCTCATGGATCAATGTATCAGCTGTAATGGATTGGATTTACTGCTGGCAAGTCTTTGTTCCTCTGCAGATTCATGTTGACATTCACCATGCAATTTAAAGGAAATAAACCCAGGTGACCTTGTCTCTGCAGATCTGCTCTCTACGGATTGCTATTCTTTTATCTGAACTTTTTATTAATAAAGTAATAGTCCGCTCAAATGTATATAACCAAAAAAGTTGTACAGATTAAAAAGTTAGTAATTTTAAGCTTCTCTTTTCCCACCCCACAGATATTTTTGGAAAGGTTCTACTTACTATGACATAGAAAACCAAAGTTTTTGTGTAGATGTAGTAACACCTAAAGGTGAGGATATTCTTCTAGTAACTCAGAATTGAAAAGGATTTGATCAACTGTGATACCTAAAATATTCTGTCCCTACTGATATTTTACACTGTGTAGTTTCAACTACTGGCACCTCCATAAGGCACTGGCCTTTATGTTAAATTCTTTAAAATATAGACTTGAGGAGACAGGATACTGGATTAGGGAGTTCACTTGATTTAAATCCCCAGTGCTGAGAGTGGCTTGCAGCACTGACAGCTTTGCTGATCAAGGTATTTCAGGGTGTCTCCTCAGAAGAAGAGAAGAAGCTTTTAATGTGATACCCAAGCCTAGTCCTCTTTAAAAAAGCTGTTAGAAACTCTGGTTCTTTTCATTCCTGGCATAAATTGATATTGCTCCAGGTCCTTTGTGGAACTTGGCATGTCTGTGCCAAAGCCAAATCTGTGGTGGCTCTTTGCAGGTGGCCTACAGAATCTGCCTGGATATTTAGAAAATCCCAGTGCAATTGTTTTGGGATGTTAAGAGAACAGCCACCAGCAATGCCTTTACAGTCTACCTTGCTGTTCAGAAGAGAACATACAGTTATTTGGTGAACATTTTTCATAGTATATGCAAGAAATTAAGCATACTGCTCTTTTTCTTTTATTTGCACAAGAGTTGTTTATTGTCATGTAACACCTCAAGGTCAATATATGCAAATCCAGCTACAGACTGTCATGGAGAAGAGATCAATGACAATTCTTTGAACATGAGCAAGAAGAAAAACATGTCATTTAGGCTAATGGAGCTACTTACAAATCTCATATCTTTTATTAAATGATCTTTAAATTTCAAAACAGTCTAGGAAATCAAATCACTACAGAAGTACTGATGTTTGTGTTGATCAAGTTCTGAAAAAAGTTTGCTTTGAGTAATCTCACAAATTCAGTACAGGGACCTCTAATATTACCCCTTACTGAAGGTTAGCTAATTGTTTATCTAAAAATGCAATAGTTAGAAATTAAGCATCTTTATTGGCTATGAAGCTCTGCAATGAAGTCATTATTTAAAGCTTTAATGCTAAAGAAGACAACAAGCCAAAAAGAGATAAAGTGCCTATTAAAGTGTTTCCCACAGAACACTAGAGAGGAGTAGCATGTTTACAAGAGATCAGTGGGAAAATCTTAGAGCAAATGCAATCTCTCGAAAGTAATAATGTAAGGATATAAGCTAAGCTACTGAATAAATCAGAAAACATTGGCTGTTTGTTAGTTTGCACACAATTAGGATGTGGCTTAATTTGCACTGGTGCAAATTTTTTATGTGGCTTGCGTAGCATGTCTCTCTCATCAAACATGTCCTCTGCAGGCCATAATGATACAGCACAATCTCTAAGTACACTAAAAATATTTTTCAATAGCTGTGCTCAGTGTAGCTGGTGACAGCTCGATGGGAATTTCTCAGTGAATTATCGGAAACAAATGTGCACAACAAGAAGAAATTAAGCTTCAGAAATTAAGGAATTATGAGATGATGAATGTAACAGTTATACTGGCAGCAGATAGTCCTGTTTCAACAATGACTCATAATCCAACAAACTGTAAGGCAAACAGAGCGTGTGACAAACAACCGATTTCTCATGTTATGCATTTAAGAAATAAAAAACTTGCATAAACTACTCAATATGTGGTGTCAGAGCCTGCAGCTCCTATTCAACAATGATTAATCCTATTAAAATTAAAATTCAAATTAATTTAAAATGGTTACTGTGGTTAAAATGGAATACTTGCTAGAGTAAGGACTGCAGAATATATCAGCTTGCCTTTGTCACTGAAATATCATGTATATATTACAATTCTTCAGTAGATTATTTCTTCAGTGAAATCCTGAAAGCATTTTAAAATTGTGTTACCTTGCTTGTGACAAGTCTAGATCTCGAGTCATCAGCATACGTAAGCCTTCTTCATTGAAGAAAAGGTTGTTTCCTCCAGAAAGGATACCACACTTCCTTGATGGCTTTCCCCCACTCACAAGCAGGAATCTATCAGACTCTAGCTGACCTGAATACACAGTAAATACATATTTATGATTCATCTTGAAGCATTCCTACTGCACGAGTATTATTTCTACAGGAAGAGAGCTAAATTAAACATTATATGCAGAATGAACAAATATTCATACCAGAGTTTCCAATCCAAGGTTCCCTAGAAAACCGCCACAAATCAAAGCAAAATAAACTATAAACCCACAAGTTTGAAGTTTGGGATCCTAGTCTTCAGTTATTCACAGGAGATTCAGCTTTTCTGCATTTCTCTTAAGGTAACTATGAAGTATTCTTCTCTATAAAGAAACTTTGGGTGCCATGTGCTAGTACGCAGGCAACAGCTTGGAAAAAATTAAAATGAACAGTAGCAACTGTGAAGGGAGAATTTTGACTCATGGGTGTTGCTTTACATGTTCTTCTTGCCACGCTTGTTGGCAGAGGAAATCTCGACATGCTTTTAGAGGTGCAGGCGGGGATGCACCTGGGTGCGCCCGGGCGCACGCGGGGCTTTGAGCTCCCTCCTGGCACCGCTTGCTCGGGGTCCCTGTCTGCCGCCCCTGCACAGCGGGGGCCCTCACTGCTGACGCACGGTCTGTTCTGCAGAGAGGTCTGTGATATGAAGACCACTTAGATGTCCTTTGCAGTGCGACACCCCACAGCCCTGAAGCCCGTTTTTGTTTGTCTCACTTGCATACATTCTGGCTGTGCTAAAGTCAAAATACCCAACAGCATTCACTTCAGTAATACTACATAATTTTATGAGAATTAAATTGACATACCTCTAACTGGAAATTCTGTGTACCATCATTTTCTATTAAAATTATTTTCTACACGTAGAGTTTCAGTGAAGATTTTGTACTTCAGTGTTAACAATTTAGCAGAGTCAGATATTCCAAACAGGCAATTCACAGCCATCAGACATTCAGAAACCATGCTGGAGAATTATATCTATCCAGCTTGATTCATGTGAGTACACCCGTAGCATAAATTGAATTCAGAAACATGAAGAAGGTGAGGAAGATTCACTGTTTGATCCCTTTAGCCCTAGGTTCCACACTGATAGACAGAATTCAGACTAAAAAGAAAAGAGATACCTTCAAAATCATCCTTAAGAAAGTCAGAATTCTTTGTGCTTATTTTGCAGGTTGGCCCAGAATACCCGGGGTCACAGATGCACTTTGTCCCGTTGATACAACTGCCATGGCCATTACACATCTCCTCGCACTGGGGACCGATGTATACGTTATCGATGGCCCAGGTCACTGGCTGGGATCCAGCAGGATAAAACCCTTGGTACCATCTGAACCTTGCCAACCTGAAAAAGGTGTAAAGTGTGTATAATTTAAATCTTAGTTTTGTATTTTTGAATTTGTACAAAATATGTGTATGCACATGCTTTTGTATGAACATATCTATCTATCTATCTATCTATCTATATACAAACAGTATTCTTTTTGTTAGAACTGGCACAATAATTAGTTTGATTCTAGAAACTGACTGCTATATCTAATTCCTTTGGTATTTAATGCATCTTTATGCTGACATTCATTGGCAGAAATAAGACCAACATTATTCATTAGTTATAATAAAAAACTGAATGATGGACTCGAACATGGGAACTGAAATCTAACCACTCTTCTCTCCATCAGTTGGGGGGAGGAGGCATGGCTGTGGTCAGACGGCTTTCCCTCTGCTTTAGCTTGCAGTCTCTGGGTCAGATTGCATTGCTTTCACCTTCTGCTGGTGAGTGAAATCTGACTTCATATGGTCACACTGCCCCAGGGAGACTACCTGTGGAACTGGGGTAGTAAAAACCTCACCCTAAATTACATGACAAGAAAACATGATCTCCCACGTCACCAAGTGTTCAGCTTGTTTTCATACAACTTAATCTTAAAAAAAGACTGATATTGCATGTTGTTAATTTAAACTATATTCTTTGGGTGCTGGCCTGTCGTTTTTAATTTGCCTCCTAAGTACTACTCGCATCAGTGCTGCATATAAAGAGGAACAGACTGCGGAAGGAGGGAAAACACACTGAGCAGGCGAAAAACTCTTGAGAGAATAATTTTATTACCAAGTGAGAAAACATTTCAAAAGAGAAAAGAAACCAGAAAAGTGAGAAGGGAAAAGCACCCAATTGCATTTCATGTTTAATAAGTCATGTTAGAGACATCTAAATGCAGCAGATGAATCAATAGTACAGGTAGTTGCCAAGTTCTTTTGTCTTTATTAGGATTCTGGGGAAGAAAATCCCATTTTACCCCTCTGGCCCAAGAAATTCATGACACCAAATGCTCCATGAAAGCTGCTCTTTGAGGCTTTGGGTTTAGCTAGCTATTAGTAATTCATTTTTGGCCTGGCCTATTGGGGAGGAAATAGAGGAAAGGCAGACAAATGGGAGAGACATACTCAGGAACAGAGGATTAAATCAAAATACTTGGAAGGTTGAAATGAGCTAGGGGACTTTATAGCCAAAATTTTCATTTGGAGGGATGCATGGGTACTTGGGGAAAGGGTAAAGGGTCAAATAATTCTTTTGGGGTGAAGCTGAATGACAGATGAGTTGTTACAAGATATGGTTAACTCTTCCATGCTTGAAATGTTAACTGTCATAAAACAGAATAGTCAGGTTTAAAATTTAAACATTTTCTTAAATTATTAAACATCCAGACTTTCCAAACTTGGTTTTCATCTCTTATATATGTCTTTTCATACTTTCAGAACCACAAATTAGGTTACTTGTTTAGTGGAAGGGCCACTACACACAGTCGGTTCATAAATAAAGCCTCTGGTTGCAAAACTCATTTTCACTCATACGTGCCACAGTTTAATCCTTAATGATGTGATCTTTTACATAAATTGAGTTGATACTAAAAGATAGCATTTTCCACGAAAAAGTAAACAGTGCTCTTTTATACTTTGAAAAGTTACATATTATTATGCCTGCTAGCATGTACTATTTTTCTTTGCTATAGCTGCTATTATCCCACCTGGCTTGTACCACAAACTTTAAGTGTTTTGATTAATAGACTGCAGCAGTTAATTTTGCAAAATCACAGAACTGTGCAGCTACAAGAGACCTTGAGAATTTAGATAAGTCCATTTCCTTACACTAAAGTAGAAGCAAGTTTACACTAGCTCACATTTTACTGCATCTTCTAATGAATCTCAAATTTCATGCAAGAATACCCTTGATAAATTCAAATGGCTAATACACTTATTGCACAGAGGACATTCAAAGAACTTATAAAATATAGTAACTTTTGCATTATTTTAGTATGCAATCCACTTTCACAAAAATGTCAGCAATCAGATACAGATAAATAACAAATTACCTGTGGTTATCCTACAGAAGTAAGACTGTCACTCAAAAACTGTTTCAAAGCACAGACTGATAACTAATTGGGATCAAAGCCCACTTTCTTTAGGCATGCAGCAGTATACAATTAGGCAAGACATGTTTTGGAGAATCACCTGAACATGAACTGCTGTTCAGGACAAGAAGTGCAGAAAGACTGGCCATCTGGTCTGCCTCAGCGTGGCAGTTCCTATGGGCTGCTCTTGTGCTGGCAGAACATTTTGGATGGGAACCAGAAAAAAAAAGCAAACAAACGAGCAACGGAGCACAGATAGAAGCATGACACTTACCCACACAGGTGCAATTTTCCAAAGTGAATGACCTCCCTTCTCCAGCCCTGGGTAGTGCCTGCATAGTAAGTGCTACTTGGGTGATGTTCTGTGGAGCACAAGGAGCTGAGGTGGCTGCTGCTACTGTAGCACAAAGGGAGAAGTTGGTGCCAGGTTGCCCCCAGATCTCGTGAGAACTCCAGTTTTACTGGGTCGGCAGAGGAGCTATCAGTGGTGCATCCAATATTGATCTGAGGTCCAAGACATAAAATACAGATGACATATGGACAGACTGTGACATCTAATCACTCTTAATCTCAATCAGCCTCCCTCATTTGGTGCAGTATTTATTTGGCCTAGGAAACTGGTGATTTGGGAACTCATTCAACAACTGGATTGATGAACTCAGGACATGCAAAGGGGAGAGACCTCTTGTGTGTTGCCCTACCTGCCCATGGTACATGTCCATGTCCATATTGCAATCTGGCTCATAGTAAACAGAATGAAACATGAAATCCACAAATACTTCCACTCAGAGAAAAGCATGAACTTAATTAGACAAAATCCCAAGGGAGGAGAGCTGCTAATGTGGCTGAAATAATTGCATCAGCTTTCGTAGTCCTCTGGCAGGGACTGAACTAATCACAGCACCAGAAGAATGTACATTTAAAAAAAACAGAAATATTAAAACAAAATGTGCAAACATAAACTTCTTGTTAAATTGTTTAGCTGCACTATGGTCCTCTTTTTTGTAACACTTCCAAAAAATGCTTATGCCACAGGAATTACCCTTCAGGGTATGCACTGAATTGCTTCAATATGTTCTTCAGCTTTCTTACCCACTACCTTTTTTGATCATGTAAAAGAAAAGAGTAGCATGGCTGGATTTGATTTAAATTCTAGGTCACACCAGAAAAATAGCTTGGCAGCGTCCAACTTCTTAAGATGTTCTTACAAGTTCTTGATATAGAGAACAGTAGAAAAAGTAGGAATCCTACATGATCAGTGGTTCCAACTGATGCTGAAAAAGATTTAGTACCCTGCAACTAGTACCCTGAAAAAATCAAATATGAAGTTTTGTACAGAACCTGATACTTCTTAAGAACCCCTTTTTTATGCCCCCAGTCTGCTTTCCTTTCACACTGATATTAAGATGTTCTTTTAGTTTCAAATTGCTTATATAAAAGAAGAAGAATTAGTTCCTTTACAGGATGAGTTTAACATATAAAATATGATGTACTATATGATCATTCAGTAAATAAAAACTTCCAGAGGGAATGCAAAGCATATACTAAAGCTAAGAAATTTTGTAGCTTACTTCTCTTTTTAGCGGAAAGTAAGTGTCTTTCTAACACACTGCTCTGTAATGAAAATCTATTTTTTTCCAAAACCCAGTAATATACAGAACTGTGCAAGAACGTTGCAAATGTATCCTACATCAAACTTCCTTCATCACTTTTCAGTGCACAGAAGAGTCATCAACCTACATTTGACTAGAAGGATTGTCTACTCATCTGGAAGCTTAGAGAGATGCTTGACCCAGTATAGCTTTTAACTCTTGAGACACAGAGAGAACTCTGCTGCATTATGCATAATGTCTTCATTTATACTAATGCTCTCAAAAACATGAGCTGAAGTCATTTAACTTCCTTCAAATGATGTTCTTACCACATATGGAAGTATGCATGTAGGTTTTATGAGGTTAATGCTCTGAAGACTTATGAATATCTTAAAGTGACCTCAAACATTTTTGTTTTACAGTCTGTAATCTATATTTTAAAACAGAAAATGGTTCACATTCAATAATTTATGAATTAGTTGCACGACAAACTGAAGCGTGCATGAGTACACAACTAAACCTAATTTTTTTGGAAAACCCAAAATATCATTTCAGTAATTGTTTATAAACCAGTATCTTTTGCTGTTTAACACTACAGAATGCTACATCTTTGATAAAAGCAGCCTGGTAATTGTGGCATGGCAATTTACATGAAATGTAAATGAAATATCATCTTAATGACAATGTAATGACCTCTCTAAACTAAAACGTATTAGGCTGAAATGGTTACTCCCATCAGTAGTTACCCTAGGCTTCCTTGATATTCTGGGAGAGAGGGAGGCTTCTCCAATGCACAATTTAGATTTAGGATAAACCAGAAACACAGTTTAGCTTAGACTGTTTTGCCTTTGGGGGTGCCTGTTTCCACTGAGAAACACAAAAAACTATATTCCTTATCCTGCCTAAGATAGGGTGAATTCAGGCTGAAATGGGCAAAGAATAGCTTCCACTAGAGCCTCTATGAAAGGATAGGCAGAAGCAAAAGGAAAGCAGAGCCTTGGCTCTCTAAGTATTACCACCAGTGTGGTTAAACCAGCATGTAGGAAAAATTAATTTCTAATGTCGTAGGTGAAGTCGTAGCTCTTCACTGGGTCAGCTCACGGAAGTGTTGCAACACCTCTCCAGAGCAGGTTGTGAAGTGGCAGTCTAGACCTTCATTATATTTTGGTGCTCATCATCTTGGCTGCCAGTAGGGACCCTCCACCTTGTAGGACATGGACTCTAATGCTATTAGTGCAAGTATGAGCGCATGGAAAAAGTGGTAATTTAGCAAGAAAATAGACTTTGAGGCAGAAGTTTCCCATATCTATGCGATAAAACCCTCACCCGCAAGAAGGAAAGTAATATCAAAGCAATTACAGGGGAAGTTTGGCAGACTTCTCTGCTTGGCAGTCGTAACAGCTGGGCAAATACACCCAAGAACAGAACCCAAAGGAACAGAGCTCTCTAAGCAAAAGGAAAGGTAACTTTGTGAGGGCAAGTACCTCAAATTGGATTATGGTGTTCTCATTTACACTCAAATCCCGTGTTGTAATGGAATGTTCTCCAACTTCATTTGAAACAAATACCATAGCAGAATCTTCCTCCCTGTAAAAAAAAGTAAAGGTATTTTAGACTCAGTTTTTTTCACAGTCACTTCTTTTTATCTATTGCTGAGAGATGCTTACGGTGCTCCCTTAGATGAATATGGGCAGTAAAGCCCAATGTTTCCACCAGGATAGAAAAACCAGTTATCCTCTTTGGGACCAAAGTCAAACGTATCCAAAAGGATCATGGGATTCTTTAGGTTATTTCCATCAATTATGAAGTCATCAATAATCCAGATTTCTTCTTTTTTGCCTAGAAAGAAAAGGGCAACATTCCTATTACAGACCTAATAATACTAGGGAGCAGATTAGGAGCCAATATCTGTGGATGACACTGCGAAAGGAGTGCTAAAGGGGTGGCCTCACAGGTGATCTTGGAATCGTTCCATGAAAACAGTCCCCGTGCTGCTCCAAGGCTGCTTCAGCCTGACCCTACAGAATTAACTCTCATTCCTCCAAAATATACAAAAGCCACAGCAGCTGAAGGGCGACAAACCTGTGTTGAGCAAGTCTCCCTCATTTAAATCACATTTACTTTGTGAACTCTAGCACAATGTCTTCTTTAATTTAGAGTCATCTAAATGAGCTGCTGCTGTAATGTCCGAGCAGCCTAAATGGATTATTTCATTCTACACCTTTTTCCTGGCACTCAGCAATCTGTGTGTGCGAGCTGGAAGCTCTACGAGAGAGAAGGGAATGGAGTGACCTCCTCCTAAATGGATTATGGGATTCAAACGCGTCGCATAATGGTACGAGAATGCTTTCAAACGGGAGAGGAAGAACTAGCTTGCCAGATCTTTTGCGTAACTCTTTTCTCATCTGTATGAAAGCCTTCATGTTGATTAGAGAAGGCTAAAAGACTTCTCTTAGATGAACTTCCTACTTAAGGATAACGTGTACAAGGCAAGTTTGGTTAAATGTTTTAGGCAAGACTCATCAGAAGAAGGAATTGGGAGAGGATTCTTAGGGCTGGATTTGAATTCATTTTTCTGTTAGAGGTGAGCTCAGCATTTGCCTGAATAGGAGTAAATGGTTGTCATATGACCATGTCTAAATTATCACTGGAATCTTTAGTGCTTTTAATGTCAGCTCCTACTAAGAAATGTGCACAGAGTGAGAACAGAAGAGATTTCTTCAGCTGGTACATGTCCTGTAATCAGGAGGAATAAGCTACGTTCCTCTTGTGGATTTATCCATTACTTTACAATTTAAAGAAAAGATTAACTGCTCAGTACATTCTTTCTAATTGGAGTTGTAATGCCTAGTTAATTCTGGGCAAGGTAGACCCAATTCCCATTTACACTTGGGACACTTTTATATAATTGGAGCATTGTAATGGAGCCTCAGTGTAAACGACAATCAGGTCCATTAAAAACAATGAGAAGAACCTGAGTAAAGTTAACTTTATAGGTGTTGTTTGATCTCCCATCCCTCCAGGACTAAAGCTGCTAGTCCTCTGCACACAGTCTAGTGGTATTAGGTTAAGGCACTTTTACTTTATAACATATAGCAACATTATTAAGAAATGTAAATAAAATCTTGTGATAATTTTAATTGAAGGATTTGAAATATGAGAAAACAAGATTTAAGAGTCTTAATTCTTGCTGAGTCCAGCCCCTCATAAACACACAGCTATGCAACTGTGTGTCTGGAGTCCCATGGGTGTCGCTTCCTTACCGTTGTTGTAAGGTTGCCAGAGCCTGAAACGTGTAGCGTTGGTTTGGGCCGTGTGCGGCAGTGGAACATTAATAAAGAGAACATCCGTAGTCTGTGTGAAGTAAAACTCATCTATTAGGTGCCAAGTGATGCCGCCATTGATGGAATATTGCAGCAGAATGGAGTGAGACCTCTCTGGGGTACCTAGAGTGGAGGGGATATACATTTATGTTCATTATAATCTGTTTGTAGAAAGCACTATCTCAAAATGTTCCTTCAAGTGTAAATATAATTAGGTTACTCAGACATCTATTACAGAACATGGCCTTGTTTTCATAACAACTTAAGCTGTTATATGTGTATTATACATATACATCCTGTGCTTTTCCTTGTGTGTCTGTCTGGGAAATGCTAATGAATTAGGAGCTAAATTTACGTTGCTGTTGATTATATGTTTGGTCACAGTTAATTTACTTAGATGAGAAGCTACCTCAGTGTTATAATTTTTTAGATCAGAACAAATCAGGTCCTTCTACCCCAGACATCTTCCAGTAACTCAATATTTATTTGCTCGTTGTTCCCAGGTACCAGATATTATCATCATCATCTGTAGCATTCACAGATAAAGACACAGTCCTTATCCTCACAAATTTATAGTCCATGGTTCTGACTACAAACACCAATGTGAACATATTCATGCCCAGAAATCATATATAGTGGAAAGCTCAGAAGATCTTTATTATTAAGTTTTAACAAAAAAGAATAACAATGCTCTGTGCTAAAAATTGGTGGCAGAGCAGAGAGTAAAATTTACACTTTCTGACTACCGGTTCCTCCTTCTTTTATTAACGGCATTAAAAAGTCAATAAAGACTGTTTACAGTCCTAGCTACTAACGGATATGCTGATGAGAGCCTGGCACTGCGTGTACTCTGCACAGGCTCAGTCGACAACATACATGTCGACAACATACTTTGCTCAGTGCCTGAGCGACGGCGTCTCTGCTGGGATCTCTTGGACAAATGTACGCTCCCTGTCCCCTCGCAGCGCAGCCACAGCGATGGCGCAAAGCTCAGTATGAGGGCAGCAGCTGGCACCTTACAAACGCCGAGGGTCAGCTTCTTAACCACTGCCTCACCGAACAACACTGGGCAAGTGCTTCTCCTCCGTTCTGCTCTCAGATTAAAAGGATTTGCTTAAGGCAGGGTGCAGAGCGAGCACGCTACTGCTCCAAGCCGCTCCAGTGCGAAGTTAAACCACGGCACAGGGAACAGAGCGGAGAAGAGATGGGAGCTGATTTCAGTTTGTCTGTGGCAATTAACAGTAATCAACACACTGCTTTTAGCGCTTACAACTGAGAAGTGTGCCAAACGATATTAATTTGCACTCAACGTTAGTGAGCTTGTTGGGTCAAAGTCCTGGATTCAGGCCAAGGACTAACAAGCTATGCAGATTTAATCAGAAAAGATTTCACCCCCATTTTCACTGCTTTACTTCCTGTGAGTCAAGTATCAAAATCCAGCCTTGAGCCTTTGCCTATTCCTGCTTTTTGGAGCAATATTTTTACTGTTAACAGGTTTTAAAATTTTGGCAATGATCATGTTCAAAAATATTTTCAAAGAATAATTTTACAAAAGAATCCATCACAAAAGATTTTACTTTTAAACATGGACTATTGCACATGTTATTGTTTTAGGGCATGTTATATTTTTGGTTATTAATGTTTTCTCTCTTTTCCATAAAAATTTTAAACAATAGTAATAAACAGCCAAATGTATGTGATTAAATGTCTATTAAATGGAATCAAACTGAATTCACAAAGAACTACATTTTTGGCTGCACAAACAAAGATTTGTCTAAGATTTTTATTTAGGAAGAAAGAGATGGTTCAAAACTATTTTCACCTTGTCCTTTGGCAAAGGAGCAAGTAAGTTAGGCCCCAGTCCTGCAGAAGCTAAGAACATCTTTCAATTTCCATCAGATGGACAGGGGTTTTGCATGTTGAGCACTCAGCCGCGAAGCTCCAGTTTTACAAGAAACTCAAGGAAAAAGTTCTGAAACTGCATGGAAGTGACTGGAGCATTTGACCAGGTTAGTGGTTCCCCACTGTCTAACTCTTGGCAGGGATGAAAGTATTTTACAAGCCCAGAGAAGGCAGGCACTTGGAACAGGGTAGGAGTGAATCGGTGGCTCGAGTATATTCATACTAGAGAAACTGCCTCAGGCTGGTTACACCAATTTGTAAACTTGGCTTGTAAATGTCAACTATTCCTCATACACAATTAATTAGAATTGCAGATTTTTTACTCATGTGTACAGTACCTGCTAGGAAGTCAAATGGTAACAATATTTAATCCAGTGGGCTGACACTTGCAATTTCCTTACCAGTCCCTTAAGCAATTTACCAATGGCACCAAGGTAAAAAATGATAAATGCATGTGTTCCTGACATACTGCAAAATCTCCAAAAATCTTGAGCTATCTTGTTTCTTTTCTGCTCAAAGACAGGGCTAGTTTTGTTGTTTTAGAAACCACCACAGTTCACTTTTTTCTTAGAAGCTGTATGTATGGTGGATGGCCTAGCCTGGTAGCAAGGCATGTACACTAAACTGGCAATCATGTGCACTGAAGTTGAAAATGTAAATCCATACTCTTCTCTGTGACGCTACTAGGTAAAGCTAGAGAAGTGATACGACATCAACAGTGATCTTACCTTTGGCTATAAACTTAAATGAAAACTGGATGTACACGGTATTAGTGCAGTCTAGATCTCTTGAAACAAGCATTCTCAGTCCTTCCTGAAAACACAGAATATACAGCGTAAATCACAGTTTCCCTTACTGGAGACCTTCTGCAGCCTACTATTTTCTGGATGTTGTCTGTCAGCGACTGGCAGTGGCAGCAAAAGAAGTCAGCTCTCTGTCCCACATTTTTCCCAGGCAGAAAATGGGGATAGTGAAACTCTTTGCAAAGTGAGATGTAGTAACAGAAAGTGCTAGATATGGGGGTGAGATACCGCCACAGGCACAGCTGCGTGATCAGGTTCAGACAGTTGTACTCTCATTTAGTTCATGCCGGGATGAGATCTGCAAACACAGTAGCTGACTTAGGAGGACATTGAGTCCAAGCCAGTACACCCATTTTTTCTGCAAACCATATTGTAGCCAAGTGCCCTCATTTTGAGGCAAGAAGGCTCCTCTCTAGGGGCCCTTTTCTGTGTATATTTTGTACAAATATCCTCTCCTTGGGCAACCTCTTGACTTAGAGCAGTATAGAAAGGGAGCAGGCACGAAACTTCATAGTCACTCTCAAGGTCCTGTCCACCTAAATGGATGAACTCAATGTTTGGTGGATCCTGGGGCCAGACCTGGTCCCCATTCTGCAGAGAGCTGGCAAACTCCACCTCACAGAGCTTCCCTCTTTCTCCGACCCCTTTCCCCAGGGGAGCAACCTGCAGGAACAACCAATCCACGCTGAAGGCAATTCACATCCTTAACTGTGATTTAGATTATCTAAAGAGGCTGGAGCAGCTCTGGAGCTGACGTTTGACAAAGAAATATTTAAAAACAAATAATTTCTATACCCAAAGTTATAATTACACTTTGTTTCAGAGGCAATGAATTCAGTGTCAAAAGAAAAACATTCATACGTGAACTTAAAATTTGTGCGCTTGCAGGAATAAAAGTCTTTCTTGGGGACAGATATTTGTCTGTTTTGTAGAAGAAGTGAAAGGTTTTCAAAATATGGTCTTTTCTGGCCTTCTTAAACCTTTAATTTAAAAAAAAATTATGTAAAGAGCTAGAAAACTTTAAAAAGATAAAATTAAGTAAAACACATTCTAACTACATAAACATTAATTAAATAGACTACAGTGCTGACTAATTTGTATCATTCAAAATATTCAAAAGCCAATCAGGGGATTTCAAGACACAAATGCCATTGATTGTAATGTGTACCATATTTCCAAATCAGTCACTTGGCCTCAAAAATCTCAAGCAGAGAGTTTCATTCTTTTCTTTTGGTGGTTAAGGAGGAATTTATTAAACTTGACACCACAAATGAAATTAATAGCCAAAAACAAGATAAAAAACATTTGTTCATAAAAAAACCAACTGTGACAAAGTTGGTGCATATTTGGGGCAGGAAAGCACAAGATGTCAAATTTTAGCCTAAAGCCTTTGAAATAAACATTTGGAGGAAACAACAAAAAATATACTTTCTATTTTTAACCCTACTGGTTCTCATTCTTTTTTTCAATGTGAGTAATCTCTGACCCCTTTAAAAATGAGAGCTGTTCCAGACTTGATGGTGTCGCCATTCAGATTTCCCCTCTCGGCGCCGTAGACCTCAGGCCAAAGGTCTGGATGCAAGTTACCATTGAAATCATCCTTCAGGACAGAAGGCAGAGGAACGACAGGGACACAGTACGGACCACCAAAGCCTCTGTCACACCTAGCAACAAATTGGGAGGAAAAGGTATTATCCGTCTGCCCTGAATAAAACACAACATCCTTTCTATTAAGAATGTAAAGCAGGTTGCTACTTACACACAGCGACCTGCATCACAGCTGCCGTGGCCTGAGCACATCCAGGGGCATCCTGTAGCCAGGACAACATTATCAATAGCCCAAGAATCAACACCAGGAGCATAGTTGTATTGAATCCATCTGAACCGTGTTCTGGGAGAGCTAGAAAAGCAGAATGAACGTGTTTCAAGCTTCAAAATGTCTGCTCAACACAGTGCTTAATAATAGAGTCCCACAGACTTCAGGAGAACAAGAATGTATTAATAAGTATGATTCTTAAGCATGAATCAGGTATGAAAAGGTGCTAGAATCACATGAAAACCATATTCCAGTTGAAACTGGGTTGACTCCTCAAATTAGTTTTCAGGCAAAGTTCCAGCAGACTCTAAAGGAGATGCCTTGAATGAAAACTGAGAATGTCACCATTACTGCGACACTTGCAGGTCAACAAAGTGGTTGAGCAAAAACAATTAGCTACATTAGCATTCAATAGCTCTACATATTGCTAGCAGGGTTAAACAATATAGTTACTTCAGTAAAGTAAGAAGCAATGGAAGTTCATTTGTATTCTGTGTCATGTAAAGAAGAAACAATATTAATGTATGTTTATATATATATGTATAACAATATATTTATGAATATGTATGTACAAACATGCATGTGCATGCACACTGCTGTAATTGCTGACTGCCTTGGTATGTTCAGATGGGGAAAGCATTTTGGAAAAATGTCTATCAAGGTGCTATTGGTTAGATCATCCTGGATTTGTTCAGGCAGGAAATGCGCTGTGAAGCTGACCCTGGACCAACGCACACAGAATTACCCACTGACTTCAACAGGACCAGGATATCATTATGCTTGTGAAGAAGATTCTTTGGAAGAAGATGCATGATCTTGTGGAGTGAACTATGGGATTAGAAACAAAGACGTTAATCCTAGTCCTGGTTCATCTACTCTGTGACTTTCTGTACCACCATATTTTCTGGGTGGTGAAATTTATAGAGATAATGTGTAGGATGCTTTGAAGAATTACAGAACTATTCTGAGTAATGTTAAGAATTATCATTGTCATCTAGTATTTCTGAACTTGAGCATGGTTTTATTCAGAAAGGTGGATGTCAGCATATCTGTTGCATCCATTTAGAACAGTGTAATGTCATTAGGAAGTAGACCTAATTCTCCTCCCAGTCAGAAGACTGGAGGTGCCACATCCAGTAAAGTGTGTTTTGACTTGCTGAATGTTATGATTAAAGTGCCTAAATCTTTGATGATAAATAGCATTACACCTTATGTGCAAAGACAGAAAATACTTTCATATGAAAGGATGGGTTGGTGCATTAATCCCTGCTTCTTATTGGGTTGATCTTAGTAAAAGAATCTTAGAATCTTAGAAAAGCTTGGTGTGGCATTACATTTCTTGCTGTGATAGAAATGTGTTACTTCCTTAAATTCCAGCATTATATCTGATGAAATATTTTGAAGTGAAATTTAACAGTCTGGTGGCGTGACAACACACATTTCATAATTTAACACACATGCAGAAAATTCCCAAGCCAGCGGATGTTTGCTCAAATTAGATCAGCAAAATCTATGTCATGCTAGATGGCCAGAAGAACACTGCTCACTTAGTTGCGAGTGGAAGGTAGACTGTAATTCTCTTCCAGTTTTGGAACCTTTCTGAAGTGTAGGCTGAGCTCTCAGTGTAGTGCTGACAGCCGATGGTTGGCGGGACACACTCCTCTGTTACCAAGTGCCAGTCTCTTCCGTTATTTAAAGAATACTGCAGATGGATGCTATGGGAATTACTGAACGGCTTGCTGCAACCCATGCTCAGCTCAAACTGCAAGAAAGTGGAGGCTGATACATGGAAATCCCAAGTCTCGGCATAACGAGGTTTTCCTAACAAAAGAAAGAACAAAAGAATGTATATATACCTTATGCATATACTTTCAGTACTATCATTCACATTTCTGTTTGTAATCTGCATTTTCAGCTTCTTTTTCAACCTTCTCTTCCCTGCAGATTATTATGTACTTGAATATTTGTACACCTTCCATTTTGTAAAAACTTAACCCATCCACAGTTTATAAAACGGGCACATATGGATGTAGCAGTGTTTGGTGACACATACCAATGCTTTCACTGAACATCAGAGCAGTATCCATAGACAGGCAGTCGATGTCTACTTGACCTCCTTGTATTCTGTACCAGCTTGCTTGTAAATCCACAGTTCCATCAAATTTATCCTGGAAGCCAGTCTGAGAACTGTCATTCATTCCTACAAGGACATCATCCAGAGCCCACTGGGCTGAATGCTTCCCTATAAAAAGAAGAACAGGCAGGTTAGTGGAGTCCCTGTTAGGCATTTATTATGCCTACATCCCACATCCAGCTCATGCACAGTGTTCAGTCAGTTAAAATTGTTTTGTTAGACATGACTAACACATTGCTCAAGGATTAACCTTGACTCTAGAGTATGTTTCTATTTCAGAGAAACACAGATATTTTCTTCTTAATTTCTCAAGCTTGAATGCCTTCGTCATCATGCACTCTCCCTAATTTTGAATGAGACTCTCCCTAAGCCCTTAGATTGGGGGTTTTCATTCTGTGGGTCTCAACTTTCCTATGATGCCACACAGCTAGATCAGAAAGGCCTCTGTCTAGCTCCTGAAGTTTTCTTCTCTTTTTTTTTTTTTATGCAAGAGGATATTACATGAAGGAAAATGATGAAGGCTCTTGATTTAGATGATATTCATAGAAGTATTGTTCACCTTCTCCTTCTTGGAAACCACTCTCTTCTTGCTCTCCAGCCTACAATCCCCATCATCTCAATTCATCTTTCTACTAGCACCCTCAAAATGTCATCTTACTGTACATCCACTGTCATTCCCTCACAAGAGAAGAAGAATACACATTACAATGAAATGTGAGCTCACAGCTATGTCCTGAGGAATGGTTGTCACCTATTGGCACTGGGATAGAGAGCGGTATTTCAGCCTCCAGTCATAAACTCTGTCTTCTTTTCTGGGAACTTCAGGACTGCCATCAGGTTGTCTCAGAGTGACTGCTCTCAGCAAGGATGGATGTCACCCAGGCACCCCCCAGGGCAAGTGGCCACTGGTAGGACACAGGTAGGGAGCATCAGGACTGACATTGCACCACTGACCAGTGCAAGCAGTCATGGCAGAATGATGGTCTGCAGTGCACCAGTTACTGTTCAGCATTTTTACCAAATGAAGTGGCTTCTTAAATAAATCACATCCCTCTTGTCTTGTCTACTCTCTTGCCTAGTGAGGACAATTAACTCCAGCACATAAATTTTAAGTAAATGTACAAATAAAAAACCGCCATCAAAATGATAAATGATATCTAAGAAGCTACATACCATAATTACCTGACTGTAAGCTGTGTGTTTTTCTCCCCAGGGAATTGCTGTAAAATGTACTTTGCTACACGTTTGAACATCACCTTATATTTCCTGCTGAAGAGCAGGGATCCAGGAGCTTGCACAAAGGTGAGATGCTTAATCAGGATAGTTTTAATAGTGGCAGCTTGCCCCCATGCAAGGTGGGAGCTCTCACAGCAGTTGTGGAAATTAGTCAGCACCAGGGTTTTACTTTCAGCTAAGGATGCGGGAAATGAGCCCTGGCTGAATGGGCTTTGGCAGAGCAGCAGAGGGAGCGGGGCTGTGTGACCCCAGAGCAGGCAGTGGACAGCGGTCCTGCTTTGGAGTGTAGAGATAATAATACAGGGAGATGGGAACCATTGGGTAGGCAGACTCAAGGCCAAATTATGCCTCCCCTTCCAGAATAGACAAAAAATGAAATAAAATGTGTAGGCCATTTTGCATTCAAGGTCACTGCATACTCAGGTAAATCCAGTAATCTTATTCAGATTTTCTCTGTAATCTTTCCCACTCTCACCTCTCTGTTATCTCTCAGGGTCTTTGGTTTAAACCTAGCTCTGAAATAATTTGTTTAGTCTGAAGCCCAATATGCCATTTGGTGCAATCACAGATAATCATGCCTGCACGGTGACTCAGATAAGCCTAAACACAGAGCACTTACAGAATCCAGACTGTTCACCAGTGTCTACTTGGGTAAGCTAAGGTTTCTGCAGAACATGTCCATAGGGAGAAGTGTTGCGTAAAACTGCTTAATGAATTTTCAGGACTGCTTTGCTTACCATGCTGGGGTTGCCACCACCTGAAGGCGGTTGCGGGGGTTTTGGCCTCCCGAGGTAAGTCTATCGAAACAATCTGGGGTTCCAGGTAGGACATGAAATCCAGCTCCCGCAGCAAATGCCAGGTGATCCCGTTATCAGTTGTGTACTGAACGACAAGCCCTGTAGGCAACAGTAAGAAAGGCAGTTACTCAGACTGTGCAGAAAAACGGGGGCAACTCTTCAGCCCGTGCGCGGGAGCTGCCAGCCCCAGGCCAGCGCACGCCACCTGGTGCGAGCGAGTCTCCCCTGCCCATCCTGCAGCTCCTGGTCCAGGAGCATTCTGGGGACAAAGAGACCTATCGGAAGGATAATACGGCTTTACCGGCTGCCACAAGTTGTGCTGCTTATCCTCACCAAACTCAAAGGATCAAATCTTTTCTTAGGGTGGGGGTTACAACCTGAGTGAAACTAATGATTGTGCCACAGAAACCATAGGAATAATGTGACTTTCTTCATATAGCCAACATTTACTTCATATCAGGAATCCTTGTGGTTTGTGTCGGACACTAAGTTGTAATTCTGATAGCTGAGCTGCCAATACGGTTAGTTCACAAAGCTTGTGTTTCCTATACAAGCTCACAGCATCCTTAAAAATTATCTTAATATTTAGATAATTTAAGATAGTCCTTGCATCTTACACGCAGTATGGCAAATACTAGCCCAAACCAGAATTGTGAAGTCACTTATGAGCCCAGGCGGACAACGAAAGAAACAGCACTCCTTCTGTACGTTTCTTTTCTCAAAACTGTTTTAGACTGAAGCATTGTCAAAGAGAGTTGATGTGCTTGTGACTTATTCTGGTGTAAATGAGAGGAGAATCAAATCCTCAGTGCAATCTCAGTTGAAAGACTACTGTTCTGAATCTGTATCAATATAAATGCCATAAGTTAGGAAGGAGTCCACTGATGCTAAATGATTTATACTGAGAGGAAAATGAGGTTTTTGTCATCTACCAGATATCACTGGTTTGTCTTCATACAACCAAACCACTTTACCCAAGCGGAGAATCTACTTCCCAAATTCTGCCTAGCATTCCCAGATCCAAGCCTCTATTCCCACCATCCTAGCCCCCCTCCCCTCAAATTATAAACATGTGGATAAAATAAGAGGGGGCATAGCTGGGAGATTTTTTTTTTAGGCTAAATATATTTACAGCTGCAGCTTTATAATTTTGTGCTTGAGGCAAATAATACATGAGAAGGGGTTGAAAGACAGTCTTTTATTATGCCGTTGAAAAGATGAACAAGTTTTCAGGCATACAAGCTCTTCTTCAGGTTGGAAGCAGAAGCCAGCTTTATCCTGAACTTGAAACCTATTCCTTGTGTTTCAGACCTGAAGAAAGTCCTGTGTACTTGTCAATTTACCTGTTTTCCAACTTTACCAGTTAGTCTAATAAAAGCTATTACACCTCTTTTTACAAATCCTGTCTTTCTTAAACTATCACAGCTGCAGCAAGTTACTCTTATGGATAGAGTAGCAGTAGGTTTGATGGAAATAAACATAAATACAAATTTGGCGTGAAAGTAAGTAGTTTTACCAGTTAACTTCTGCACCACTTGTGAAAAATGAAGAGCTAACTGATCTATATATAAAAAAAAAAAACAATCCTTTTGATTTTGTAAAGCTGCTAAAAGGTAAATACACTGTAAGAGACCCAAAATGCAAAATCCTGACTGTAATGAAAAAAGGCTTTACCTTCATTCCTGGCTTTTGGTTTGTTGCAGGAGTTCCCAATAGTCTTGCTTCCAATTTGTACATAAAACTGAACTAGCCTGTGAAAAAAATCAGAGTAGAAGAGAAATTAACTTTGGCTAGGACACGATCCATCAGAACAACCCTCCTCCTCTTACCTAATGTGGGTTTTTCAGTCCGGTCATTATTCTAGGCTTAGTGGTTAGGTAATGTTTCCACTGAAATCAAGTATTGTCACAGCAAACAGTGGAGGACTCAAGCTATAAGTGTCAGTATGGCTTATTGATTCTGTGCCACACACGTGTTGTTGGTCCAGGCAGCACAGTTTAACAGTGCCCTGTTTCACATGAGGTGCAAGAACTCCAAAGCAGGCAAATCTGCTCCTTACATCAGATCTTACCTTGACCTCTTATAACTGGAAATTGGTTTAGGCCTTAAAATGCCATATTAAAGTTTTTATTATAATTATTATATCCTCACTAAATCTCCAGTCTCTTTTTGATCCTTAAATTCTTGGCATAAACAACTTCCAGTGAAAATGAGTTCCAAACTTGCACTGGACATTTTGTGAAGTAGTCCCTTTGATTTTGAATCTCTACATTTTAATTTCATTGAATGTTCTCTTGTTCTCTTGTCATGAGACAGGGAGAAGAAAGTTCCTGATCTGCCTTCCTTGCAGCCTTCCCTGTACTTTTTATCACTTCCCTACCTTCTCCTCTCCTTTCTACAGAAAACTATGTGAACCTTTTCATCTTTCTCTCTATACAAAATTTTTTCAAAGATGTCCTTGATTTTTCCCACAGCCATTTTCTGACACCCCTCTAAAGCTGCAATATTCTTTTGAAGACAGTGTAATTGGTTTTATTGACAGAATTTCAGATAAGCCTGGAACCTCCTTATTTATCTAGACTTGAAGTAATCTCTGCCCCATTCTTGTGCTCCCTAAAATCTTGTCATTCTTCTTTCCTCAAACAATCTGTAGTCATGCCCTGTACCCTTGCTGAGCTGGTATTTTTAATTGTGACTCTACGGTGTAAAACTGGTTTACGTCTTCTCTTCAATTTGCATTATTTTGGTAATGCAACTATTAATTTTAATTGATGCCCTGGTGCTCACTCATCAAATTTCCTTATATGTCTCCAATATTCATCTGAGTTGTATCTGATCGTAACTCATGTAGGCAGCATTGAGATGACTGGGAATGCCATCACCCCTTATGATCCTCTCATAAGCTCAGTCATGATCCTCTTCTGTTTCTAAAAGCAACCACATTCATCTCCTGTTGTCAAAATCGGTATTTCACATGTGAGATATTTTGCATGTCCAGAGGAACTAGGACAAGCCAGAATATCAGTTTGATTCATAATATAATCCCATAGCTCAGGAACAGCGAGGGTCACAATATTATGCTGTTTAGCCAGGCAGGTCCTACTGTTTTATGCAGCCCTGTTGCCTGAGACACTATTCAGGCAATAAAACACCAGACAGCAGTCTCAGAGAGACTTACAGTTCTATGATGAAAGTCTTTTTATGATTACCAAATATAAAGATCAGTAAAAAAACAAAAACAAAAGACAAAAATACCCCTTTCTTCAGAAGGGTGAATCAACCATCTGATCTGTAAGAGTTTGACCCAGACCAGCTCTCTGAGATGGTTGTAGAGTTACTAGCACAGAGTCTGCAACACAGATGGGAGCCAAATCAGCTAACAAGCCAGATGTCATCACTGGGAAAAAATACATATATATTCCACAGTTTCTGTCTAGCTACCACAGCTGCCAGGTAGGCGCTGTGTGCGAGTGCACTCACTAAACAGATAGTGAAGGGTGTCCTAAGGGAAAAGTCATCAGAATGGGAGGCAGCAGCTAATCAGTAACCAAAATGCATCCAGGTATCATACTGTCAGTCAGGAGGATGAAAATACCGCAGGCAAATTGTGCCTTTGGCACATGGGGCCATGCAAAAGGGAAGGGATGGAGAGAATCCAAAGTGCAGGGCAGAAAATGGCTGGGGTGAAATGAATCTTGACACTCTTTACAGCTCTGTTAGCACTACTGGACAACCTCCTCATACCTGGACAAAAAGTGTAATCCTTCAAACAGAGGAATAAGGAGACCATAGGGAAAACAAAGTTAAGATTCATGACAGCACTTAATGTATATGCTAAACATAGAGTGCATGTTTATAGTCATTGGCTTCAGGAAGCAAGCTTTAGTTTTAAATGCTTTTAGCATTAAACTTTGGTTTAGTGGTGCCCTGTTAGGCTGCATTCCTGATCAGCACCAAACCCCTCGAGCTGATAAATCTCGATCTCTTAGGAGTAGGGTGAACCGGGAGCACAGGGCTTTAGTGTGACCTGCTCCCTCTGGGAAAAGAAGGATGAGAAGGAAAAGGGTCTTTGTGCTTCTTACAAGAAAAGACAAGAATTTACTTTACATATGAAAAGCTGTAAGTGCAGCAAGATGATACAGAATGTGCACAGGTAGGTCTGCAGGAATTTAGAATGAAAATCAAACTTTAACATCTTACAATATTTTTCAATTTTTCGCTATTCTATGCATGATTTAATGAAACAAGATCTTAGAAGGTCTGGGAAGATATTATTAACCTGAAATAAGAAGCTTAAAAAGCTACTGCAGGACTTTCAGGCTTCCTATTCACAGCCCTCAATCCATGTGTCTAATGGTATGCTTTTAAAAGAGTATTTTCCTCCTGTTTACTCAGTCACCAAAAAAATCCCAACCAAAAAACCCCCACACAAATAAAAGATAGCTGTGCAAGGGCTAAGGTGACCCCTAATAAGATAACCTAATTCTATGAAAGGCATTATTAAATGCACAAAATAATATGAAAAAGGGAAAAAGTGTTTCCCTCTAATCTCCTCTTTCAAGGAGACATTAACTTTAGCTCCAAGAACAGAAGAATTTTTTAGGCTGAGGTATGATTTTTTTTAGGCTAGCTCTTTTAGCTAACCCCTCACACTCTCACAAATTTAGTCTGCTCTTGCCTCTAGAAAAAAAGATCCAACCGACATTACAGATAGTCTCAAACATTACAGTGGGATTCATCTGTTCTAAACAAGGCCCCTAAAAGCTGGATGTCTAAGTTGTACCTGGCCAACCCAGATTCCCTTTATAACTAGTCTTTCAGGCATGAAGCACCTGGCCTTTGCTAGACCCTATTTTAGGACGAGTTGAATTGCCCTTTTGAAGTAGTTATTTCTCTCATTTGAGTATAGAGGAAGCCTGGGGAAATTACTTTTGTCTAAGGAGTCTACCTTCGGACAAGCTGCCTGACGTGGATCCCACCCTTGAGCGCTGGTGATACCACTGCACACTGGTGGCTGAAGAAACCGAAACGTTAACGTTAGTCCTGCTTATGTGTTTGAGATGACTGGTGCATTTGTTCTGTTTAGTAACCAACCCAGGGATGTGGCTGCAAATTTTAATTGTTCAAGAAAGTTAACCTGCTCACTGTGATGCTTATAAAGAAATCTTTAGTTTATTTTGACAAACTGGTCAGTCTCAGCAGGAGAGCTGCCCACGTGTTGAGCACATGTTCAGAAGAGGGATCTTGGTCTTACCAGAAGTGTTCACTCTGGCCATTTAAATTATTGAGGGAGTTTTGAGACACCATGTTCTCATGCAAAATAGAAGTAGTGATAGACTAGAAAAGTCAAGAAAAATCATTGCTCAGTATGCGAAAATTTAAAACTACTCTTGGCTTCTTAAATGGTTCAAACTTTGTAAAAATGGAAAGCTTTCCTATATGTAATAAATATATAATAATGTGGAAGCTAAAGAAAATCCTTTTGTTTAAAAAAAGACTTCTTCAGGAAAGAAGGAATAACTCACAAATATCATTTGAACATAGGCTTCTTGAAGATGTGATCACTTCTGATATTATATTTCAAAGGATTAATAACATGAGATTTAAAAAGACTGTAGAACAGGAAAAAAA
This sequence comes from Apteryx rowi, assembly GCF_003343035.1. Classification (NCBI taxonomy): domain Eukaryota; kingdom Metazoa; phylum Chordata; class Aves; order Apterygiformes; family Apterygidae; genus Apteryx; species Apteryx rowi. Next base: position 1,730,008 of record NW_020447764.1, on the reverse strand, counting down.
GTGCACAGATCTTCCCAGAGTTCCAGTGTAAACATGTACTTGCCAAAAGAGTATTTGTCAAACAATGAATTAATTAGATTATTAAGTAATTATTGTATAAATAATTCAAATTATTTGTCAGAGGAGGATTTGTCAGACACGTGGGACGCAGAGGAAAGGCAGCTGGAGCTGTGCTGCACTGTGCTGGGGAGCAGCGAAGGGTCTCCTGAAGCCCACAGCACCTGTCCTGCCCCAGGGAGCACTCTCTGAGTTGCAGAGGGGTAGCGCTAATTTGTGGCCACTGCCTGCTGAATGATCCCACAGATTAAATAATGCAGCAGATCACTGTGTTACGTACTCTTGAAGCAGTATTTGTCAGGAGAAATATCTTTATAGTAAACCAGCTGATAAACCTGTAGAGTGGGTTTCAGGCACATGATCCTTCCTGAGACTGGACAAAGCAGCAGCAAACTCCAGGCTAAATAATGGTTCTAAATAATAGCTCTTGGTTTATCCTAATTACATCAATCGATTAGACAGTTTGAGAGAAAAGGGATCAATAGTACCAGTGGAGCAGAATTCTGCAGTAGCAGGGATAGAGGTGAAACCTTGTTAGCCTCTTGACTACAAGGAAACAATTCATATTCCATTTTTTAACACTTCTTACAAGCGCACTAACTCACAACATCCGGCAAGTAAACCACGCCTCATTTGCTATGCTATCTGGATGTCTGGAATTCAAGGCAGTGTGTGGACAGGGAGTTCTGTCCCGCTAAGGACAGAGTCTTAGTGTTTGTGGAGTTCCAAGACCATATCTTCTGCCTGTCCATCAGGACTACAATGCTAAGCCATCTTCCCAGAAAATGGTTCTATTTTCTGTATTGCAATTCTGTACGAATTCCATTTTGTTTCTAACCTAAATTTTCCCATGCAAGAAAGGCAAGTATTGGGCCAAAATTAATGAAAAAGTAATTTCTCTGTTTTTAAAATATATCTTACCAGTTGCAATCAACAGAAAAACATTTCACACCTTCTCTCATCTACACTTGTAATAGCAGAGAGGAGACAATGTTAACACACAAACAGTTCTGAGAAGCAGCATTCACAACTGACCTGATATTTGTGGTGTCCAGCGGAACAGTCCTTGCTTCCCTTTTGCCCGGTCCATTGAAGTACAGAGATTTTCCATCACTGAGCACTCCACAGCCTGTTCCAACCTGACCTCCTGTTATCTTGTACCAGAGAGGGCTTAGCTTCCTCTCAAACCTGTCGAACATCTCACTGTGATTAGGTACACTAGACACACAGGTTCCATGTGATGCTTCAAGGAAAAAAAAATATATAGGAGATGCTTTGTTGAAACTGCGCTGAACAGAGCAGAGCTCAGATACAGTAAATTGGCAAACAGTTCTATTGCACCCACATAAGAGATAGTACCAGGCTTTTCTGAGAAAATGCCGTGATGACAGGATTGCACCTTTCAAAATCCTCTTTATAAATCTTTGCAGGCAGAAAAAGCCTCCTTCCTCTAAACTCTAAGATGGCTTAATTTAATAGGTGAATACCAGCTGTGTTTTATATTGATAAGACATTTTATGTAAACAGACAAATATTATCCTTTTATTTCTTTTTAAAGAAATTGAACGAAAGATGTTAGCTTATTGCTTTGTTGGTATAGAGGGTTCAAAAGAGCGGAATATGCAACTGGTTGTGTCAATCACTGGTTTTGCATTGGGTTTTGGGTTTTTTTTTGTTTCAGCATAAAACCACAAGTGAGCAGAATTTGCTGCAGAAGGCCTGTCAGAACATATGTTCCTTCCTGGTCCCATGCCATCTGAAGGCCAGGGGACCGAAAAACAGCAGGAATTCTTTTGAAGATTGTCCAAAAGTTTTTAAGCAGGCTTTTCAGTTTATAATATTTTATTTTGTTTTCTCTTTTATTGCTGGTCCCTTCCCATTTGTACAGATGGTGATGTTCAAAGGTCGCAGTTGTCAGAAACATCATTGGTGTCTCGTGTCTTAGACTGCTCGGCTTTGCCTGTAGTGAACTCTTTTATTTAACTTTTTTTTTTTTTAACTTAACTCTTTTACTTAACAAAAGGAAAAAAATCAAGCTGGCAGCCCACAAAATTTATGTCATCATATATTTTTCTGGTATATTGGAGAAGAAAAACAAGATGCCTGATTTACCGAAACAGCTCAGCCAAAGTCTACTGTAATCACAACTAAACAAGGTTGTCTTACCTGTATAGCCCAAGTCACAAAAACAGACTCCTGAGACACAGTCCCCGTGACCATTGCAGTAACTGGGGCAAGGCTCAGAGATGTAAACGCCGTCTAAGCCAAAAGGAGGCACGTTCTTGTGGGAACTGCTCTCCTGGATCCACCGGAATCGAGTCTTACTGCAGAGGAACGACAGCGAAAGGCACAGTATGACCATTCACTGCCTCAGTACCTACTGCAGACTTCATGTGCTCTTTGTTTAAGATTAAAAGGAACTTCTCCTAAATTAGCCCTTTGCAAATAAGATGCAAATGTATGCCTGGAAAATATTTCTCATATCCTAAAGTTTATGCAACTTCACTTACAGATATTTTTTCCGGAATGCTTTTAGTGTATTTTGGCTTCCTCTATTTCTCTGGCCCATATCCACCAATGTGGTGCAAAGAACAGATTACATGGTTTTATCAGCAAGAGTGAATGATTGGACATGACTCTGAAGATACCTTTCACTGCTCAGGTCAAGCTGAACTGCTTGAATTGCATTTTAAAATCTCAGAACTCCATTTGTTACGGTACTTATAAAAAGAACACAGCAATGGCAGCGATGCAGTTTACTACAGGATCATATAATTTTGAGTAAAAAACCTTGAAGTAATTTGGATATAGGAAAAATTATCCATGATCTACAAATAAAGACAGATGAAATGTCCTACAGGACATGTGAAGAGAAGTACAAATGTTTTAGTCTCGAATGACAACATGAAATTCCTGAAAAACAGTGATCTTATCCTTAACTTCTACAGCTGAAACTGCTTCAGGGACTTCAGTGAGCGCATACTAAGTCACACCAGCTGACTCACTGCATAGGAAATTTGTTCAAGAAAAAGTATTTTGATTTTTAATTTTAAGTCTTCAACTTTTAGATAAATCATTTTAGAGGACCTCCAGGGGACGAACTGATTTAAAATCTCATTACTAATCCAAAGGATTAACCAAAATCCTCCTTCCTATCCTGCCTGTTGAGTAATAGAACCATTGCTTTTTTCTACTGTCCGCAAGGATTTGGTAGGTAGTTGACCATCCTGCTAGCGCATTGTACCAACTGATAAAACAGGATACTCTCAGGGCAACCCATGAACCATGATTTCCAAAGTGACCCGTACCCGGTTCAGTGTTCAACACGCTGGGAGCCTCATCGTACTTGCAAAGCTTATGTTTTTAATGTATTAGCATGAGCTTCTTACTCCTGATCACATTACTGAGCATAATGCCAAACAGATTGCTGCCATTGCTTCTGCACTGCTTGTTTTGGGTAAATCAAATCAGCTGGTGTCAGCTCTGTGCAATTTGGCACCTGCTTTTATTGGCTAATTACGGAAGAAAAGACAAACTCGTTAGAGCGCATGCCGTGATTTCGGCTCCTTGCAGCGAAGGCGCTGGCTCCCCGGTACGCCACAGGCGGGACGCCTGGGAGGCCGAGCGCCCGCGGCGGGATGCGGGTGGAAGCGGGGTGGCGCGGGAGCGGCCGCGGCGCAGAGGGACGCAGAGCAGCGGGGCCTGGCCGGGGGCTCGGGGCTGCCCGCCGCCACGGCAGTGTGGGCATTTCCACCGGGTGCAGGCCCGGGGGCTTTTGCTAATGATGGGAAGGAAGCCAGAGAGGGACGCGAGAAACGTTGTCCACATCCAAGCAAAATTTGGAAAAGGCTCCCGATTTCCAGGCTCATTTGCGTCTTCCCCCGCCTGATGCCTTCCCATTCGTATCAGCCTCGCGGCCCCTTACGTGGGGGAGGAGCGACGGTGCTGGGGCGCCGCAGGGATGCGGGGCAGCACAGCTGCTCGCCTCTACGTGCAGAGGTGATGAGCACATCTGTCATGTCAGCTGTCCCCCTTTGGACTCCAGCCGCCCCGGGTGCCAGCGCAGCGTGACCGCTCTGCGGCGCTACGGACGGCGTGCGCACGCTTCACCGTGGAGGCTTTACAGGGCCTGGCATCACCCAAGGACAGGGCACAGCACCCAGCAGCTCAAATACCCTGCGAGGGTTTCTCTCCCCGGCGGCAACTGTTTGTAAAATTAATCCTGTTGAAATGGCTTATTTGATTCAAGTGACTTATCACTTTCTTGCTGGTGTCTCCGACCTAACTGATAAGCGTAAAGAAAGGCAGCATCATGATGAAGAGATTTATGTCAAATTAAAATGTTACAGTTTTTTATTTTTTTTATTACGGTTCCTTGCTGCTTTGTAATTTAATTTATAGACAGTTCTGACACCTTTAAAATGGAAAGTATTTCCCTGCTTTGGAGAGCACAATACATTTTTTCTAGAATCTGTGGATTTTTAACACTGGTTTTATTCACAGCTTACAACGTCTTCCTAATGTAGCCTCAAAGAACAGGCAGCTAATTCACGGGTACCACTGCCATCACTGGCTTAAAATCCCCAGTACCTGGCTGCAAGTGATCGTGGGATGACGATAGTAATTCTCGTCCAGTCCTCAAAGTCGCCGGTGTAGTACACGGTGGGCTCGCTCAGCTCGCGGGAGCTGCCTTCGCAGCCTCTGGTTCCCGGGGACGCGGGGTAGCATCCCTCCCTGACCAGCGCCCAGAAGAGCCCGGCGTCGTGCGAGTACTGCAGCAGCACCGGAGCCGAGGCGCTGGGCTGGCTCGTGCAGCCGATGTTCAGCTGCAAGGAAGCAGAGCAGAGGCGTGAGCTGAGGAAACCCGCGCTGCTCTTTGGGGTTGCTGGCTGCAAAACACCTTTTCCCCTTGTCCTGAACCCTGCTGGCAAGCTGTGACCTGGAGCCTAAGACACATATAAGACATTTCTCAGTAAAAAGGCCTGCTACCCCTTCATTAAGGTTACTAGCTTCACCGAAAACAAGACCTTACCTCCTTTTCCAAAGGTCCTGGTGCCAAGCAGCAGCCTGTGCCCAGGCACCTGCGGGCCCAGGAGGGGTGGGAAGAGCCACGTCCTCGGTGGCCCCAGCCGCCCGCAGTCCCTCCCCAGCGCTCCAGAGCGCCGGCCTGACGCCAGCTACCCCTCGCAGGGGGATGCCGTCCCTCACTGCACTCGCTGACTTCATCCGAATAACGTCTGCGAGCTGGCGCTCAAAACAGAGCCAAACTTTTTTTACAAAGTAAAAAAATGAATATTAAAATGACTATGTAACCAAGACAGAAATCAGCTGCTGATTTGAAGTTTCCAGCTTCAGTTTTCAAACTATCAGGAAAATATTAGCTTGCATTATTTTCTTGAAACTCTGCATGAACTGTGGAATGCAAAATACAAAACAAAATCATTCATGTAAAACGAAATAATTTTGACAAATTACTGCATTTGGGTTCATCAATGCAAAATTATTCCAGGCAGCTGTTTAAAATGGAAATTTTACAAACTCAGGAAAGCATTTAACCATATGTTTAAAATTAAAGCATGTAAATAGGATGAGCACATTTAGATGCAGGCCATTTTGAAAGCTTTCCTAAAAAGAGATGAATATAAACACTTCTTAAATTAAGGGCCAAAATAATAGATATTCTGAAGAAAGAGATCTCACTGTTTCATCTGATACATATTGTTTATGTTTGTGTATGTTTACGTTACATTGCCAAAGGCTTCACAGCTAGAAGGTGTATGAAATATTTTTAAGTATTTCTTTTATAGACTAAACATAATTTTTGCATTGCTGTTGAACACAATGTACAGAATGAAGATTAAGTCACCAAAGCAGAGAAATTGGTCAAGAGGTATATAGCATCTTTTTCAGGCTAAATGGTATCTACATATTGAAGTATTTTTGGCTTTTGGACATTTAAAAATATAAAACTACAAAGAATACTGACTCAGGAACTGTACTGCAGTCCTCAGTTTGTATAGTGCTTTATAAGCCTAACTATAGAGGAAATGAGATTATTTTACAAATCCCATTATTTCTAACTAACTTTTCCATTTATAGAACTGTGGGAATTATAGTTGAAAAGCTGCCTGTAAACATCTGATCTCTTTAATAATTCTACTTGTAAATTATTCAGTGTCTGTATCCACCAATTATGTAAGGACCATGTATTTGTGGCTACCTCATTAAAATTGCATTGCAACCAACCTCTAGAATTCACCAATGGGATTTCATTATAAACTCAATAAAATTTTGATTAGGGTTCAGAAACAACTGCTTGTCAAAGCAAATGCATTTTCTTTGGAGCCCATATTCTGATGCATTGTCAGACCACTGCGATTTTTGTAAGCCCTTTAAAGAAGAGAATGCTAATTGGAGCCCATATTCATTCACACAATAAAAGTAAATTGTTTGAAAAATCTCACATTGGAGTATAGAACAGCTTGTAAGTCCTTAAATAGTTTAAAATACAAAAAATGTATGCAAACCACATTGAAGCTTTTGCAGTCATGGAGCCTCAGATGGGATAAATCCTTTTTCCCTCGACAGTGTAGCAGCATTTCCCGATATTGGCTAGAACATAATGACAGTCACTTCAAACCACTTCTGAAACTCGTTAAGGAACAACAAGCCTTTAAAATTCCTCTAGAGAGAGAAAAAGAAAAGGCTGTCTTTTGCCAAGGTTTTGGCTAACCTTTTTAGAAAGCAGTCTCATATTTTATAGTGTTTGAGTTTGTACTTGTGCTCTTCCTGTTTTTTTCCACACTGTTATAATTCATTGCCTTGTTCTGAACTGTGACCCCAAAGACATCTCGCAGGTATTGAATAAGTTGAATAAGGGAAGTTTCACTGATCTGGAGGGGTTTATATTTAAGGAATACCTTAAACTGCAGGACGTATCCGGGTTTCAGAGTTAAATCTCGAGTCACTGCAAACCGGTCTCCATCTGATTTACCAAAGAGCATGGCTGAGGGAGTGGCAGAACAGAAACTTTCGTTTTTGGTCATCCCTTCATTGGCCAACATTAGCCATACACTCAGCTGGTTCATAGGGTAATCGAATGCCGGCTTCTCATAAAAGTTCTGTTAGAAATGAAAAGCAACAAGCAACAAAACAAATACTATCACCTTGCAGTGGGACTTCAGAATAAATTCCAAAATGTCCCATTTTCAAATTTTGCAATTTGCATTTATTGTAATTTTCCAAAAGCTGTAACTTCCAAAATTTCTGTCTTGATTTCTGGGGAGATGCATAATTACAGCATCTAGCAAAACGATTAGGAGTCTGATGGTGTTAAGACAGGGGCCAGTACCATGCAGAGAGATACAGCGGCAAACATTGCAGATGTTTTGTTAAATATACCCTATATATCCAACTATATATTCAAAGAAGATTCAGTAGAGGATGAGTTCAGTTTTGTGCTAGCGCCCACTGACTTCGCTTGCTTATTACCTGTGGTAAAGTTGGATTAACAACGGGAATGATGTGCTTCTGCTTCTCTGACAAAATGATGATGTCATCGATGGCCCACTGATCATACCCTTCTCCCGAAAACACAGGCTGCCACCAGCGAAACCTCGTGCAAGGAGTCTTGGCTGCAGCTGGCAGCTCCAGATAGACAAACCTGAAGAACAAAAATCCAGCAGAACTTCAGAAAGCAGAGTTTGTAGAGAAATGGGAGAAATACCACTCAACAGAGAAAAGAGCCAGGAAAGCTAATATCTGTCTTGCATGCAGAAGTCCTTAGAAATCCTCTACATCTCTGGAAACCTATTTATAAACTGCATATCAAGAAGCTTCATTTCTCTTTGTCTTTCTCGCCCATTGAGACTGTAAGATCTTTAAGAAAACGGCTATTTTTTACTATGTATTGGTAAATTGCCCAGCACAATAAGGAGCTGATTTGAATTCTTTAGCTTTGAATTAAGCTGTTCAGCTGATCCCTGTTCAGCAAGTCTTAATATACTTTTGGTGCCAGCAAAAAATAATGAAATATGCTGGCAAAATTCATTTCTCATCCTCCTCTGCTGGTTGGCCAATTTGGAGACAAAAGCATCCTTCTATTACTATGAGTAACTGCCATAGTTTATGTAGCAGGGTTTTCTGCTGTGGGTAAAAATATTTCAGCCACCCACATGGATCTTCACAAGAGAACTTTTGGTCTTTTAGGATAGATTTTGTTTTATTTTCAACTTAGGAAATACTTTACAAAAATAATGTTAAATACAGTTTGTAGTTTCAATATAAATCATACTTAAGTTAAAAATGCAAAAATTAAGGTTATTTGTGCAGTCCTATTTCAGACACCTTAAATTTATGCATATATATATATATATATATATAAATATATCCTTTCATGTATTCTTTCTTTTATACCACATATTACTTTTTATCATAGATCTGCTTCATTTGCTGTTTCAGCAGGCAGAGCTGAAGGAATCTTTCAGGGCTATAGGGAACCTTATTTTCCAGAGGATTACTAGATTTATGTGTTTCAGAAATTGAAAAATAAAGAAGATCCAGACCACATTTGGAGCAGCAATACCAAAACTAAATATGCACAGCTGCATATTCAGTAAGTGTCATCAATAACGGTTACTCAAAGGTGAAAATGTTTTGGCTAAAAATAAGGTACGGGATGGTGCAGTGATGAAGATTTTAGTGTGTAGCTGGGGACACCCTTCTCTGTTGGATGTTTTCTGTAGTTTTGACAAAGTCACCTATTACAATTTAGAAGAGGATAAACAAAGGTCAACGGGTTTTAAAATTTCAAGTGCCTAGATCACTTTCAGAAAAGGATAGTTTGCTAAATTACAGAAGTCCTTCTGAAAACATTGCTCATTGCAATGCAAAATGAGGACATGTGGGGACAAAATTATTGAAATATTGCGAGGCACAAACTACTGTAATAGAAAACATGCTAATGCCTACACAAACAGAAGCAATTTAAGTTTGCACTGACAAGCTTCTTCTAAAGCAACTTCTAAATGCTGAAATTGATTTTTTTCTCCTTAATTTTCTTTAAAGTACTTTTTATTGTATGTGACACTAATACATGTTCATTTGATCTGAAACCAGAGTTAGAGGAAATAATAGATTTCTGCAGCTCTTCTGGATAAGTTCTGTATTTGCCTGCTAATGTTTTGCATATATTAGCATTTTAGTCATGTTTCACATTGGAGGTAATTGGAAACTTTCTATTTTATTTCAGGTTTTATAAGGCCCTCTTTTATTATGTTTTTTTAATTTCTAGTGACAGGAGTTTAAGGTGGCAGCCTGGAAGAGTTTCCATGTAATGATGGCTTTTAAGCACTATCACTTGAAATGATTTTTCATGTTTTCATGAACTGAGAAATAGTTTGTTAAAGAGCTCCTGCAGTATGGCTTGAATTTAGACCAAAACTGTACCTGGGCTTGCTGAAATCTGAGAAGTACATTTCTGCTAGCAGCTGCCAGTTGATACCGCCGTTATTGCTGTACTGCAGCAGCACGCCTTCTTCTCTGCTGTCCGGTGTATTGCATGAAGAACTGTCCCCTCCGATCTGGATGTAAAACTGGACAAAATCCACCCAGGTAGTGTCCAAATCCCAGCTTACCAGCTGTCTTTTTCCAGCCTACAGGTCAAGGATGAGAGAGGGGAAAATGGTATTAAATATGACATCTTTACTATAAAAAGATGTATTTTCAAGCACAGATGAATATTGTACGGAAAACTGCACAACAGGAAGGGCATTGAAATTTATGCTAATGTGACATTTTTCATCTTTAGGACAATGATTCTTCTTGGTTATTCTTTATGTTTTAGTCTCACAGGTGTGTACTTACAAGCTCTTATCCTGCAAGCATTTTTATCACTACAGACACATTTCAACACACATTTACACATATTGGTAAGTTAAGAAAATAATTTCACCTCTTTCCTTTCCCTCCTCATTCCTTCAAGGTGCCAAGTACCTCCAGAAAAGCAGGAACAGACACTTTATATCCCAAACCAACTAGTATCGAATGTTGTGGGTGTTCAGCTTTCATATGATAAAGCATAAAGCAGTAACAAGACTTATCTGAGATCTCATTTCCCCAGTCAAATCTTACACTGCATGGTGTGGCCAGGTGCTCTGAATTCATAGCTCTGCTCATGCATTGCTTTTCAGGAAAGGGGTGTGTGCTTAGTGTCTCCGAAGAGAAGAGCTTGAGCTTTATTTACATTTTGTTTTGCAATTACCTGGCAATCAAACATACCTCAATTACACTCAGATCCTCACATATTGTAGTATCTTCACATATTTTAACCTCAAATTATCTTGAGCTCCTTTTGTCAAGTTTTAGGCTCATATAGCATCCAAAAATACACACAGTCACACACGCACACTCTTCTCTCCTTTTCACTTACGCCTTTTCCTAGTGTTGGCCCCTTGGCCCAAGAAACAGTCTGCTGGCACAGATGGGAAACTTCACCTCCAGCTCACAAGCTTTTTCTTTTTCCATTCATGGCATTCAAGGTGCCATTGCTATTTGAGCCTCTCTACAATTATTTGGCATTCATCTCCCAAGTTGTTAACCCAATGTTATCTGAACAGCACAGTCTTTTTCCAGCTCCTCCCCACACTTCAGGATCAGCACATTTGATGATAGAGTTGCTTCCAGTTACCTCCCTACAAAAACAGTGTAGGAGAGACTTATTGCAGTGAAAAAGCTCATCTATACAAGAATAAAGGGGGATGCATTTTCTCTTCATGTCTCATGTCAGTATGATTTGTTCATACACAAAATGATGTTCTTCCCCCAATAAATATTGTAAGTCACTCAATTAAAACCTGTGGATTTGGCTTCAGGTTTACCCAAGCATGGCTGAGAGAAAAAAATAGCTTCATAAAATTCAGTGAACGACTTTTCCAAAGATGTTTTTCAGTTCTAGCAGAGAACAGCTCTTGGGCATCTATATTGTGGTTAATGTAGTCACTCTACGCATGTTACCAAAGGAAGACAGAGCATATTCAGCTAAAAAATACCTTCAAGGTATAGGAGACTTTTTATTGTGGTTGGACTTATCTCTTTGCCCTCTCCCTGCTGTGCCCAGCTGCCAGGGGCCAAGCCGCGGGCTTGCACAGCAGCAGGCCTAGCTGTGCTGCTCCGCCTGGGAAAGCCCCACGCAGCAAGGCAGGGCCTGAGGTGAGAGCAGGGCAACGGGAGCAACTCGCGTTGGAGGAAAGCTCAGAGAAGGACCCAAGCATTAAAGAGCAATTGAAAGGTGGGAAGGCAAGCTGCGGCTCAGCCTGACACCCGAGCTTAGAAATATTCTCATTGACCGATGCTCCATTGCCACAAATAGCTGCAGGTAGGGTGCAGGCAAACACGTGCTGCTGGAGAGAGAACACAGGTGCCGTAATTTCTGCATTCTTTAAAAATAGCTACAACTTGGCACTGCATAGGTGAGGATCCCTAACAAAATGGGGCAGAATTGGTAGCACTCCTACTGTTTTTAATTTCCTACAAAATCATGGGAGTCCTGTCCATCTCCAAGCACAAAGAAGCATCAAAAAGAAAAACCTGGGCTAAGTTACAAAGATGGTGCTTGCATTTCAAGTAATATTTATGTTTTTCCCTCTTTTCTCATGCATACATCCATGATCCTCCTGACAAACTTACAGTATAGGCAAGTGATGTGATCTAGTGGGACATAAGTAACAAGATTTATGAGCTGAGATTTAAAATGTCATCTATGTTTTTTATAAGACAATATATGAATTGAAACCCTCCTCCATTCACCAGCACTGGACCCTTCCTACCCAGTTCAGAGTAAACTTGGAACAGATAAATGTCTATACCTTACTTTCTCAGAACATTTTGTTGTCCTGTTAATGAATAGCATTACAGCCTGGATCTGTAGCTCTTTTGTAGGCTCTACCAAATATGCCACTTCATGCTGCTAGCCTAATTTCTGGAAGCTGAATGCTCATGCTTTTGAAACTCAACTAGCTTAAACCACCAACGACACTTAAAACCTGTGAAGAATCCCTTGACCCTGAAGAAACTCACCTGGGATATAGCGATATTGATTCAGTCATGAATTATGCCAGCTGTTTGGGTTTGTTATTTGGTTTATCTCCAGCTGAGTAAAACCCTCCTGGACCATGCCTTGACAGCAAGACGGGCACAGTCTGTGGTGGAGCCCAGAGTTTCCTGCTGCAGCCCCAAATGGCTAATGCTGGCCCAGGGTACTGTGTGGTGACCCTGATAAGCTCTGGGTAGTTTGCATTCACAGCTTCTTTTGGAGACCCAAGGAATCTGAAATTCTCTTCATCAAATCAAATTATAAAGGCTAATAAAGATGCAAACACCCTTGCCGTCCAGCGGGCTGAGATGTCCTGGCTGACTGAGGGTACCCAGCTTAGTGGCCCGCAGTGGATCGAGCTCTGGTTGTAAAACTATGTGGGGCAGGTTTCCTGTCCTGCACCTACGACATCCCTACACAAAATCTGCTCTGCTGGCAGAGGGGTTAACCAGGTTAAGCAAGAAAGGGCACCAGTTACATAAAACCTCAAAGGAATTGCAGGGGCTAAGTCAAAGTCCTCTGTATTGCAAACACATCTACGACTGATTAAAATGAGTTGTAAAACAAAAGATAGAGGTTCAGCAGAACAAAGCCAACATTAATTGTGGCGGCAGAGATTGATCATGGCAGTAAACATTAGACATTCAAATAAAAAGTAGCTATTTGAGCAAACACAAAGAAATAGAGCCTGTGTGAATGAGCTTCCAAAACAATGCACAAATGTTGTTGGGCAACTATAAAAATAATTTTTATAACATCTATCACCATGGCCACTAGATGCCTTGAAAAAGATCTAAACAGAAATTAAATAAGCCACCTTCAGCTAATGGCACACAGACTGCTATTACTCAAGAAATGAATGATAACCTAACCCTTAGAGATCAATAGCAAGAAGCCAAGAATTTCCAAATGAGATTTTCACTCCTCCTTAGCAGAAATAAGAAGAAAGATCATAGCAGGTTAATTCTAATTTAGCAAACTACTTTGAAAAGCTTGGCATAAAGAACTGAGCCAGAAGGAAGAACATCTATCAGAGAAGACAATTATATATATATATATATATAAAAATCCAATTATCACAATTAGCTAGTTATACTGATTGGTCTATTATGAAATTTTCAGCACAGAGCTGCATTTCCAGGGGAGCTGGACGTGAGACTATGTAGGAGTTCTGAAAATTATTTGATGGGTTAGATTTTTGTAATGAGGTAAACAACACACAATTACACAGCTTTGCATATTGAGTTATTCTTTTGGGACTAATCTGGCTTTCATGACAGCAGTGGCAGTTTGATCAAACCCTTAAAAGAGAAACACATAGCTGCATTTACACTCTTCCTTTCAATTAAGAACAAAACCAAATCCCAGTACTAGACCTGAGGAATAACAATGAAAAATAAATCTGTGATTACAACCCATAATCTTACATCTGGTCATAAAGATCTCTCTCTCTCTCTTTTTTAATTTATAATTGTTATTAATTAGCAGATTTCTGTATATCCTTTCTCTGCTGTATTATTTTTGTCTGAAAACCATCCAAATCATACAGCAGAGTATTCTCATGCAGGCTAACCAGGCACTTTCGAAGAAGGTCTGGAGGGGTTGCTTTTTCACCGGTTTTGGTCCTTTGACCTCACAATAGCTGCTTGCCTCCTCTGAAAGCAAGGCTTTTTCCATGCCTGGCCAAGAGTATTACAGAATAGAGACAAATGGGACTCAGCGGCTGCTGAGAAAGAATCCAGTATGAAAGCAGAAAATGCACAATTAAGACAGTATTAATGTACACACTTCTCAGTGCATTGGCAATTTTCTTCCTTCCATTACAGCTGGTTTTTCTTGGATACATAATGCACATGTCACTCCCTATTTCTTTTGATTGCTTTGTCCTTTACCTGCAGAGAACAGCTGCGCTGTTTAATGCACTTTCCATACTGTGTGCTGCTTTGTCTCAGATCTCTTTCTAAACCACTCTGCCCCTTCCTTTTCTTGCCATCTAGCCACATCATGTTCTCTTCAAAGGGGCGTTACGTGCCTCTCTCAACTCGCCATGCCCGGCTGTAACCTACCTTGTTGAAGTAGAGCGAGGAGCCAGAGGAGATGACCCCGCAGCCCTCCTCAGGCTTTACAATCTCTCCCCCAATAACTTCCTGCCATTCTGTCTTCAGGCCGCCGGGAGTCTCAAAATCAGACATGACAGTGGAAGGGAGGGGATTTTCAGGCTGACATTCAGTACCCCGAAACCCTGAGTCACACCTGGGGGGAAGCACAAACATAATAAGCTTTTAAAAACTTTAGTGGATGATATTCACAATTACTTGAGGCGGTGCAATGACCTTTTAAAACTGGATGCGAAACTGTAAATCACTCTGAAATCGCAATTTTGGATCCTGGCAGGATCAGGCCAACCCTTCACTCTCTGTGTGGGTCTTTTTAAATTTTTTTTTGTATTAAGGATCTGTCTGTAATATTAATGGCTATATTTATCTGGTTCATCGTCAGGCCTTAGATCTGCATAGGTCTGAGCCCCTTTTGCTCTAATTGCAGGAGCAGTACTCTGCACAAAAAAGATTTTTGTACTCCTGCTCTCCCTGTGAAGAGCCAGCCTGTGAGGCTGGAGCACAACAGTAACTACTGTGCAGTCATGAGTTTTTTATAGTATTTTTTATAGTGCAGATAAATTCTTTCTTCGTATATGGACTACATATATTGAACGAGAAATAACTGGAAACAAGCTGTGTTTTTTTTCTAAAAAATCTGCAACGCCTGGAGTTTGAGGCTGGCAGGCAGCAGTCCGGCCCTCGGTATTGCACCCAGCCTGACGGCGGCTGTGAAATAGCGCTGTGCCGGTCGCTGGGGTTCATCCGACACAGCAAAACACCTCCTCGGCGAAGGGCACACTGGGACGCCGGGGCACCCGCAGCTTGGCAGCCCGTCCACCACCAGAAAACCGTCCCACAGCTTGGATCTGCCAAGGTTATGGGCTCTCAGACAGGGAGGTGTGGAGCAACCAGCTTTCAATGGGGCTTGAATAGTTTAATAGTGGTTGTTTTTTAAAAAATTGTTATCCAAAAATAAGAACAGCAAAAAAATGTATATAAAATAACAGCATACCTGAAGCGCCAGGAGACCAAAACCCCGTTTTAAGAGGAGGTGGCCAAAGTTTGGTACCTGCATATGCCGTGGTCACACCAGCCGTGACCGTTACACATGTTGGGGCACTGCTGTCCGATGTAGATGTTATCCAAAGCCCACTCATCTTGGGCTGTGTAGTAGCACTGGCTCCAGCGGAAACGGGTGGCACTGGACCTTAAAACCAATGACAATGCTTTAATGTGTGATGCTTTACTGAACAGTAGGGAAAAAGATAAAAATATATAAAAAGCTATAAAGGATATAAAAAATAAAGCTGATATGACAATCACAGCCCAGCCTGCAAAGACTGACACTACCAAAGACAGATTTTTGTAAATGAACTTTATAGATAATACCACTAATTGCACAGGGGGATTTAATGGACAATCCAGTTATTAATGACTTTTCTGAGGAAGGCTGGAAAGGTGCTAGAGGGACTTCATGCTTAATGGCCACGTTATTTTAAAATAAACCAACCAATGAGTATTATCAGATTTTTGTTCAGTGCCATTCTGCGAGGACAGCATGCCAAGCTAGAACTGAACATCTGGAGTGTCACTTTAATTTTACATTTTGGTCACAGTTAACCGATTGTAAGTTGTGTAAAAAATCTCTCTTCTGATATTTATTATAAAAAATAATTCTATGAAATTAAAGTTCTTTAGTCTAAACATTTCTCTTCTTTGAATGCTATTTCCATTCACCAATAGTTGACTGTTTTTTATTGGGTACAAAACCTTCTTTTTGACAAGATGATTCTAAACTAGATTATGATCACATCAATGGAATTCTAAAACCAGTTTTTGAAAAAGATGATACTATTTACATAGCACCTATTTATTGGCAAAGCGCTTGATGCTGGCCCAGTAGGAGATACTGTGTCCGCTGTAATGTGCACATTTTCCATGCTGAGAGGCTCCTGCTAGCCAAACCTAGCCACACCTCTGTCACTCTCAAAGACCAAGGCTAAGGAAGAAACTAAATTGTCAGAAGAGTACTTCTTGTCATCAAAGAGCCTTTCCAAGTTCCAGTGCAAATCTGAAAGGTTACAGGCATTTGGAAGAGAGAGGAGAAATGGCTCAATTCTGGGGAAAAGGCCAAAGTTTGGGCAGAGGGCATGCTCTCATCCAGATCCTGACTGGCACCTCAAACTCATCAATATTAATGCAGGGAGGAGGAGAGCTACTATTAACTGCCAGTTACCATTTACAACAAGTGGCACAGGTTGGTACAGAAAATCAAAATCTTTCCAAGTTTTTTCTGAGCCATATGGCTATAGTATGATGGTATGGGATATAATTTTGTTACTTGTCAATTAAAAAAAAAAGAAGTTTGGGATTATATGCAGAATAAGAGGTGTTAAAATGAATATTCTAAAGGTTTCTGAGCCAACCACTCACATGAATGGAAATGAAAGAATGAATACAGGAGGCATGTACAGCTAAAATGGACTGTACTGCATAGCAGTTCATCATCCAGTCACATACTAGAAGCATACAAAGATTAGCTAAGGACATGCTTGGAGAAATTTTTAGAATTTCACTACTAGAATTTCTTTAAAAAGCAAGTGAAGATGCCTAAAGGCTTGATTTTTAATTGAAATGACCCTTGTTTTCAGTTTCAAATATATGCTTGATATTGCAAATATTATAAGCATTTTACAGCATGTAGAGCTAATCTGCTGGGGCAGATCTGCAGATTAAATGCTCCCTCAGGATATAATATATTGATGGGTTACATTACAAGAGCTATGAATTATCCATTAAAAGTGCACGATGTCAGTAATCTGTGCACTAAGGACTTTCTAAACTTGTATGGGCACAAGGGACAATAAATATTCACCATCATCATATATTGTTTATTTTTGCAGGGCTCTGAAGCTGGTAGATCACCTTGGTGGTGTTGTTCACATTTACTACAGTACATCAAAGGCATCTCCATGATGATGCCCATCAGTGAGCCTTGGCAGGGGCTGCGCTACGGGAGGAGCTGTAGTCACTGGTGTGAGCTCACATGCACTGAGAAAAATAACAATACTGGAAGAAAACCACTGACCAAAAAAAGGTTTTTAACAAAAATAAGAAATAAAAACAACACAATAAAATTGTGCAATTCCTGTTGTTTTCCCAGCTGACAGGAGTGAGAGCGTTGCAGCCAGGCTCTGGTTATTATTTTCCATAATAACCGTGTCTGGGTGGAGATCAGGTGTGCAAGCCTGGGGCTCTGCAGGGCTATGCACATGGCCAGGGGCAATGCAGCTGCCCCAGGACAAGTCCCGGCAGGTGCAGCAGCTAGCTAGGACGCGGGTGCACTGCTCCCCGCGCCGTTCCGCATGGCAGCGATGACACTTCTTTCCTTCACTTATGGGGAGTTGACCTGATGGCCAGGTCTAGTTCCCGGGAGCCACCTCCTAGAGGCTGGGGGTTATTTTAGCGGGGGACAAAGAAGCCCCGTGGAGAGCTGTGGGGCCGGCTGCGCTGGGAGCCCCGGGTGCCGAAACGGCCCCAAAGCGAGCGAGGGGCTCGCGGTGCTGCTCGCGTGCAGGGCGCTATGGAGGGCCCCGCGAGACGGACGAGGACCGCCACGCGGCTGGAAACAGCAAAAGCTTTCACGGAGAGGCTCACCTCTCTGGGTGAAAGGAGATGCGCGTCAGGCTAAATTTGTGATTGCAAAAGCCATGCTGCCGCTCAAAAGCCAGTCCTGCCCACAGTTTTTGAAAACTTTCCAAAGCTGCACTGCACCTCAACCTAACAGCAGTTTAAGAGGATTATGCTTTTAAAAATGGTAATCAACAATTTAAAAAAGCCATGCTAATTAAGAAAAGAGAATAAGAAGGCTGAGTGTCAGCTACATTCTCAGTGATAAAGTATCAGTTTTCTGGAGAGTCACCATTTGGACACCTATTCAAATGGAAAGCGTAATATTGAAGAGTTAGGAAAACATTCTATTACGAGCAAAACAAACCTCTCCAATTTTTCATATTTTTTCCCAATTTTTTTCTACATGGCTAAAATGCTACTGGAAGACAGTCTGGCTTTCTGATGGCATTATATTTAAGTCAGGTTGATGTCAAATAAAAGTCACTGCTGTTGTGTGACACTTTGCATAAGCAAAAGGAAATCATATTGAGTCCCGGATGTATTGCAAGTGAAATGATGTTCTTATTACAATTTTTTTCAGATATGTGATTTAAAATAAAAACATTGTTTTCTCTCCTGATATTAAAAAACCTAAGGATCTAATGCAAATCTGTGGCCGGTAAAATTATATTTGCTACCTTCTGAGTTACTATAATTACATTTACCCAATTATCCTGAAACTCTCATTCAGTCATTAGGTGTTGATTTGTTTATGAAGTCAGCAACTGACAGCTGTTTGTATCTCATTAAGGCCTGTTCATATGTAAATGTCTCCCGTAAAACTGAAATTAATTTTCATCAGTGTTAGAAATGTGCAGTTCGTGTACAATAAAATTTCAGAGAGCAGGTGCATACATTTCATTTCTCCAGCAGAACTCGTGCTGTTATAGCAGATTTTCTAACGTAGCAAATCTCAGCTAACGCAGGGACCTTGTGAACCCATGCTTGATGGATACAGAACAGCCACAGATGTGTGTTCTGGTGTAAAAATACCAGCACACTCAGAAAGTTTTACAACAGAGTTAGGTACTGTTATGAACAATTTTCCTGTTGCACGGGCACAATAATGCTACCTATGCACTGAAGGTGCAAACTCTACTGCAGCAGCTGTGCGTGCCGGCATGACCTGTGTATGGCAGGGGCAGAGCCGCCCTCAAACCCATGAGGGGGAACGGAGCGGCGGACACCCCAGGGATGCTGTTGCTCGCATTTCTGCAACTGGGGGACCATGGTCTGTCCCATCTCTCCTCTGCAGAACGGGAAGTCAGTGCACCCAGCAGTTCACGGAGGACCATGGTCAGATGTGGTGGACAGATTCACCCAGCAGAACAGCCGGCTCTGCCTCCATCAGGGCGCCAGCTGGGTTCACCCATGCAAAAGCCTACATCTAAACTCTTCGGTCTGAGTGGTCCTCATTTACACCATTTGTGTCTATGAGAAAGATGCCCAGGGCAGGCTGTGCATTTTTCAGCCCTTGCCTGGTGAGGCTGAGCCAGCAGGAAGGGCCCACAAAGACGTGGCCCTCACCCTCCTTTCGCCGAGCTGCTCTGCGCTGCTTTACCTGGCCATTGCTCATCTTTGCTCTTGGGTGCTCACGGCAGTCAGGAGTGGATGGGGAGGAGGGAGGAGAGGCAGAGGAGCATGGCTCCCGCAGGAGAGCCGCCAAGCCAAGCGCTATGGTGCAGATTTGTCCTCGGTCCCCCAAAGCAGCTGCTCAGGACAGCTGGGGCAGCAGAGGAACTCAGCACGTCACCTAGTCCGTAGCAAACCCTACCTCTGTATGGGCAGAAATCTGCTGCTGGGAGCGAGTGTGCTTCAAAGATGCAAAAAACCCCTCCCGATCTCACTGATGTTAAAACAAAATGACCAACTGAGCCCTAGCTCAGCTCCTTGCTGATGGAGAGGAGAGCGGCCAAGGATAGCCTGGAGCAGCAGGTCAGGCTGGTTAAGAGCTTGCAGTCAGCCCGACCTTCTCTCCCACCATGATGAGCATGCAGTCAGCCCAACCTTCTCTCCCACCATGATGAGAGTGCGGTCAGCCCTACCTTCTCTCCCCACCATGACGGGAGTGCAGTCAGCCCTACCTTCTCTCCCCACCATGATGAGCATGCAGTCAGCCCAACCTTCTCTCCCACCATGATGAGAGTGCGGTCAGCCCTACCTTCTCTCCCCACCATGACACAGTAGTGTAATGCAGTTGGACTGCAAATGCGTTTTATGGACAGCTAAGTTATGTTCGGTGGTAATTTGTACCTTAATTACACACAAAACTCTGCTAACAGGTGGGAATCCTTTCAGATAGAGGATAGTGTGAAATGTTTATGGTTTGCGCACAAAACCATCTACTGTTTTAGCTGGCACAAAGCAGTAATCCAGCTATTATTTCATTATCACTTTTCTCTACAGTCTCCTAAATTAAAATGGAACTATTTGCTTCTGTCACCTCATATGCTGGGAAAAATTACAAGATCCTAAAGTAAAAAGAGGCCCACAACACTGGTTTTAACATCAACTGTACTGTGTATAATAATGACTGCTAATAGAATATATATCTTACAAATTTAAAAATATCAGCCTACTTCGGAATGTATCCTGCAAAAGTCTAGACACTTTTGAACTAAGTCCCTATGTGAGTCACAGATTTTATAGCTGACAGCACTCAACAGCATGTAAGACTTAGTACATCATAATTTAACTACTAATCAGTTATTCACAGATTTAATTGTGTCATTTGGTATTATCTGACCTGATATGCTTAAGCAGTTCTATTTTTGTCCCTGATGTTCCCTGTCTGGAGTACCGGCTCCACAGTAAGAGTGGCGGCTGTTCAGTGAGCCTTGGAGGAAGGCATCGCTGTTGGGTGGTTGGTAGAAACAGGCTGTGTTCAGGCCGTGGAGAGTGCAGAAAAATGACAAAGCCCAGGGAAGTACAATGACAAATTAATCTGGGCAAGCTTTCCTTCCAAGTGCTGTGATGCATTCAGGTTGAACATAAGCAAGGTGTAATTCTAATTGGAGTAATTTAATTCTCAAATGAAGGAAGCAGTGAAGATTAGCGAGATTTAGGATAATCTCTTATTTTTATGTTATAGAAAAGCCATTAAAATAAATAATGGAAGAAATCATCTAGCTAAATAAAAACGTTAAGGCAGGCAAAATAAGTCTGATTACAATTGAATGAATAGGACTTTCTGATATATATTTTTTTATTTTTGTAAAAGAGAATGTTATTCTTGAAGATATGCTATAAAAACAAACAAGAGGTAAAAAATTCCCAGAAATGAATTACTAGTTAATGTTTATACAGGGCTTTGGTCTGCACATGTAAACAAAAAGGAATTTGCAAAACAAAAATGAACAATCCAAGTAAACCCTCCTCCAATAAGCAGTTTACAGGCAAATGTCCCTATTTTTGGAAAGATCAAAAACTTACTAGAAGAGTCATGATATGTCTTAAAAATAATCCAACAGTTTTGCGTGATTTCAGTAACATTTCACTCTCTAATTATGTGAGGAAAGCATTTTATGCTAAAATACCTGCAATTCATTCAGGTCCAGTATTGCTCATCTCAGCACCCCACAACTGGCTTAAATACAATCTACAGAGAACTTGGTCTTGTGATAGCAGCATAAAAGTAGGTGAACTATCATCTGCACCAAAAATAAAACAACACCAGCAAAAGAAATTGCTTACCAAGTCTTCTGTGGTAAAAGGACCGTGATTCTCCTCCACTGAGTAAATTCACTGGAGTGATAAATACTTGCTGATGTAAACTCCTGACAGCTCGGCATACTTGGAAGACATTCCTTGAAGCAAAACATTTCAAAACCAGATTTAATGGTGAGGCAGAATTAGGAACAGAAGTGAGAGTTAAACATTCACTGAATCAGGAGCTTGTCTAGGTCTATGTGTCAGAGCACAAGACCAAGAAACAGAAAAATTATGGGATGAACCAGACAATTTTCCCAGAATACTAATATTACAATTTAGCACAGGAGAAGATCACCTGACTCATTTAGAGAGGTCTGTTTAGCATTAGTGCCTAGTAATTTTTTGTTTTACTCCATGAGGATGTCTAATTCACTTTTTTACTATCCTCACCCCAGCATGCAGTGCTGACTATGGAATAAGCCTACAAAAGTCTCCATACCATCGCACTGTAGGCACCTGCCCGGGATGTGTTGCCTGCACATGCATGCGATGGAGAGCAGTGGGAACCTCCAGGGGCCAAGTGAGAGCCTCTGACATAGACACCCAGCTACTTCAAAGGTGTCCTTCAGGGGCTCTGGCGTTTCCTCTGGAGGCCCTTACCTTGCTCTCCTGACTATATTAACCTTGGCACCAAAGCGAGTGGTGTGAATCCCCCCTTCCTGCTTCTATGATGTCTTTCTGTATTTTCTCAGATTCCCAGAGAGGTGCGTGACCAAATTTTTCTTTCTTCTTTTCAGAATGCGTGATCATTATCATGTCTTTTTTACAGTAAATATAAATGTAATTCATTACCCCAGCTTCTTACAGTTCTCCATGCCTGCACTTCCCTTGTTACTCAGTTTTTCTGAAGTATTTCATTTATCTATTTATCGCTGGAACAGCACTCAAAACTTTGTCCTTTGGTTTTGATGAAAGTATTAGTTAAGCACTTGAACGTTGTTACCAACCCGTATGTCACTTCTCTAGCTCCATATTTTTAGAGTCCATTCTGCCACTCCTGCCATAGCATAACGGTTTTCTGACCATTAACACCTCTTAAGGCATCTTTTCTTTTCAGTGCTTTCCTCATCCCCATGTGGCATGTCCAACACAAGTGGGATCTCTGGGACTGCCACTTACCTATGCATGTTCTCTGAATGCTATGAAACTAATAATAAAGCAATGACACGCCACGGTAGTTAAAGCAATTATGAATACTTATGTAGTTTAATATAAAGAAGGCAGAATATATTATTATTTTACAGAGAAATTTATTGTTCAAAAATCCTAGAATATTAAATGAAGATCTGATAGTTTATTCTGTTTTTTTTCCCCAGTAGGTTTTCTAAAGGATTAGTTTCCTTTCCAGCAATTTTCAAACATTTTTGTTTGATTCATCTCCCATTAAAGATCTAATAAAACAGGATCTGATTAGTGAGCATGAAGCAAACAAAACTTTCAAACATTTTAATTAATTAGTGTTTTGTATATTGGCCAGATTACTTCCTTGAAGCATACTACAAATAGCCTTCTCTGTTACTCTTTTATCATGGGGACACAGGGGGTGTGAGAAAAATTCAGCTGCCAGTTCTTCTTTCTGAACTCAGCTCCACTGGGACAGGAAAAGAGCGCTAAAATCTAAAGGAAAGTGATCTCTTCTTAATGGCAAGGACAAACTCCAAACACCTACCACTAAGAACTATTCTTGGACACCACGATGATGCCTGCTAACTAGAAAGACATGAACATCATTTAAAATACGGTATTCATAGTTTTCCTCTGAATTCCGTTTAAGGTAAAAAAACAATTACCTGGAGTTGCAATGCTGAAAATTTCAATTTTTGCCATTTCTCTATTGCTCCCACCAAAGTAAACATGACAAAACATAACATGCTAAAACATAACATGAAATAGGAAAAGGTTTTCATCGCTCATAAAAGATGTTGGATGGGAGCCCTGGACATTCATATCCCTCTGTGTATCTACAGAACAGGCCCTGAAAAGGTACCGGGATGCGGTTCCCAGAGGGCCTCTGAACCTGCTGGGGAAGCAGCTGAAGGATAAGTTTCTTAGTTCACTCTCAAGCCAGTGAGACTTTGGCTTGCCTTCTAAAATGGAAAACAAATGCAAATTATGCAAACAAGCGCAAATTACGGCCACATGCACTGTTTGCATTTGTGCTGAGACAGGGCTGAGCCACAGGGGAACGCAGCAAGAAGGGTGCTATTTGCACTTCCACCAGAGACAGTGGAAACAGTCGATCAGTCCTTACTGCCCTGGACTGTTTTTGCACCAGTGATGGGAGATGAAAAGCTCTCCATTATAATCCCCCGAAGGAATGCGCTTTTCATTTACGACATGACTGCGCACAAGGACAAAAAGAATTTCTATCCATTTAAATTGCAGGAAACAGTAGATGCATTTTACTTTGAAAAACAAAGCAATAGCACAGGAAAGATCTCAACCATTATTCTGTAGCTTTGTCTAGTGTCCCAATTTTTTTCTCAGGCTCGGTCCATTCCTGTGACAATTCTGTGCTGCAGACAAAGACATTTACTTCCAAATATTACAGAAAACAATTTAAACCCATCTATCTGTCATTTTGACTGGCTTCAACTGAGGATTTCTGTATAGAAAGGGGAGGGAGGAAAAGATTCTCCAGTGTCCAATGACACAAGTATATTTTAGATGATCTTTGTATAAGCAGAGTTTATGGAAGACAATGGTCCCAGCTGGCCAGCCTCACCTCCTGAACAAGATGCCAAGTAAGGCCATGGTTGCTGGAGTACTCCAGTTTCACCTGGTTGTCCATATGAGGGGTAAACTTCTGGCCACAGCCCATCACCAAGTTGAACTGTATCATATATGAAGCTCCAATTTGCATAGACTGGGTTTCCACGTAACGCATGCTGGAAGCTAATTTAGAATCGCCTGTAAAACTGAGAGATGTAAGAAAAAATCAGAATCCATTTTCAAAACAATTAAGAGGGGAACATTATGAATGATTATGTGTTTAATACAATGTTGCCTCTTTCTTTGTTCTGCAGATTGGCACACAGGATGAGATGACGCGTAGGACCTCCTTTCCATCAGTAGTTCTGCAAATTACCAGGAAGGCCTTGATGTATCCTACAGTGAGAAATACTGAATTATGCTGTCAGTTATTACTGTATGCTCTTTGTATTAAGGATGAAGTTAAGTCAGCAAAGGATAATGTACAAAAAAAGCAACAAAAAGAAAGTTCTTTCCCCAGGAGTGTCCATTGCCTAAAGTCATGTCACAGTAACAGCTATAATTTCATTCACACACTGGACAGTGAAGATGATAAAATGAATTTAGTTGAAATACCCTTATTACATAGCCTTCATTCCATTGATTTTCAATGGATTCCATATGCAATGCATTTACTGGATTTTGACTGTGCATTTCAGAATTAATATCTCCTATTCTCATCTTCCTTCATGCATTGTCCCATAAGTCTAATGGAATTCCTGGTTAGAGAAGGTGTGCAGGATGTACTGATATAGGAGTTATAACATTATCTAGTGGATTGGACATGTGGATCTGTCAGTAGTGTTTCTTGCAATACACCAAGCCTCATGTATGATACAAGGTACTCAATTATCTGGTAATACAATCTAAAATTTGAAATTACAGGATTATTTCAATTTAAGTGAAAAATTTTTTTTACTTGCATTATTAAAAATGAAAAAAAAATCAAATGTAAGAGAGGTTCATAACCATTTCAATTTTGAATCTAGCACAGTGTCCTTCTAAATAGAGTGATTTTAGGACAGTTCATGTAGAATGAAAACCCCTCCTTAGTTAACAGATGTTAGTGTCTTCAGAAGAACCACAGCCCTTTCAGCTTGAACATTTTGCAAGACTGTATTCTTAAATGTGAGCAATTTAGGATAGGGATTGCACCTTTTTAAAGAAAATCCCTACAAATCATCATCCAACTATAAAGGGCTACATTAAGTAACAACAGTGATGAACACAACAATCTAATTAAGGGTTATTCGTATGGCTGAGTAAGTTACAACTCATCAGCTTAATTGAGAAATTCCTAATTATCAAAATGTACAGTAAAACATATTAGCTTCTACCCCTGTAAAACTCAAGGTCAGAAAGAAGTCAGGGTAAGGCCTAAGATTAGAAGTTAGAGTTACTTAGCACCCTGTTTTAATGCGAGTTCACTGACCCACAGTGTTGTTTATAGTTTCCTTTCCCGCAGAGCAATTAAGCCTTAAATGTCAGCATTATACCTTAAAGCTTTAGAAGAAAATACTGAAAGCTGACATGAGTTTTGTAATTATCAAATTTGCTGTTATTTGGGACAAGTTTAAGCTTCAGGCTCCTTTTCACTCTCTGACCTTGCTCTTCTGTAGCTTCATTTCCCAAATCAAGATCCATCTCATGGTGCCACGCGAAACTGCCTTGTTGATCTACATAGATCAACATCCACTAACTGCCTGAGAACGTTCTCCAGGCCTTCCCTGCTGGAGCACTGGTAAGCTATCCACTTGAGATACTGTATCTCAACTGTTTTTTTTGTCCCCAATCAGTGGTGTTAGGTTTTTTCTTCTCAACAGAATGGATAATTTTCAATTGAGCAGGGGATATAACGTACACTTGTCAACAGTCCAGCTGACAACCTGCAGCTTGTGGCTGCATTTTTAGATGCATTTAGAATGAGTCTCAGAAGAATTTGTTTGGATAATGTCCAAGTTTCTTTTTCTTCCAAACTTTATCTTATGCTTTTCAAAATGACAAATAGCACCAATTTAAAAGTTAAAGCTGACTTGGGCTGACATGGTTTTAATTTCTATAATGCAATTTGAAAATTGATGGCTGAAGTGGGAAATCAAAGTTTTACAGAAACCATCTTGGGAAATGTGCCAGTACATCCATACCCTTCAGTTATGTATCAAAAGTTATGTGTATCAATGACTTGGATGATTTGGCATTGCACACAGAAATCTGAGGACAACAAATCAGAGTGATTAAAGTTCAGCTGAACAGAATAAGAAAGTTGAAACTAAATAGTCTGATTAAGTGTCTGCTTAGAAGCTATCTTCCCCAAAGTCATGAGTGTGCACAACTAATAAAAAGTGAAGGTTTGGTACTCGGCCTAGGTGCAAAGAATTAAATTTTTCATGTTGTCTGTCTCTCCCAAAAAACCTCCCTCTATTCAGTAATAATCAGAAAAATAATCTTATACTCTGTTCTTTTTTTCCTGGTGGCAGTCAAATAATGATTAAAACATTTTAAGTTTAGTATTCATTTTAATGTAATAACTTAACCACTGGATATTGTTCAAAGTACATTAAGGAAGTATTATTTTAAAATCAAAACAGCTCTTCAAAATGAATATTAAGAAAACGTGAAAAAGGAAGTTAGTGAGGAGATGAAGAGGACAATCTGTGATGTTCCATAAGAAGCAGGGGAGGAAATTACATTACGGGTTCACAAAGTCCTTTATCATCCACAAATTGCCTCCAGCTGAACAACAGTAGCATTAAAGGTATGTGCTCCACCTTACCTGCCAGTTCTTCATTCGCCAATTCTCCTGTGGATATGGTTAGGGCTAGGCTTTTCTGCTAGAATATCAAATGTTTTCTTTCTTTGTTCTAACACATAGCTGGAATACTTATCCACATTTTGTAGAAGGCAGACTAATGTTCTTGGCATAGTAATAATTAGCTAAAAAATCTTCAGAAATAAGAATGCAGAGGATACATTTTTGTATAAATATTTAGTTGTGAGCTGATTTCTAGTGGGTATATAATTAGCCCTGCGGAGGCCCGGGAACACAATACCCACAGGTGCCCTCGGAAGAATCACTCTACCTCTGAGCAGTGTGAACTAATTGGTACTTCTGGGAATGATATCACAGCGAATGTCAGCCAGTCGTCGTTGCTCTAAACTGCTAGGGGATTCCCAGATTTACTACATTTTCAAGGCCAGTTCTTTCAGGAATACTGAAAAGCCGCATGGATACAACTGATTTTGTAAAGCAGCATTGAATATTGACGTGACAGGCAGAGTCCAAACGCTCACACTGGCCCCAGTCCTGCTTTCATCGAATGCAGGAGAAGCTTTTGTCTTTGCATCACATCATACCTTCTGCATTAGGTAATTCCTAGTTGTAATGCTATATTTTAATTATATTGTTTACCTGAAAGAAACATTCTGCATGTGGTGGAGTAATAATTAAACTAAAAGACAAAACATTCTATAAACACGGGCAAAATATCAAGTCGATGTAGTGCAACTGTATTATATTGCTCCATACTGGTAGTTCATTATGAGTCACATTTACAATCCTCCCCCAGGTTGCTCCAGGGACAACGGGACACTCTGCTGTCCATTACAGAGAGTTAAATCATAATGCCATAATCTGACTGAAGATAGTTTGTTCATATAATGCTATTTTATTTGCATCCAGATGACTATTCAGAAAAAAAAAAAAACTTTGATATCTTTATCAGTAGTTAAATACATTTCAGCAAGTGGCCATACATATTCTGAAATACTCCAGGTACATTTGGGTCAAAACCTTGCCTGTATATTGAGCATTCTGGAGAAGTTATGTATTAACACACATTATAAAACACTTCACTCAAAGGGTGTTCTGGAGTGCTTTCCGTGTATTGAATACACTTGCTGTAATCAAGTATTAAGAATCAATGTCAAACCAAATGTTGATGATTACAACCAAATCAAATGACTGTTCCAGTTATAGACCGTGATAAAACAGTTGCAAAAGCAACTTTGCTCAAAGCCTGCGTATATCAACAAAACCACTCTTTTCTAAATGACACCAGATATTGAAAAGAACAGCCTTCCCCTCAACAAAAATAAAAACTCCTCTCCTCCTTTTTCTCCTATTTTAAGCAGAAATACTTTAGGTTTACAGATTCTGAAGCAAAAATGAAGGCCTAATAGACAATTAAAGGCATTCCAGTGAAAATGGGCCTTGAGATGACACACTGTATAATGATTTATAGGATATTTACTATAGTTCTACTAATGCAAAAGCAGTTGTCAGAGTTTTCTCAAGAGGATGGTTTCAGTGCTGCTGCAAACTCTGCTCATAGAAAGTCATGAGTTAGAAAATGAGAACCAAATGGACTCACAGCTGGGAAAAGCCAACAATAATTAATTTAACTACCAGCCATTTGTACAGACTTTGTATAAGTTTAAAAATTTCCCTTGAGAGAAACAAGGTCAGTGAAGGATAGAGTTCATGTCTTCCAGTGATAATGAAAAATACTTATACATAAATAGTAGGGAAGTATTGCAAAGGCTTTATTTCTTTATTTGATGCAAGGGAAGTTCAACACTTCCACTATGACAGAACACTACAAATCCTAGACTGTATGTGGGGTAGAGAATTTAGCTTAGCATTTATTATTTTGATTCTGATTTAGAGTCATAGGAAAAAAGAGGAACTTCTGCTATCTTAAATAACCTACCCCCCCCCCCCCAATCAGGATAAACTGGTCCTACAAGAACAGAGGGAAAACAATGTCATTAAAGGGCTTTCATTCCAACTCTTTGGTTAAGAAAATGCAAACAGTTTGAGTCCTAACATGTTGTTTCATTTTAATGAGCAGCTAGTACCTTCCTTGTCCTTATTAAAGTGGTTAATGGTGCTTCTACTGCCTCATTATCACCACGAGAACGCATTCTGTGTTGTTCCTACCACTAAGCCAACTCCTTTTAGTTTGAGAGATGATCAGAAAGTCAAATTAGATTGCTCAGACATACTTGTTAATAAAACTCCTATAGTATTTTTCTGGATGCCCATAGGGATGTTACAATTACTTATATTTTCTTAAGGTTTCTTGTAATTACTACAATTGTACTTTCTCCAAATAAATGTATCTATGCTAATTAAACCCATAGTAGGTTTAAATGTTGATCATAGTAGAATGAAACTATGTTATCTGGATTTAGTCAAAACACAGAAATTAGACTGAGGCTACCTTGTAGTAAATCCAAATGTTACATTTATGTACTACAAAATTTGATTTTTATGAAACAGTTTGACAATTTACCAAAAGAGCTCATTTCTGCACAATGCTAACATATTTTTCTTTTTTGTTGTTTTTCTTTTTTTTCTTGCCTTTAAGGGAACATGCTTATTGTTTTAGGGCAAGTGAGGTTTTCTTGCTTTCTGTTTCTAAATACACTGCACATTTGGGGTATAACTGTGATGCATGTGATAATGTTGATCACAGTATAAATGACTAAGTGGATGGGAATACCAGGCAAAATAAATATAAATGGCTACTAACAGCATTCTGCCAACATTCTGCTGCCTTCCCTATTTTGAAGTGTAATATAATGTCCACACAAACAGATAGGAACATGACTTATGAAATATTCAGAGTCTGTACTTTACAGATACTTTTCATAGCCTATTTTCCTCTATTAATCTAACTAGATTTTAAGTGATGGTTACAGAAATTTTCCATGTTATTTATACTGGGATCTCTTTAAATATTTTGTGGGGGAAGGAATGCTACTTTCACAGTTCCCATCAAACATAAATCTCTGTGAAATGAGGTGTAAAAATTTACTCCTAATGGCAATTAGATCAGTGACTGTATTTTTGTTCATATTGTGTGGATGAGACACAATTACTCTGAATAGCTGCCAGAAAGACTCATTTGCAGAAATCACTTAGTTCTTAGCAGGATGAATAGACAAAGAAAACAAAAGTAGAATATAAATGAATAAGCGTTCTCACCAAAGAGTCCAGTCATGACCACAGTAAGGCTGAACATTTCCCAGGTAGAATCCCAGCGACTGTGTGACTTCAACTAGATTGGTGAAGTCCAGGCTAATGCTATTGAAAAGCACAGAGGTCATGATGATTTCATCGATAGCCCATACATCTTCGCCCTGAGAAGAGTGATATGGTTGCCACCATCTGAACTGAATGCCGAACTGTCTTGCATCTTCAGGCAGCTCCACTGAAATTATTCTGGAGAACAAAACAAAATTATTATTAAAAGTTTTGTTGTATGTAATGGATAGGATTGGAGGAGGATGTACTTTATGGTTCTTTTTTCCTATTGACTAAAAATTCAGCCTACAAATATCCTAGGTTCCACCGGTATAGCTTCTACTGGTGACAGGGACAGGGGAATCATTGCAGTTCTCTTGGTAGATAATGTACTTACTGAAAGTCAGCCATGCACAAAAGCCACAAAAGAAAAGTTTCCACTGATACTGTACATTTTACTTCTACTGTGGATCTCTGCAGGTTTTAAAGCTGCTCTTCCTTGCCAGAAGAAATCTGAATGCCCTCCAGCTGAAACCCAGCCACAATCCAGTGGCTTCAACTGGCAAGGGGAAGATCTATTAACGCTGATTTACAAGTTGCAGCTCCACTTTCTCAGACTCTGTGGATTTTATCATGATCTGAGGAGATGCGTCTTCTTAATATCTGTGCTTGATTTGGCACAGCACCTACGTCTTGCCTGTGCGTCTCTGGTCCTAGAAGAATCAACCTCTGTAAATTGTCCTATTCAAGCAGAAAAGGTTCATTTCATCAGGTAGTGCAATTATGTGTAGTCTTTTATGGTGCATGCATTTCTTCTGTGGTTGCATAGAGATGCTACTGTAAGTAAGCCTCAGGAGCTTATCGTGGTATGCAAGGTCACCTGATTTGTCATGGCAGCTATGTCAACAAACCTATAATTGACAAACTGCAAATAAAATTAAGAGTAATATCTAATTTCTGGGAGCAATTATTGTACACAGCAGCAGGGAGCATGCATTAATTGCCACAGCAATGACACCTTCTTGAAAGCTCCATAAATCACCAGTACCACGGTGCCCCATGCAACACATGTGAAACAGGGTGCCAAAAGGGACATTTGTCTCCATTGGTGTACAATTAGATGCTGGCAAAAGGGTTTTCACCAAACTCATCATGTAGCTGATATTTTTTCTTTCTCTTTTAGAGGAAAAGTAAACAAACAAACAAAAATCTTCTTACATATTACCACCAAGTTTTTCCAGATTTAATGCTTTCTAAGGTGTTTGTTTTGAAGTTTTATTGCATGTGTATGAAACAGTCTTGTACCTTTGGCTTTCATAGTGCCCAGCCATGCTCTTAAAAATGACTTGCTAAACTGTCCTTGTAAAGATGAAATTTATAATACAATGTGTAATGCCACACTGATTTTAAAGAAGAATATGTTCATCAATTAGCAAGAAAAATAAAGCCGCTTGACTAATCAAGTGGGAAGCAGTCAGAAAGTCCTGGCGGGCTACGAGAAGCTTTGTGCTGGTTAAGAGAACAGCATCAAGGGACAGTCGAAGAAAAGGGCTGCCACGTCCCAGGGGCGACGGATCAGTAGTGCAGATCCTCTGGATGACGGATATATTTCTTTTGCCACTCAAGTAAACTGATGCCTGAACTACTTCACACCCTTCAAAGAAAAAGACCCAATCCCATCACTCTCAGGCACACGTATTAACTGCAAGGCTAATCTTTCTTCCTACCAGGAGATCCCTAAGAAGCATCAAAGCTACAACTTTTGGGGGTCAATTTTTAAAGGCACAAATCACACTAAACTGCTGCTGATGCTAAAAGGAACTGATGCGTTGGTCTTTCACTGGTGTGAAACTGAAGAAAGCTGGTCTCCCAGCTGCCAGGAACGCTGTATCCAGCATATGATTTTTGCGGCTACTTGTGTGAGGTAATGCTCTTGTCTGGTCCAGGACACATTTCTCTTTTAGTAGCTAACTGATGCCTGCATCTTCCCTTTAACTCTTAACTCTACCATAAGCTCACCCATGTGGAGACTTATCCTCACGGACAATAATTTACAGAAAATCCTAAGTTATGACATATACCACTGATACACGGGTAGATTGTTAAAATATTTAACACATGTTAAAATAAGTTTCTCATCCCAGGGGATCAAGCAAACACAATTTAAAAATACTGGTGTAAACTACAGTGTATGGCAAATATGTTAGCATGCAGAACCTGGCTACAGCTACAGTTAAACAGCTTCTCTTGTCTGACTTTGATTTGTTGGAGATAGATGGAGAGGGAGGGAGATTCTTGCTAATGACTTTTCTGCTGCAGAGAAGAAAAGTGTTCTTAGTAACATTACCAGCTACCATTAGATTTCTTAAAAACCAGCTGGGAGACCTTTGCTCTGATCTCATTCTTTCAAGCTATGCGCATACCTAATATTGAAAACCACCGCTGTTCTGCTCAGAAGAAAAATGCAGCTGTCAAATGTTAGCAGATTAAATGCACCTTTTCAGCAGAACATTAAATGTGTAATTATTTTTTGTGTGACTGAAGATTAATTAAATTTCTGGATACAGATTGATTGCCAAACTTTACAGCAGTCCATCTATGTTACCAAAAATGCTGATATTTTTAGACAACATAATATGAAAAGGTGAAGCTTTCTTCATGTTGTTTGTCATAATTATTGCTAGCATTACCTTCAGGTTTGTATGTTTGTCATTTTTCTATCTACTCAAAGCAGATTGTACATATCGTATGGCAAAACTTATATAACCTGGGTAAGTTATGTTTACCTCTTTGCCCTGTCAGAACAACAGAAATTAAATGTCTCATACTGAATCTCCAAAAGTAAAAGTCTCTAGCATCAATATAATTAACTTCAGTAATATCTTAAACTTCATTAAAATCAGTGACCAGAATGTGTATTTTCCTTTTTGTTATAAAAAATTAATAGTGCTATATATTAAAAACCTTTAGGGAAATATAATTCCTACAGCTGTAATCTTGAATCTAAGAATTAGAAACAGGACAATATAAAATATATATGTGACTATAATAAAGGACATGAAAGGAAATTTTGAAAAAGTTTTAGAATGTTTCAGGTCATAGGATATTTTATATGGATACATTTAAAACTTCAGAAATTAAAGCCCACATGCAGTATGCTTCTACCAGATATAGTCATTCCACTCAGATTTTTGAGTATTTCTTACTGATTCTAGGAAATATATTAACTGTTATGTTTTTTTTTTTCCATTAGAATACTCTTAACCACCATTTGTATTATTGAGTTATTAAGAAGAAGAGGAAATCTAATCTTTTTTCGATACAGGTTGATCCGAGCTTGGTAAATGTAAATCATGAGTAGCTATATGTAGCTAAAGTGAAATGCACACCTATCTGAAGTCCCACACCTGAGGTTTGCTCAGGCCTTATCCTGGAACTGGGTGGAGAGGTACAGAACAGGATGCAGGGCAGCACCCCGTGCAAAGCCACCCTCAGGCAGCAGCAGTCTCCCTGGGAGGGACCTGCAAAGCCACTCTTAGCTTTGCCCCTCAGACAGCACCTCGCAGAGTCCCTCCTTTCACCGGGATTTATTGGCCTCAGTTGCAGGACCTCATGAAGGTGGCTGCTCTGCTTCCCGGTTTGAATGAGACCACACGGAGTCAGCCTGGACAGCCCTGGGCTTGCAGCACAGACACGCTCGTGGAGACTCCTGATTCTGCATGTTCATGATTCAGGTTGGTAGACGGCTTCACAAAAGCAACAATAAATGCATTCTTCTCTAAATATGTTAAATATGTTCCTCTCTAAACCAGAGCCATATGCAGGTGCTGCCAAACACGATGAGCTCTTTGGCTTCTTCGTGATTTGCACAATTCCCCAGGAACAGACATTGGCAGGTCCTCCCAGATCATTGAATCCAACCCACAATCACAGGCACAAAGTCATGACATGTAATCCCTTTCATAAACACAGCAGGAGCAATTTCCCTGCAGACCTAGAGAAACCCTCATGGTCAGACTTCATTCCGCTGTGCCTGCAAACTCCTAATCCCAGGGGATGTTGCAGTAAAGGTATCTTTGGCTTCAAAGCTGCAAATAATTTATGTTAACTTTTCACTACAAGTAGCTACTTCCCTGGGAAGAGACGTGCCCCTATTTCCCACAAGTACATTTCTTCCCCCTCATCCCGTGCTGCCTTAGCTTGTTCTGTCATGTCGCCTGAGAGTTGGACTTCATTAAATCCACGTATTCGTTGTGATAGAGGCAGACAAAATGGGGAAGTGATAACTCCCGGTGTGCAATCTTCACCCCGTTCACTCCCGCACCAGGCGCCCACATTTGGGCACAGATAGCTCAGTGCAGACGTATTTATTCTCAGCGTTGCCGTGACTCCCACGACCAGGATAAACTGCATACAGATAACACTCTGCATAATAGTCACGCACCTACCTTGGCTCATGGTAGTTCAGATAAGAATAGTGCTCCAGTAGTTTCCATGTAATGCCATTGTCGTACGAATAGTGCAGTAACACTCCTTCGCCCGGCTGATCGGGTGCTTTGCATGTACTCAGTACAGATTTGCTTCCCAGGCGAAGTGTGAACTGCAGGAACCTGGATCAGAATTACATAAATATTTGTAGGGTACTATTTACACAGTGTTTTTTTTTAAACTAACCAGGGTTGCTTTCTGATCTTATCAATCTAGACAAATTTTGATAAATATCAGTTACAGGTTTTTGTATGTGCAATTTGTTTTTACTGTCAAGTAATGCAATGTGGCACATATTTTTTAAAAATGCCAATTTTACAGCGTTTAATTATTTATTAGGCACTGAAGGGGAGGGAGAGATAGTGAATGGATCTAATCAGCTGCCACAAGCTGTCAAATAAACACAACCTTATAAATAATTAATTAGCACTTGGCTTTGACACTCAGGTTTGATATTAACATTTCATATTTTCCAACCTGGCTGTACAATAACTTCCCCTCAGTCTATTTTAGGCTCTGTTGTTTACAAAGCAGGGAAGAAAGGAAAGGCTGTATAGGTATTAAATCACAATTAAAATATGGAATTAAGAGTTTTTTAAAGAACTTTTCTTCCTGCTAAAATGATTGGCTTAATAATACAAAAGTTTATAGCCAAAAGGGCAGGGATTCCTATCACAGTGCAATTTCCCTATTTCTTTACATTGTATCGCCATTCTTTTCTACTCACCTGGACTGGGAACTGTCAAGAAAAGATGTGATAAGCTGACGCCTTCCATCTTTGTTAAAAACCAAGGCCTTGCCGCTTGCTAGGACCCCGCAGCCAAAGCTGACCTCAGCACCGCGGATAGAGTAAAAATTGTGGTAGGAGGAGAGCCGGGAGCTGGCGAAGCTCTCCGAGATGAACATGGGGAAGGTCTGCGAAGCCATCTCACAGGCAGGCCCTGAAAAGCCAGGATCACACCTGGAGGCAAAGGAAAGTAAATAACATAGTCAGTGCCATCTTTATGCTTTGCCCATCTTCTCCTGTGGCTGGCTGGCACCTAAAAGAGCGGCTGAAATCTTTCATGATCTGAAGATACCTATTAAGTCCCTCTCAAATCTAAGGACCAAGAACCTCCTTAAACTTTATTTAGGTATTCTATAGCTAATACCTTTCCTTTAGTCATAACGTGCTTTTTCAATTAAAAAAATCATGGTCATGCATTGAAAAAACTGTAATATCTACATATGACATACCACAGGAAATTTTTTATTTGCTTTTGGTACAAAAATACCATTGACATAGTTTAGAGTTGTTCAAACGTGAAGTGATTAATTTGCTTTTATCTGTAGCATGTCAGATGTGATTACAGGAAACTGTGTAAAAGAAGAGAACGCACAGTGGGTCAGACTCGCTTTAATATCTAAAATTAGTTACACTGATATTTTGGAAGTGCTTGCTGATTTTGAGTCAGTACCTTCACTTTTTAGCTGAAACACTTTTAACAAGCCTGACTCAAAAAAACAGAATGCCGACCTTCTGTACTTTAGGTCTGTTAGGCTGTGGGCTCCATATTTTAGGCTCCAAATTACCCATAAAAGGGGTATAAAGCATGCATCACTGACATTTCAGTGTACTATGTAGCACATTTTAAGGTGAACTGGAAACCATATTCTGTCCCAAAAGAAAATTATAAAATTTGCTGCTGTTTAGAAAGACTGATCTTTCTCACTTATCCCTTGAGTGAGTTTTAGGCATTCTGGGAGCTATGTTAGTTTTATATTTAATCATCTCAAAAAGCAAGGACTGAAATGAAAATCACTTCAGCTTTCAGATCATCAAGTGAACTATATGACAGAAAATGAATACAAGTACTGAATTATAACTCTTACTTGCAGCCATTTCTAGTACACTGTCCTCGCCCTGAGCAGAATTTGAGGCAAGATGGACCAATATAAACTGCAGAGAAAATAAATTAGTTGAACAGAGGGTTAGGTTATGTGATAAACAGAATATGACCAATACAAGAAAGTATACGGACCTGATCATATAGTTATTGCATTTATCTTAATCCCACTTGATGGCATAGGTCGACAAAGGGATAAAATTCATTTGCTTGCATCTTTCTGTAGAATCTTTTGCTCTGTGTCAAGGATAGCCAGGGATAATTTATTATTCAGTGGGTAATGTCTGTTTGGGGCTTAAAGGCACTGGTGATGTTTTAATTAATGTACCTGATTTTTCTAATATTGTGAATGAGAAGATTGGATGATTTGCTTTGTACTAGCCATTTTCTTGCTTTCCCTTTTCTTCACCTTGTTTTGGGGATATATTTACATTCCAGTTATACATTCTTGATATATGTATATTCCAATTATATGTTCTTGTATCTCTTACTGTAGTCGACATAACTTCATTGGATTTATTGGAATCAGAATCTGCTCTGATCTATCTTAAGGAAACATTAAACATCATGGACTTTCACCAATTCTTTCAAATGAAAAAAAAATTCCAAATCATAGGCACTGAAAAATACTCTGTATTTGTTTTGCTCCTTTATTTCATCTTCCTCCAATGATTTCTAATCCTTGTTGATATTTTGTGAAAAATATTAAGGCTGGAAAGATTAGTAAACCTCAGCATAATCTGCATCTCATTGCACTATCATAAAGACAGGCATTTATCTTGCGGTCAGGGGTTGGTTTTCATGTAGGCTTGATGCTGAGAAACCAACAGCATTATCTGGACCTGGGTATAGTCCAAAGCAGTAACTTGTGGACAATGTTCTTTTAATACCACATCTTGATAAACATGACTTCATCTTGGATAGTGTCACCCTTTCAGCTGAAGAATGCCTATTACTTGGAGTTACCCACTTGCGTTGTGACTTTTGGATCATCATCCAAATAGCCACCAGTTTGAGACCATGTATAATCACCTGTACTTATCCCTGTTTTATAATGCTGCCCATCATAGCAGTGTGTCAGTACTCCCTGGCGGATGCCCTCCAAATCCCTGTTAGCTACTCCCTGTAACTAACTCCCCATCAGACTTCATGTGATCTCTAGATTTTCTCACTTTTCAGAGTGCAAAAATTCTGTTCCGTCTGCTTGATTTATTTGCCTGTGCTGAGGTCTCTTTGAGGGGGTGGGAAAAGCAGAAGGGTTAACGACGTAATGATGTCATTCACAATGAAAAAGCTTTATGGAGGCTGGCAGCTTTCCAGTGTTTCTGAAAGATGGCCAGATTCCAGATTTCACTTAAAACTTAATTCACATTAGAAAACAGTTCTGAAGCTAGAAGCCAGAGGAGTGCTGAATCCTTGAAATTCTTCTCTCTCTTCAAGAATTTGAGTGGTTTGTTAATATTTGTAGGTCTTTTCCCACCACTGTAAACCTTCAGTTCTACTACTAGAGGCATGCAAAACCTCAGAAACCTGAGCAACTTTAAGACCTGATTCCAGTGTCATAGAAGCAGTCCTGTAACTCAAATACATTTTGGATTAGGCAGATGGCTGATAAAATTGCTTCTGAGATGATGTGCTGCTGAGCATGCAGTATCCTTTGACAGAACTGCATTTACTCTTTCACTACTAAATCAGAGTATTTTGTTCTACAAGCAAAGGTAGTGCAGATACAGGAATTCTGCGTTAATTTTCAAAACCATGTTGTTTTGTTCTGTTGTAAAAAATCTGGGTCTTGGACTAATTTTATCTTGCTCTTGTTTCTGCAAATTTCTCCAACAGTTATACTCTGCATTTCATTAGGTAACAACTCCCCTTTGCAGATGATCATAGATATCAGTGTTTTGATACCTTCTTATGTAGATATACACATATTTTCCCTTTGTTTTACTTTCTTTTTGACCTCTGTCATCATCTCCAAAGACAAGGATTAATACTGCATCCAGAATGTCCAGATGATACTACGTCCCATTAAGGTGAGCAAGGGAGTAATTTTCATTACTTTTTGTGAAAAAACTTTCATTTGTGGCATTACTTTATCCTGGCAGTTTCAAAGATTTTCTTTTCAAAACTAGGCATTAATCTATTTAAAAAATTTTGTGAAATGTATTTGCCATTCCCATCACATCAAAACTTATTAGGATTCTCTATCAAATTTCACAGGCAATTTCACGTCACTATAAATCTTTATATTATGTATTTAATTCACACATCTAGCAAAACAAATTCTAGGCATAGTTAACTTAGTTCCAAAACACGTAAGGCCGATTAGAAAGCTAGAAAGTTTACACCTTCTCATATTTAGCACCCTTTCAATCATCATGCTTATTTCTGCATTTCATAAAATGTATATCTTATATTTTATTTTCCTAAAGTACTTTTTTGTGTTTTAAAATGCTTCGTATCTTGACTGGCCCTGGTTATCCTCCACAGCAAGATTTACAATCACATGAATCAAAATAAACTCCTCTCAGTTCTTTCCTGTGCATTTAAAAATCAGGTAGGTGAAAAATAATTTCCTGAAACAGAAATAGTTCCCTGTCACAGATGGTACTTTCCCTCTTAAGATATTGTAAACAATGTATAAGCACTTGCCAGTGTTTTGGTAACAACATTGCTATATGAAAGTCTTCTATGTCCAGAAGAAATAGTATGTCCCAGATGCTGTAACGGTTACTTAGGCTAGCACAGCATGCGTCCTTAATGGCACAGTGTAGTACCTATTTATGTAATTAGGACTAAGCAGTCAAGAAGAAATGTTATATTGGGCCCTTGCCACCAATATCTTTTACTGGGAAGCATTCAATTAAAAAAAAGTCGGTAATCTACATAGAAGATTGTCTTTTCAAATGACAGAATTCCCTTCCAGATTCAAAATGGACTTATTAGCAAGTGCATAAAAGAAGAAAAGGAATTGAACTAACCGCAAATCTTGCTACCTGTGATTCTGGAAAGTATGCCTTTACTTGAAGCAGTGCATAAAAATTTATTCATACGATGTATTATGACTGTGGATAAGAATACTAACTATTATCGATTGCCCACATATTTCCAAGGATTGGTCCTGTTTGTCTCCATCGAATCCTGGTGTCACTTGTTAATGCTGCATTGGGAAGGGGAACAGTTATTCGGCTCCACCTGAAATACATATAACATAAATTCTAACATTTTAAACTGATAGTTGTTAGACAACTGTATATTTTGCAGATGTGTTTACTTTCATAGAAAGATTTGTGAGAACTGTTAATTCTAAAATCTGCTCAAATGAATCAATGAAGTTACTACAGATTTAGAAAGTAAATGAAAAATAAAGAATATGGCTCTTGATATTTTCATACAATATGATATGAATGTTATTTACTGCATTATAAAACCTAGCCTTTTTCTTTCTGTATGAATGCATGAAGTCAACAAAGATCATAAGTTACTTTCCTACAGTGACCTCTCAATCACGATGAATATCTTTTAAATTGCACACTGAATTAAACCTTTTGGTATGGCTGAGCTCTGCTGGGTGGGAACCCTTGGGAACGAGAAGAGGGCCATAGAGGATGTGGCCTACTATCTCTCTGGGCTGTCATTCTCATATCATCCACATGCTGTACCTGTTACATGCACCAGTGTTAATGGCTTCTATGAAAATGATACAGAAATGGGGGGTCACCAGATCGTACCAGTGCTTCCACTACACTTTCTTCTCGTGGTCATGCTTATGGTATGGTATTACTCTGAAGTGTCTACGGAAAGTGGGATACAGTGAGATATACAATCATGGGATTTGCTCTATGCAAGAAGTTTTCACAAGTTCATTTTGTAGTCAGAACAGTACCAAAGATACTTAATAAAAGCAAGGATTACTATAAGAATGCAATTATAATAACAGCCTCCATCTGCTGAAGTACAGAGGACATCTTTCACTGTAACCCAAATATTGGGATTCCAAGTGAGTAAAGATGTCTGAGCATGTAAATAGGGCTTTGACTGATGGTTTCTCTAAAAAGAAAACTTTTATGGCTTTGACAGGGTATAACTTTTCTTTTAATTACCAGTATGTTGTCCTCAGGGTTTTTTTGTAATTTATGTCTAGCATCAGAAAAATAATATTATACCACAGAAGCAGCCTCATATATTTTAAATTTCATTACTGGGCAGCCAGAGAGACCAGAACACTCCTTTTTTGCTGTCCTTAGCTAGTCAAAAATGAAAGATTACAAGGGCATGCATGCTTTGCTGCTTTCTTGTGTCACCTATAATTCACTTTCTTTTCTAATCTTGCATCTCAGTTATTTTTGCAGACAATACTCTCACCCGCTGTAATTTTCAGAGGCGTAGACGGTGCTATGAGGAAGATGAGGTCCAGCACATATCTCAGGCAAACACTCGGTATGAAGCAAGGACCAAGAACGACCATGGTTCGTTGAAAATTCCAAGCTGACACTAATAACAGGAAGGAAGGGAGGAAGGAAGGAAGGGAGGAAGGGAGGGAGGGAGGGAGGGAGAAAAAGAAAAAGAATAAGAAAAGAAAGAATGAAGAAAGAAAAGGAAGGAAAGGAAGGAAGGGAGGAAAGGAGGAAGGGAGGAAGGAAAAAAATGTGAGCATACTTGGCATAAATATGAATGTAAAAGTACCAATATAGAGAAACCCCAAAATCTACTATTGCTGATAATTGATGCTGAAATATGGAAGAGTTTTGAATATTCTGAATAGTCCTTGAATACAAAAGAATATAAACATGAAACAAATCTGACTGTTTAAAAACCAAAAGGGTAACCTATATCATACATTGAGAACTGCCTAAACTTTTATTTCAGTCCTTGTTTGGCCACTAACCAGCTAGTATTTTTATGCTGTGTTTACATGAGCTGGTGTTACTCCAGCTGCAACTATACTGAGTATGGCTTCAGAAATAATGAGGAGAAAACTTGGATTTGCCAGAGCCAGACAGCGCAATGTGGGGACAGGACTCCTTTATGACAGTCAGCGATTGAACAGCTTATATGTTCAGCAGGTGCACTAGTTATTTATGCACTGGTTGTCCCTTCCCCTCCTTGGCTGACAAATACTAGCTTCAACAGACTCCTTAGTCACCTCCCTCCTGCCACTGTCATGCCTAAATGCAGATCAGAAAAGCGTTATGGAGTAGAGGGACTGGCGGGGGCCCCACCGGGGACGGCGGGTGGTGGAAGGGTCCCTTGGGAAGGGCACTGCCCGGAGAGCATCCAGTGCAGCAGAGTGCCTGGGAGCCGGGGGGCCGCCAGGCTGCCGAGCTGTAACGGTCTGCGTAGGCTGCCTTCCCCCGCATAAAGCCTGCAGAGTTTAATGGCGAATTTCATGAGTCAGAGGGACATAACCGTATGAGAAGACTCCAGATTTGCCAAGAAAGAGACATATGTTCTCTGATCACATGGACTAGCAATAAACCAGACCATCCATACTCAGATAGTAACAGAGCAGTAGAAAATTTCTGAGACCGTCCGATGAATCTATGACAATGGATTGTTAAAGCCGTACTCCCAAGAGTTCTTTGAAAAGTTCAATTTTCAAGAAGCTATTACTAGAATTTTTCTCTCTGTAATTTTCTCACTGCAATTCATGTTTAAAAATACAGTGTTTACAATGTATGGCCATAAGGAAATCCTTAGCTATCTTACATTCTGAAGACCATCAAAAAGGAAAGTGCTTAATTTATTAAGGATTAGGTATTTTACTGCAATACTCTTGTAATGTAATTTCCTCCATATAATTAGCTTGGAACATTCTGTTTTATTTTAAATAATATCAATAAAGCTTTATAAAAGTCATAATTCATTACCTCAATTCTAAATCATTGGATTATAACTTTTCATTTTCACTATAATTGGCTGAGAATATTACTTTATTAAGTGTATGATCAGTGTGATATCATAAATGCGTACTAAAATTGTTTATGGAGGTTTTGACTAATTCATTTCAGTTTTAACCATACTGTTACCTTGGAGGGCTATATTTACTGAATATATCCTGTGCAAGTCTCTCACATTTGCAGTAATGAAAGCATTATGAATAATGCTGTACACCCGGAGAGAGGAAGTCTTACAGTATTTGTGAAATTCACATAGGTTTATAGGGAGCTACTGATTATTTTGTTATGAAGAAGCTCACTTCTCCTTCAGAAATAGTTTAGGTGAAGGAAGAAAATTAATCTTTCAAAATATATACTAATCACCATTAGTTAATGGAATATTTAAGACAGAGACTTTATATAAAATATGTTGACTGGCCAGGAGTGTTTACAGGCAAACTTTTCACTTTCCGTGTAGAAAAAAATGTAGTTGCCTTCCCTTCATATCAGAGTGTGATGCTTTGATTTTTGCTGCCCCTTGAGTTCTGCTGCCCTACAAGTTGCCAGGACTGTCATGCTAATGGAGCTCTTTCCAGATGGAAGAAGGTGCCCTGGACTATGGATGTGATAGGAATTTACAGTCTGCTAGCTACTTTAAACCTGTGCGTATGGCTCTTACTCTGGAAAAAATATAAGATAATTTATTCCTCAAAAAAAAAAAAAAAATCAGGATAACCAGTCTCACATGTACATAGGGATAAAGGGATAGTAATTGTGAAGGAAACCAGGTTAACTGAGGTCCTAGCATACACCCCTCTGATTTGCTGTGGAGACATATCCTCACAAATGTATATCAGCGTACTCAGCAGTAGTGAGGCCGCACCTGGAATACAGTGCTCCTTTTTGGGTCCCCCAGTTGAGGAAGGATGTTAAGAAACCAGACAGGTCAAGCAGAGGATGACCAAGATGGTCAGGGCCTAGGGCACCAGACCTAGGAGGAGCTGGGGGAACCAGCTTGTTCAATCCGGTGAAGCAGGGCTGAGGGGTGAGCTCACCTACTACAGCAGCCTATGACAACTCGGAGGGCAGTCACAAGGACGGCAGAGCCAAACTCTCCTCACTAGCGGCAGGTGCAATAACAAGGGGCAATGGCCATAAAATTGTGCCTTGAAAGGTTTGGATTGGACATTATGAAACACTTTTTCACTCATTTTGCAGCACTGGAACAGGTCACCCAGAAAGCAGTGCAATGTCCTTCAATGAAGGTTTTCAAGTCATGGATAGACAAAGTGATGGCTGACCTGACCTATGCAGGTGATACTCCCACTTCTTGCAAAGGTCCCTTCCAACTGCCATTTCTATGATTCTGTGGAGCAGTAAATGACTCCCTTCTTTTCCATTCCCTGTCCCTTAACTCATGGAAAAAAACACCCTGAATCCAGCAAAAGAGTTCTGTGGCCAGTCAACAGGCAGTGAGGTCCTCCCACTGATCATCTTCAAGATGAGGGCCATTTATCACCAGTCTTACAGGAACTACTTATGCTTGTGGCATCCCCTCATCTTTGGGAGATCAGCAGGTGAAGTTGCTGCTGTTGCCTTTAATACCTTCACCTCTAATACTTTCACCTCTACACCCACATTAAGAGGCAAATCTCAAATTCATTAACAACTGAAGCAAAAGTGCCTTTGAAGGCATGTTTCAGAGTAATGGACTAAGAAATGCATGTTTCAACCTGGAAAGCTGTTTAATAGACTTCTTATTGCATA
The DNA here is from genome assembly GCF_003343035.1 of Apteryx rowi. Lineage (NCBI taxonomy): Eukaryota > Metazoa > Chordata > Aves > Apterygiformes > Apterygidae > Apteryx > Apteryx rowi. Next base: position 1,685,579 of record NW_020447764.1, on the reverse strand, counting down.
TGTGATACAGAAACCCGGGCATGTGAAGGTCAAGAGAAACATTTGCTTTTGAGTAGCTTATATTTGTTGTTATTAATTAGTTTCCTTCTTTCTGAGAAAAAAAATCCAAATAATTATATAGATGTTACAAAACAAAATATATCAGTAAGCTGATAATCAAAAGAGAAATCCAGCCTGTTGTACCTGTTACCAGGTTGATAAGTTCCACAACCCAGATTGACAGAAAACTGGATCATGTGAGTCACAGTGGAAGGGAGCACTGGAAGGACATGGAAGTAATCCACAGCCCAGACATTCCTGTTATGGCCTTGATGACTCTTTTGTTTCAAACAAAACTTGGTTGCAGGAGTCTGTAGGTCCGGACTAATGACAACGGAAACCAAAGACGGAACCTTTAATAGAAATTAAATCAGTTAGGCTTAAATAAAACAGGTAATAATACAAAAGTTATATGGAAAAGTACTACTTAAAATAGCAACTTCAATATGTTGAATGAAACATGCCCATTTTTCACCTTTCATCATTTCTGTTAACTTTTCTTTAATGACCTTTTCCCACAGAAGAACCCAAATAAAAACTTATTTATATTGTGTGCATAGCTATTTACACTCTGGGCACCAGTGCTGCTTATCACCTTACTAGGATCAGTCTGCTTGGTTGTAAAGACACTGCAGAAAAGACTGTAAAGCCTGTACCTTCTGTGTTCTGGTAAATACCAGTTATTTTATCAGTGTTTAGCCAGCAAGAGAAGATGACGCTTGTTCTGAAGTCTTTCAGCTCACAGTAACAAAGCAATGTAACCACATGTCTAGTCTAAATACGTACGTGAGAACGGAGTAACACTACGCGTTCACAGGCATATCTGGGGAGGATGTTTTGTTGCTGAAATAAATGAAAGCACTGCTTTATGAAGCTTAGCCTTTGTCCTAAAGTAACGTAACTGGACCTTTATTATGTTAAAAGAGGATGTCAGCATTAAAACAGGTTGTTTTAAAAAAAACCCTCCACAATGAATTCCGTGTAATTTCAGATCCTATCTCCCCCTGAGTTACCGAATTAATTTTTTATTATTTTACAATTACAGTTTCCTTAGTCTTAAAAAAAGTTCTACCCTGTCTTTCACACAGAACCAGGAGATGAGGGAAACCAAGTACAATGAAACAATGCAAGTGACTCAACATAAATTCAGGCCAAAACCTACTGTAAACGTTTGCTCTCTCAATGTTTGAATTACAGTGAAAATGCACACAGACCTGTGGTTGAAATCAGCTGCATTTTTAGCACTGTATTTCCTACATATTGTATAAACATACTGCAGTTTAATTTGTAGCATATGCAGCTGTGCATGTTACATGCATTTTTGCATATTGATTTTTGCCGCCTCTCTTTCTGTGACAGCACGGTAAGGGCACCGCAGAGCCACGTTACTTTGCTAGCAGGGCACACGTGGTCTAAGTTGTTCCTTGTCCTAGAAAGAAAGGATCCTGACAGCGAGTTTGACTTTATTATTTTTCCTGCCTGGAGGTGGTGGGGGGAAGTTGAATGTGGTTTGAAGGAGGCTGTGCTAAAAGCAGAAGAGAAGCTGCCTGCGTGCACTGTCCATAACTGCTTTCTGTTTTTACTAACTTCATGCTTGTATCATTGCAGACCCTCACAAAGGGCACATGAGAGTATTCAAAAATGGAAAGAAAAAGTGTAAAACATGCAGTTTTTCTAGTTTGTATCTCAGGAAACTACCCAACTCCTTATTACATCAGGGCACATAGATCTGGCCATCAAACCGGAGGCTTTCTCGGGGGTCAGTGAATGGTATTGCACCACGCACAAAAAAGATATCCAGGCATTTCTCAGTAGTTCTCCTCGTCGCCACCATCCCACCACGACAGAACCTTTCAGGATGTAGTTCCTGAGTATCAAACTGTGCCTAGCAGGAGCTTGAATGGAGACAGGAGTAGTTACTTGGGGGGAGACATCACTGAAGTTTCCAAGTGATGGCAAAAGGACACACCGTTCACTCTGTGGAACAAGTCCACATGCATAAAAAAGCATACAGGAATCCACCCAAGAAGATTTACAGGAGTCAGCTCTGGCAGGGATTAGCTGAATTTCACAATCGCTTTCGGAAATATCCTACCCTTAAACCTCTGCCATCAATGATGTAGATGGCTGAACTGAATATGTGAACGGTCCTCTCAATTTCTCAAATGCTGACAGGAGTTGTACAGCCCTGGCAGGCCTCAGGTGAAAGCATTTGGCTCTGGCATTCTCTGATAATTAATATCATAAAGGACTTTTGGGAAATCCCATGTTCTAGGGACACCAAAAACAAGCTCTTCATTTTGAAGGCTTTCTTCCGTTCTCCGAGTTCAACACCAAAGCTTTGCTGACTGTTAGATGTCTGCTACACCTGGGGCCCACACCGACATTTGAGCAGTGCTGCTCTCCATTAGGGAAGGCGAGCTGTGCTCCATTAGCAGGGCTCTTGCATGTTCCTGTGCTCTGAGGTGCCTACAACCATTACGTGTACTCTAGTAATCTGCCTGCTGCCTCCATGTCTGCCAACTAAGCTGGCCCTAGCTGACATTGCAGGACTGTTCAGGGGTTGAGCGACGAGCCAGAGCTGCAGAGCCATGTTGCTAAGGCACCCTATCATCATTGCAAGATCGAGACATGATTTAGGTGCTTGGGAAGCTCATGTTTGACTACCTGTGTGGAATTCAATATACAACATTGTCATGCCGGTTTAAAAATAGATTGACACCTCTCTTTCCCACCCACCTACTTTGTTTAAGACAGTTTACCTTATAAGCAGCATAGGTCAGGGTATCAAGAGCTATGTGTTCCTTCCTGCCTTCAATCTTGGCGTAAAGTATGACATCATTTTCATGGGATTCTCCAGAATCACAAGTTCCTCCTGTACAGCACACATTTGAGGGAGAAAAAAGTAATAACTGAAACCTTTGTTATTGGAAAGCAGAATCATATTACGCTGCCATAATTATGGAAATAATTACAACCAGATGTTATTTAACTTAGGATATGAAACAAAAGAACACAAGCCCTAAGGACACAGTGTATAAGAACCATTTGATCAGATAGGCCATGCCAGAGATCAAGGGCTTGACAATTATCAAAGCCTCAAGTAACTCTCTTAATCAGCTTATTAAAACAGTTTTAATAGAAAATGCTGTGCCCAAAGCCATACATCTATGTGTATGTTTTAAATCCTATCTACATAGAAATGGTCTGCTCCTTAATATTTGAGTTTTCATGTGTTTGGACTAGATCAAGTGACTATTATTTTATAGTCGTGTTCCATGCAACCACTTGCACCATATGTGAAGACCTATAAATACTTCTCAGCTGATCCTTTGGCAGCTGAGAACTTCCTCACAGCAAGATACTAGGGAGACTACTTTGCACCTTGTTAGATGTACTTATCTTCTACTGTCTGCACCATAGTCTCAAAAGGAATAGATGGAGTCTACTCTAACACACAAAACTTGTGACATGGTTGCCTCACTGAAAAGGGGCAGGATTTCAGATATCTTCATATTTGTAGAACCCAAAACTCTTATTAAGCTTCTTTGGAAGAGCAGATGTGTTAGCAAATTTGAGCACAAGCACTGCATTAGAGTTACAACAAGACAGACATCATCACGCTTGTGTTGCTCTGGAAGAGGTTTGTAAAACAAAGTATCTGTAATTGAAACAGGAAGCTTGTCATTTCCCTGTACACTATCGGTATCACAGGTATTAAAAAAAAAAAAAAATAGAAAAAAAAACCAGGATGAGGAAGCTTCTTTGAACAGTCCATAAAGCAAAGAGGCTGCATATATGAAACATTTTCTCTATTATTTTGGCTAAAGATGGCCAGTTCTTAGAGTGGAATAGGCAAAGCGTGATCTATAGAGCTAGATAAGATGTGCATCTTTGATGTGAATTACACTGTAATAAAGAACACCCATGTGTCTATTCAAAGTCTCTGTGTCTCTTAATATTTAAACTAGTATTTATTTAATTTACAACTAGGTACAGAATAGATTTTAAATGATATTCCACTATCCCCTGAGCCTGTATGTGCTGACAAGTTCTCCCTTAAGTTCATAAGGTCGAGCAAATTTCTTTCCTGTCTCTCTTGCAGGTGTTGTAATGCTTGGAAGATCTGGAAAAAAGCATCCTCTTTTTCCTGTGCTTTATTGGTAATTCATGTAACACAGAGGAGATATATAACAATTCGGGACAACAACATGAGGACTTCCACTCATTAAATAAAACTTTTTTTCTTTTGTTGATTCAGAAGGTTGCTTGTGGAGGTCACAAGTTTAGTCTCTGCTTCCTCCTTTATTATTCCATTATTCTCTACTTTTTAAAAAAAGTCCCCACCTCCTCTAAACATGGTGTTGAGAGAATAACCTTCTTACACAATTTCCTTTTTGTGCAAAATAGAAGTTCTGGAAAAACACTATGTTCATATGGTTCACATTTTGGTTTGTTACAACACCTAATTAATATGCTTGCACTGACAACAACAGCGGGGAGAACCAGTGGTAGGACAGGTTCTTTCTTGGTTGTCTTCTTAGCCCTGGTAAATCACTAAGGCTGCAGTTCATTACAACAGGGAAGTTCCACACATGATCCTAGCACCACATTAGTGCTTCTCATGAGGAATGCCACTTGTAGACCCTACCTTCATTGAGGTGCTGTAGCACACTTGAGCTTCCCTTATCCTAAGGGAGAACCAACCCATGCAGTCACTGGAGTCTAGAGGGCTGTTCAGATGGTCTAATAGTGATGTCTCAAGATGAGCTGAATAGCTTTTTCCAGGAACTGTAATGACCAGATGTCCTCTGACTATAAGGGAAATTCAGACACTGACATTGCATGGAGACACCTTTATGTGTCTTAATCTGGAGCTGAGTGTATATAACAGTCAAAAAATGGCCACATAAATTCATGGAAGAAAATCCCACCAAGAGCTACTAAATCCAGAACAATCTGTCTGGTCAGAAAGGTTTTGACATGCAAGTCAGGGACACTGGGGAGAATATTCCTGGGAGGAGTTTGAATGTCCACCATGTTCTTGCACTTGTGTGGGCATCCAGCAGGGCAGACTCTTAGTCTAACCTAGAGCAATCCATCTTACAGTCTCATGAAAATCATAATCATGAATCAAAGCTATCCTCTTTTGAGTAGTATTTAAAATATTTCTTATGCAGGCCGTGCAATTTAATTTTAATCTCAAATGTTCCACATGTTCTATTACATAAGGAACACATACTCACCCATACTGAAATAAAATCTTAAGTTTCCATAACCTGTAGTGTCCATATATGGAGTGCATATTTTTCTTTCTCCATCTCTGAGAAATACCACAGCTGAGCCAGATTCCAGCGTCCCACATTCAGTACCAATGACGGCTCCAAAAACATCCCACCTGGAGAGGTCAACAGTGGGCAGAGAATGTGCAGAGACGTGTTACTGATAAACTCATACAAAACATGTTCTAGGAGTTCTTTTTTACACATAGTAGCTGCTTCAACTGTTATGGAGGATAATGAAATGCAGCTTTTTAAATATGATGCCTGCAACAGCATTATTTACATATTTAATACTGTCTTTTCAACTCAAATAAAACAAATTAATATGAATATTTTAAATAAATGGGAAAAAAAGCACAAATTACTAAAAAGATGAGGCATTCAATTCTATTACCAAATATTCAATGATATGTTGATCTATTATCTTCATTATTTTCATGGCATAAAAGTGTTTAAAATATAACTGCATTTTGTTTCATGTCGCATAATGTAAGGTTTATAGATCAATGAAACTTGAAAAGGAACATGTCCACCACATCTGCTATGCAATTATTAAATTTGTAGGTAACAGCTGAAAATACCCTCCTTTCAACTTTCTGAGCATTTAGGATAATAGTTTTAAACTAACACACGAGCAGAGTATAAAAAGACTGCTGTGTTTCTAATATGTGATGATATGATCTTTCTCAGTTTTTCTGTACAACATTTTCTCTTATTTTTTATTCAGTGATAATTAGAAGAGCTGTTACTGAAATTTTCAATTAAATATTTTTTATTGAAAATATGTTTTCATCAGGAAAGTGTTGGTTTCTTCAAAACTAGATTAAAATATTTTGAAAGATTATGAACTGTTGAAAACTTGTACATTATTTTGGTTGATATATTATTTATTTGTGTTGAAATCTTAATTAATTCACAATAAACCATTTTAAAATTACAAGGATGATGAAGCAATGAAATTATTCAGAACCACTAAAGCCTGATTATCAAATAATTTAACTAATTCAGGATGAATGAGAAAACATATAAGTTTTGAAATCTTTGTGAGAAGACAAAGCCATTTGCTGTCCCGTTCTAGCAGAAATGGTCTCTAGCAACAACCTACTGTAAGACAATTTCAAAAACTGTTATGACAACTAGTTAACAGTCTATTTATCAGTTTAGCCTTTCAAACTATTTCAAAATGTATGTATAGGATCTTCTTAAGAGCTGCCAGTTTTCCTACTGATCTAAGGCAGAGAAGCCAACAACAAGACTGTTTGTTTGAAAACTCTGCTTTAAAACTTTCATTTCTTTACAAAGGAATTAGCAGATTAGTATTACTGAAACACTTTTATGATACAAACACAACTATCTTAATGGAAGCACATAGAACTGTATACGAACTAAACTGATCTATTTGGTTGCAAAATTATGGTTAATCTGCACTGTGATATAGTAAATAAAAGTGCTCTGTTGCAAGGCACTTCAGTTTAACATAATGCTAATTGTGAGTTCAATATTTTAGTTGGGCAGACTTTTTAAACGTAATGTGAAATATAATCAAAACATAATTTTGAAAATGGGTCTCTTGGGTTTAAGAATTAAATAGTTGTGCCTACTTTAACTTATACAATGAAATCTCACAACGGTCCATTGGTCCTTTTGCATGCTCTATATAGCTCAATTAAAACACTTTCTTTATGGACCAACAAAATAACTTGGGGTCATGAATGATGCAGAGCATGGATGTTTCTTGGGATCATTCCCTAAAAGGGAATGCATTTTGACATAGCTTTTAATAACACAAGCAGATGATTGAATAAAATAGATATGCCTAGTGTAGTGGAAAGTTTACTAGTCAGACCCACCTCGTGAAAAAGAACCCACTTTTTTTTCTTCTTGGAAGTGGCCACATAATGTTTTACCTATTTCCTGTCTGCGGAGAGAATTTGATACCTTCATTCATGCTTTATATGACTGCAGAGCTTCCAAGTACTCCAGACTTTGCCATTAGTCTCCATCATTAGGGAAAGTAAGGGTTCGATCCTGCTTCCCCCTGGCCAGCTGTGCCACAAGGGAATCCCACCGGGGAAAGCAGACACCATGGTTCTGCACAGTTATCCCAGTAAAGGATGGATATTGGGGTCATTCCTCACCAACTGAAGCCATGGACAGATCACTTCCTCATCCTGGCTGTTCTCAACCAACAGAAGAGCCCAAAGGATCGGCGGAGAGCCAAAGTCATGGCAAGACTATGCCTCGTTGTCACTCCGGTGATCGACACCTGACCTGGGTCTAGGGAGAGTCAGTGCTGCCCCAAAGACATATTTCTGCTCTCCTGAGCCTACAGACTGAGCGTGAGTTGAGAGGAGCTATGAAACAAACTGCACCATCAACCTCCTCAGGAGTTACGTGTCTTCAAAACTGTGAGTGAAAGAAATATCAGGAGGCTCAGGGAAATCTTCACAGCTGAGAACAATTTCCATGAAACTGGGGCAACCAGTCTCACTGACTTTTAAGTACATTTAGAAATGTAAGGCCCAAACGCACAAACCATTTAGGTCCCTTACTGCTTGCAACCTTACTAATTTCAAAGGCAATAATGCAAATATTTTTCTGCGCTGGGCCCTACATACTTAAGACATATTTGAAAATGGCGTGGTGAATCCTAAAACTACCATGCAAGATTACATTCTTTTGGATCCTGAAATAGCTACTCGTTAAAATTAACCCACTGAAAAGGTAAAGTTATTTATATCAGGGAAGAGCTGAGCCCTAATTTCTTGGTGAATTCTGAAAATAGAGAAGTCAATGTTGGGATAGGCTGGATCAGGTTAAACCAAGGGCTTAATATGCAGGACTTTAAAGCTTCTTTCATTTTATAATTAGTAAGATTATTAAAAATTCATTCTGTAATTTTTGAGTATTGGAAATGCCATAAAAATCCCTGAGGAAGTTAAAAAAAAATGTTGATCAGCTCTAACAAAATCTTTGCAAAGACATACTAGTCTTAAGGAAATGTCCTCTGATGTCAGGTGGAGTTCCTGATCAGAGTGACGGGAGGCTGGATACCCAGCCTGGATGTCAGAGTGAGGCTTGACTTCTGCTCCAGCCCATTACAAGCAGAGCTGGATCAGGAATACTTTACACCCCAGGAAACCGCTCTCATCACTAATCCATTAAATGACTTCCTGTTTCCTTTTTGAATGACATCTTAAAAATCCTATTTTCTCTCCAGTACAGAGCAAACTTTTTAGGCTTTACAATTTTTACATTAACTTTTAGGTTTTACAGTTTTTCACAAAACAGAATTTTTATTTTCTGCTCAGGCCTGCTATGAACATGTACGCTATGTTATCTGTCTTCCGTGTTTTTGTGACAATTTGAATACTGTCAAACAGTATTTCAAATATTTTTCAAATAGTAATTCGAAAATATTTCTCTAAAAAGGACTTTAGTGTTTATTTGTGGCTGTATGTAAGCTAAACCTCCATTCTTATCAACTTCTCTAGACAAATCTAGAGTAATATTTGAAAAGCAAAAAAAAAAAAAAAAAAAGTCCTGGCTGTGAGGACTTGGGCCGGCTGCTTAGTGCCTTGGAAAGCAAAGCTACCCCCTGCCCGGGCAGGCCGCCGCACAGCAGAGGTTTTACATGCATGTGGCCAGAACAGGCTCTGCTTTCTGTGACTCTGTGCAGGACAAGCGGGACGTGCATCTGCCGCCTGTGCCCTGCCTTAGCTCCCAGCTGAGAGCAGTGGCAGCAGCAGATCGTCTGGAGTCAGGAAAAGTGAAAATGCAATGTGCTTAATTTGGGAGAAATTGTGCCTTTGCAAACTAGGATGTGGTACAAGCGTTTTATTTCAATATTTCTGCTCACAGCAGCATTTGTTATTGTAAATAATTTTTAAAAGTTTACTCATTATCTTAGAAAGAAAGGCCCTGATTAGAACAACTGACAATGAAGGGGCTGGGCTGACCTAGCTTAACTAAACATCTGGTCCAGCAGAGACAGGATCTACCAAAAAGGCAGATGTGCCCTAGGTAACACTTCCATCCTGTTTTTTCAAAACAAAAAGAGCCTGAGAGGACATCTCAAACGTAGTCCACGTGGTCACCGAGCACAAAACAAATGTGCTCATTTTCTTTCTTTTGTCTAAAACCGAAGTTTCCGACATGACATGACAACGACGAGTTCAGCATTGTCTACATCATGGGTTGGTTATTCAGACTGGGAAAGAGCTCCCAGTGAACACTTTTTCTGTAAGCCTAAAATAAACGAAGTGTTCACAGGACACGTTAGAACGTGTTTTGAAAGGTGCTCTTTACCTTAGACACAACAAAGGCAGCACTTGAATCAGCTGCTAATGATATGAAGTATTTTGTAGGTCGAAACCAATATTACTTTCAGGACACTTGCAGCATCCTTGCTAGCCCAGGCTTTACAGGTGTTCTTTGAAGTCCCATATGTGTGTTTAAAGTAAAAATAGTAAAATATCAGGCAGATCCTCCGCTCTTGCACAGAAACCAGGCCGATCTCGGCACCTGCATGCTGCTGTATCTGCGCGGCGGCACCAGGACACCGCGCCCCAGAGCCCGGGGCTCTGCCGTCACCGCTCGGCTGGTGCTGCGGGGGCAGAGCACAGCCGCGGCCATGCTCTCGGTGTCGGAGATTAAAAGGCTGTTGCCTCGCTGTCCTGCCATGCCTCGAAATCCTCCTCCTCCTCCAGCCCTCCAGGTTACCCCACAAGTTAGAGCACACCTACGCCAAAGTGTGGCTCACAGTAGGGACCCAGAGGGAGGACGAGTTTCTCAGGGGATTTGATTTAATAGGGATAGGAGTTTATTAGCAACAGCCAGGTGTGACCGAATGAAAAACAGACCAACATAGCGCGTTTCTGCAGTATCATGGTATAATTCGCAAGCATGACTTTCTTTATTAACAACTTTGCTGAGAGAATACTCTGGAGACAGGCTGTTCCTCCGGGGCTTTCTTGACTTGTTCATTCCTAAAATCTGTAACTATCTGTCACTTACTGTACTGTTTTTTTTTCTAGCAATCTTCTATAAACTCACTGCAAAGATGAATGCAATTCTCAGTTAAGTTTTTGGCTCCCTGGAGCAACGCCGCATGCATGCTTGCAGCCTGGTGCGGGACAGAGACACTCACCCTTTAGGCTGGCTCTCAAACTCTTCTGCCCACTGCTCCTGGGCATCCTCCGTGGAAAGGTCCACATCTCGTGTTGTGGCAAAATTGAATTCGCTGCCTGCTGTGCCATGGAAGTAGATGGAGTTGCCATCCGATTGGCAGCTATGCTATAGATAAAAGGAGCACACAGGAGGGGATGTTAAAGCGGTTTGTAAGGGCAGCTGCCCTGCTCACACACCATCAGGGCTTAGAGAGAGCCCTCGCACTATCTGGCAACTCACCAGTGCCTGAAACAAAATAAAAATAAAAAATTGACTGTCTTCCTCGCTCTTTCGTGGACCACACGTAGTTCTCACTGCTTCCTTGTCTCACGCCTGCATCCCTACAAACACATTTCAGACCCTTGTAATACCGTGCTCACACAGAAAAAATACGTACCATGTCACTGAGTGGTGTTTATTTCTTAAGGCATTACCATTTTACCTGGCTTGGACCACTAATCACAACTGCATGTACAAAAACACTTCAGTAGTATATCAAATATTGCCATGGATATTTTGTCAGCGTAAGAGGTTCATGCTATGAAACACGTTGGATCTCCACGCCTGGCTTTTTGCCAGCAGAGGTGTTTGCCTGAGAAGTTGCTACGCGCTGCCATACGGCAAACTCCTGGCCTGATGCATGTGAGTGAAAAGGCTATTTGTTATTCTTAATGCAAATCACCTTTTCCAAAGTAGCACATTTCTGTTCTGTGCCTAATCCTTCTCACAGCAAAGGTGAGGGGCTGAACGGAGGGAAGATGACCTGGGTGCCCAGACGTGCCCAGCCTACCTCGGCACGCCAGGTGCGTTCACCAGGAAAAACTGTCTGTGAGGAGCTTTATTGAATTGTTTGTATTAAAACAAATAGAGTTAAAAGTAATAATTAGCTCCAAAGCTTTTCTGGGAAATCTTGGCCACATTAAAAATGAAAACTGAAATAAGAAATGATTAATTAGAATGATTCTCCATTCTTACCACAGTTCAACATCTGAAAAAGAGATACATTAATGCTAAATTGCATTGACCTTTTCAGTATCATCTGTATAGTATGCGCTTGCCTGTGAAAGCCTTCATAGCTTGCCAAGGGAAAGTATGATGGTCAGCTCAGCTGCATTTAAAAAGGTCATGGTAGTGCCACATCAGTGAATAATTAAATTTTAAGCAAAGAGAAAGGTGCGGCAAGAAGTAAAAACTGCCCAATACATCTTTGTCTTTGTGATTCTATGAACAATGTAAAAAAAGAACACATTTAGTCACATTCTATAGCTCTTCTTTCATTTATCACTGCAAAAAAAGAAATATCTGAAATTGTTTGTTGATGATTTTCAAGTATCGTTGCCTATAACTTAGCAATTAAATTCATATTTTGTAATGTAATATATGACTTCCTTTTCAGAGGTGTCAGTGGGCATTATTAGACAAAAATCTGAGTACTTGAAGTCTCAGTTAGTATTTGGACTTTTTGGCATGTAGTTGTATGACAAAAGCTCTGTGTTTATCACCACTGAATATCACTTAAATAAATACACTATAAAAATGTAAAAACTGTTTCAATTGCTGTTAAAATATTTTTCCTCCAAACAAAGGTCAAAGCAATAGTAAGATTTTGAAATGCTGACAAGTCACTGGGTATATTTATCACATAAATGATATAGATTTTGTCACAATTCTTCCTTCTCTTCCAACTGCAGCTGCTAAAACTGAAATGGCAGAAAAATATAAACATACTTTGTAACTAGGAGAAAACACTAAAACAGTTTTATATTTCACTTCTCTTTGAAAAACACTTTTTGTACTACGCATTTTTTCATAATTGAATGGAAAATGACTTTTGTTCACTGATTTAATACTTTTTCTTTCTCACATGTATTGCTAGCATCAGGAATTTAAGAGTAATTTCTTTATTTTGCTCCTTGCTTTTCAGACTATTCCTCATTTGCTGAACAGAAAGGAAATAGGCCTTTACCTGTCAATCAATCCACTGCAAAATTCCTTTTACCCGCAAGCAGTCAAAATAAGCAAATACAGTAAAAACAAATATTCAGGGTAAAACTTCCGATAATTCAAGTTTATATGTAAGCATTCATCTCCTAATAAACAAATAAATCTTAATGAGATATTTATTACAATTGCAGACAGGCTTTGGACAATCCTTTACAGGCCTTACATATTTCTCAGGTATTAAGTTACCTGTAAGTATATATTTGACTGCTGGGCATGCCATTAGTAATTTCTTGCTTGATGAAAGCCAGCTATTTAAATAAAAACAAAACAGATGCAACCCCATTATCACTTAACGCTAGTATGCCCTTCTACTGTCTAGCAGCATATTTACTGAAATAAGTCTGCTGGAGGTTCCTTTAGGTTGTGAGGATAAATAACTAGGCAGTTTGGCAAAAGGACAAACACGTAATTATTTGCACAGCGGTGTACAATCAACCTTCTACGAAAGCTCAGAAGGCTACAGAAGGATCATTTACTTCATTAGCTCTATAAAACTATCTTTATGGTTTTACATAAAGCTACCCTGCCTTTATGAATATGTATTTCACACCTAATTTATGTATTAATGAACCACACCATTTATGGCTCAAATCAACCTCTGTTCATGTTAGCTTTGAATCTCGTGTAAAACAGCTACACAGAAGACAAAGTTCAAACTGGGGCTTAACTGCTTTGGTAATTCTGATTACTAATAAAGGCAATAATATACTCCCATTATCTTTAAAAAGAATATGAGACATGCTCAAAACATAGGCACGGCTTTTTAAGGAGTTCTGAGGGAGGGCCATCATGGTCTGGCCCCTTTTTGCTCAGCTACCATAATTTGGGACCCGAGGAAAATGCCCGTGGGAGTGGTGGTCGGGGATCGGCCCCGTCTGTGCGAACGGCGGTGCTCAGGGAAGGGCAGGATCTCCTCCGCTCGCAGCATCAGCCTCCCCGACCGGCCACCTTGCTCTCGCCTGTACCATCAGCACCCCCCAGGTTAGACTTAGCTCCTCGTTTCCTTTTTTTCCTTTTTTATTTTTCAAGCCATCGCCACCTGTAGTTACCCTTATTACTCTTTCTCATCCGACGTGCTGCAGAGTGGTGAATAACGACACAGAGCGCTGAGCCAAATCTTCCAGGGGGCGAAGCAAGCTCTTTGCTCTGACCCGCAGCACCCCAGCTATCTCGTCAGCCTTGTTCAGCATCCAGGAGACTGCTGACTGCGTCAAATTATTTTGCAGTTTTGTAATAGGGCTTGAACAGATTAGGGAAAGAATTGAAACCATCAGACTCATTTTCTCTTGGGTTCAACCCAGGATGTGAATCCAAGCCTTTAGAAAGTAAAAACTAAAGTATAATTTGCCTACTGTGCTGCCTCTTTCCCAAATTAAAGGCTTTATACTTACGGTGGTAGTCTATATACTTCCAGTATTTAAGGACTGAATTTTACAGTTTTATGTCATACTAAAGCGATAAAAAAGCTGAAATGATCAAGTACTGTTTTTTGAAACTAAATAGATTAAATTCTCCCTAAACTGTAGATACTGCAGATATCTCATATAAAATTCTCTCTTATCAATTTAAGATTGTTTGTTCTCTGCTTCATATTTATTTACACTCAAACTATTTATAAGATAAGAACAAATTAGGCTGCTGAGTAAAATTTTAACTAAAAGCAACAACATGTAGGATATTTCTCCTTGTTACCACAGAAGCTGTAGTTTCAAAACTAAAGCAGAGTTCAATTTTGTGTTAACGGGGGATTATAAGCATGTGAAACATTTAGTTTGTCCTTGCACAAATTACAACACTAGAAAGTTAACTACTTTGTGAGGTAATACTAATTTAGAGAATAAATCCTTTGACAATTCCGATAATCTTCATTAAACAAAGTTTTCTCCCAAATTACCTACATAATAGAACACGACACTTGCAGACACTTGAAGGTAGACACTTAAAACAGTAGCTACTTCCTATTGTGTGCAGTAGGAGTGGGACTATCAGCCTGCAATAAATAAACTGTTGTATTCCTAAATAGACAACCCTTGCCTGTTGCCAAAAGGAGAGAAGCCAAGTTGTGTTCAGGGACTGTGGTCATCCCAAGGGAAAAAAAACATCAGTTTAATTTAATCTGGCACAACCAATACTATTATTCACTAGCTGCAATTGTTAAGCTATTGCTTAGTATGAATAGGGCAAAATGAAAATTGGTTGGATGTATTCCCATATCTCAGCATGCTTGGATTTGCTTTCAATTTAATCTTCATTGTGAATTTTAGGGGTTTCTAAAGTTTGTCTACTGAATAGCTATAATACCACTGCTTCTTTCCCTACTTTCAAGGCCCTGCATGGCATATCCTCACCTACCTCCACCATCTCTCACATGCACCATCACGTGGCTTACTTTTTCTTGACTGTTGATGCTTGCCACTATGTCTGTTGGTGAGATAATCAAACTTTCATGCCCTTGCCCGTTCTGCCCATCGCTCTTGGCAAATTCCCCAGAAGACACCGTCTTTCAAACACCTCCTTAATGATTTTCTTAACAAAGCTTGTTGTTGATTAGACTGAATAATCCACTGTTTACCAGGATGAGCGCTGTCACCTCTTACTTGCACTGTTTCTTTTTACTCCCTCATCTCCCCAGCCCCAACGCTTGCCCCTTGTTTTATTAATGGATCCTAATTTACTGAGACACAGGATATCTTTCTGGTTTGTGTCTGAAGAGGCAACAGTGGTGTATTCCTTGGTCAGGGCTCCTTGATTCTACAGTGGTACTACTACAACTAAGAAAAAAAAATCATGCTTAAATTGCTGATATATCCTCTACTAGTTTAACATGGATTTGATTTGCGAATTGTTTTGCTACAGGTAAATGTATCTATTAAACCAGCCTCTTGGTACTGCAGCAGTTTTATTTCAGTGTACCATGTTGTAGCACATGGCAAAGCAGTATGGAACAGCCAAATCTAAAACAAACAAAACATTTGCTTTCAGAGTGGATTCCACCATCAGTCTGGCTAGCAAATATTATTCCAGATTGTCAATACGCAAGGCATTCCTCTAAAATCAAATAACTTAAATTATCTATGAATACTTCTAGTCTATGAATACAGTTCTTAGCCAGTATGTCTATATGAGAAGGCAAGTCTGATCAACTCGGGTGAACCTTCTGTTGTACAGTATGAGAAGAATAGCTAATAATTTGAAGGTATGTACCATGGGAGAGAGTACCGCATGATTTCAAAACTGAACTGTGTTGGATTCAGCCTTTCTATCCTACTCTGTACTCCTTACGTTTTACATCTTCTACATACAGTTTTCACCTTCCTTTGGTAGGTGTTTTTAGGAAAACCTATTGATCATCTAAAATTCAGAAAGGTTTCAATTAGGATTGTTCAAAACTATTGGGTTTCTGTTAGCGAAAGTAGGGAAACTGGATTTGGTGTTGGTGAAGCCTGTCTATGTTTACGCAAATAGATACTAATGATGCTAATTTTCAGTAGCACTTAAATGGCTTAAGGGCCCTATTTTTAACTGAAACCTGAGATCCTATGTCATGTAAACATAGTTGAAAAATCTCCATATTTTTAATTATTTTGCATGACAACACCACATAAGATACAGAAGATATCTGCTACACTTGGTGTGACCTGTTGGCTGGGAGGGACATCTGGAGTCTGCAGTTCACCCTGCCACATGAACTAGTTCAAGCATCTACAGCTAGACCACAGTCAACAGCCAAACAACAGCCAACGCCACAGTTGGAGCTACAGTTCCTGCCCTGAAGATTTTTAGAAGCTCAAAGATAAAGATTGGCAACAGCAATAGAAGTGCTGAAGTTCAGCAAAACAGGTTTCTGTTCTAGTTGTTTAGGTCAAATCTGAGAATCAACAAATGCCTCTTGGCTTTACAGTGGAGAGCAGAGCAGAGTGCAACTAAATGATACAACTGTGCCATTCAGAAAAGCATCAACAGGAAACATCAGTGCGAAATTCCTCAGTGGAACAGATTTTTGGCTGAGGTACTGAGTATCATCTTCCCAAGGCTGATCCCTACACTCCCATGTAAATGTTGTTCACCTCTGTGTCTTTAAAGTATTCAGAGTCATCTTTACCACCATTTAATTAGATTTTTATCAGAGACAAATAGTGATGCACCTCTTCATATTATGTCTCCTGGGCCTAATGGCCCCGATGATTCTTTCAGACAGCTGTAGCCTCACAATTTACTTTTTGGCGACATTTCTTGCATTGGAATGAGTGTGCTGGGCATTTGGGCAGTGCCAGCTTGCAAAGGGCTAGTGGCAGATGGAAAGAAATCTGCCCAGTATGCCTTCACCTCTCCATGAGCAGAGCACCATCAATTTCCTCCATTAAGGAGTTGTCATGCAGCCCACCCAGCTGGAGGAGCATCTCTGATAGCCAGGCTGGCTGGCGTATGCTATTCAAATACAAAATGCACTTTAAAAGGAAACTAAAATATCATTTGTCGGCAAATTGAAAATGCATGGCTTTGACTGCAGCCAATTTTTTAATGAGTGTAATATTTTAAGTGATTATTTTTGCCACTTCAGATTGCTCCTTAGAGAGGAGAGTTTTTTTTAATTAAAATCTAGGCAATGCAAACAGATGAGATATGAGAAGCAGAGGAACAAGAACTACGATGAAGAAAATTAATTAAAGGAGCATTGTCAATGGAACCATAAATAAGATATTGTGTCTTTCTGGGAATGAGTTATGTAGGTTTTTGAAATTTTCAGATTCTGACATGATAACAGGTAGAGGAATAGATTTTGTATTGATAAAGTTGTAATTTGCATGTAATTACTTAGCTAGTAACAGTAAGATTATCATAATTTAGAATGGATTCTAAATACTAAATTCTATAGATTTGGCCATTAAGGTTTCTGGTCCAAAGTCTCTTCTTCAAATAAAGGAAAAACCACAGTGTGATTAGAAGAGTTTCCCAAGAGAAAAAAGGAACTTTCATCTTTCCCACATCATGCTTATTTAGATCATTTAATGCAGGTTACAGAACTACAACTTTGGCTATGCAAGCAGGCCAGGTGCAAAGAGAGTTTTAGTGCATCCTTCCCTTTTCAAAACAATGGGACGAAACTTGTTCTAAATGAGGTAAGAAGCAGTTTATAAAGTGTGTTTTCACTCATCATTCCTGATTATATGTTGTCATTCAAAGGCAAGTGCTCAAAACACTTTGCTTGTTTATGAATGACTCATGTGGTTCTTACAGTTCTTAACTCCCTGGGACATTTCATGATGCTTGTATAACAGTACAGCTACATCAAAAATTCTGGCTATGACTAATTTTCTTCATGAGTCAGTTAACTGGCATGCACTGAAATTTTGGGGACTATTGATGTTTTTACTACTCTGTACTGAGGATGATTCCAATCTCACCTGCTCTTCTGAACGTAATGACAGGGTATTAACATCTCTGTAAAAATTAGAGTTGGAAAAGAGTCAGCCGAAGTAGAATTTTCTACTCTTTAGCATCTCAGGAGCCAATTCACATTGCTTTTTATTTTTAAATGTGCTTCTCACAGTCACCTGTAAAGACTGAATTCTTTACTTCTAGAAACCATAAGCCAAGGAAGTCAGCTGTAAGAACACCCCTGCTGTTTTTACACTAGCACAGAGATAACCTTGGCTCCCTGCCACCCATCACCACACTTCTGAGCCACAGGAAACTGGCATGGAGAAAGGGTCAGGCTAAAGCATCGCTATTCTCAGCTGTAAGAACAACTCAAAGCACCACTGTCAAGCAGCTTTAAGTTCCAATGAATCTCTAGGCATTGTATTTAAGTATTAGTATTTTAATTAAAAGTGTGATTATTAACAACAAAAAACCCAGACAAGAGCAATTCAATGCCTCCTTTATGGGCACAGTGCAGAGAGGTCCAACATTATCACTAAAGGGTTGACAGGTTTTGTGCCCCCTCCTCCTCCCCTTTCTTCACCTCTCCTCCTCTCTCACACTCCTCCTTCCACCCACAGAGAGGCAGAAAGGGCTCTACAACCAGGTGCAGTAGGAAGCCTCGTGTCCTGCTGGCCTCTTCCTAGGTAGATGTGGGGGACAGTGGCTCCTGCAAGGCAAAGCAGGTGGCCAGAAGGCTGGGTTTGGCTCACGGACCATCACTAAACTACCCTGGGATATCTGACTCAGACAAAAACAAGAGAGTGCTGTCAGAAGCATCTATATCTGCGTAACTTTGTCCAATAAAGGGTCATAGCAATTTCAATCTGCCATTTTCACTCTGACATAGCTGAAGCATCAGCTTTCCTTCTGCAAACAAATATATTTTATCTGATGCAGACAATTGGTACTTCAGCCCTTTTTTAACAAGAATTTAAGACCCCAAAAAGGAAAAAAAAATCTTGTTCATTTCAGCACAAACCATTCAAACTGATAAAAATATTTATGGACTACCAGGATGTTTGTTTTGAAAGAAGAATATCCAGTGCCATTCCTATTAATTAACAGAGTATTCAGAAAAGATTTGGAAACCTGCTCTGGAACTGGGGTTGTGGAACAGCTTACTCAGCCTTTCTTTTTGCCAGTCTCTTAACTCATGTGCATGTCTTCTCTGCTCAGGGATACACAGCAACACACGTTCAGGAAGGACTCGTAGATCTAGGATGTGCGTAGCTCTGATGTGCTCAGGGTGTGGTGAAAGGTCATGGAGTTTGATGGATGCATTTTCAACATATTTTTCTGAGTGGGAGTGTTCTGTTTCCCCTACTCTTTTCTTATGTAGTTTTCTCTTCTGTGAAGGTGGTATGCAATTCTGGGAAATTAAAATGAACCGAAAAGTGGTGACCTGCTATTTAACCACCACAAGTAGGCACAGTTGCATGGTACAAATATACTGAAAGGCAGGTAACACAGCTATTTCAAAACTAGCAAAACGGGGAGCATGCTGACTTGGAGACTATCTCAGAACAGGCTTGAAATCCACTTGAGGATCATTTTAAAAATTAATGAGTGTAATGCTCCTCACATCTTTTACAAGGGGCTTATTTTATCAGGACATTGTTTTGAGTTTTGACAGGGCTGTGACTTTGGTATCACATCAGTTTTAATAACACTGATTACCAGTAGCTGGCTAGTGATGGTTAGCTATTTGCAATAGAATTTGCTTGAAATGGACTTAGCACGTTCACAGCTCTAGACTGCATGAGTCAAAGTGATCCAGCTTTGGAGGAATCTTCTAGAAATGTCTGTTATAAAATGTACACATTTTTTTTTTCCCTCCTGTACAGTATTTCCAGAATAGGACAGTGAAGGTATGACTTTCTCTGCTTTCAAGCTCCTTTTACCATCCTGTCAAGTCAGGATTGCATTTGGACTCAAAGGAAAAGGAGATGCTGGACAGAGAGTACAAGTGTCCAGAATCTCTCTCAAAGAATTAATTTGACTAGTAAGAAACAGTCTCGGAAACACTGTACCTATATCTCCACTCATGACCTACACCGACAAGTGATACCTCAATGATGGAAAGCCAGAGCAAAGAAGGCCAGAAGAGC
The DNA here is from genome assembly GCF_003343035.1 of Apteryx rowi. Lineage (NCBI taxonomy): Eukaryota > Metazoa > Chordata > Aves > Apterygiformes > Apterygidae > Apteryx > Apteryx rowi. The sequence goes on along the minus strand of NW_020447764.1, from coordinate 1,665,553 downwards.
TAATCAAACTGAGCATCACACATCAATGTGATGAGACTGTGTTTGCGTATGTATTTTTTAAAGTGTCTGTTCTATGTACCAGCTCTGCAAATCTTAATATCAAAGCATACTACAGAGACAGCCATTGCTCTAATGGAGCATGATCTAAAATCTATACATTATTTAACAGAGATAAAAAATGTAGCAGGCAGTCTGACCTTCATGCTTGTCCAGACACAAACCAAAGAGTTTAGGGGAAATGTGAAATGCTTTTGTCTTTCAGGTGCTATATGGTCAGATCTCAGACTGTTTAAATAATGTAGTTTTAATTCATATTTGTGACAGCGAGGCCTGGGGTGGGGGGAAATGGCACATTCATTTTTTGGCTAATATGGAATTTTAATACACTTTTTGGATAAGGACATAGAATTAGGATGGAGCATGACTTTATGTTTCTGAAACACAGAGGCTAGCCCCACTATTCATGTGTGCACCTCACTCATTTGCCTGACCAGCAACTGTGTGAGCAGTTTTGCTGGTCACTGAGACAGCAAGCAGTCAGCCATAGTCTTCAAGAGACGTTTCAAACAGTTGAGATCACATAATGGAACTATTATTTTTTCCAATGAATGAGCTTGACCAGTTCATTTACAAATATGTTTTGACTGAGTAGTGCCTAAAGGACAGATTTGTCACCATGAAAGAGTGGTGTGCTTCAATATTTCCTAAATGGAAGATACATAAGGATTTGTCACATTCAGCTGAGGTAAATATTAGTACGAATTAAAGTAAAAAATATGAGCCCAGAAATCTCATTAAAGATCACAGTATTTATAGTGGGCTGTTGTCTTCTTTAAGTAATGTTTGCATGGAAAAAAACAAGATTTTTCAGGATTAATTGGTCATGTCCACATTAGTGAATAAAAGGGGTCAGGTACCATTCTCTGGTCAGCACAGAACGTCCCTCCCTTGTCCCCATACCAAGGCATCTAACCGCGTCCCTCCTGCCCTGACCCTGGCCTGGGCGATCCTCCATAGCATGCCCAAGTGTGCTGGCTGGGCCAGGCCAGACTGCCAGGCTGCACGCTTGCACCTCAACAGTATGGACAGCTGCCGGTGTGGTCCCTGAGTGCCAACCAAGGGGATGCAAGAGGACAGGGTATACCCAATACCAGATCTAGCAGGTAGGTCCTGTCCCATTATTTGGATAACTAGTCGGTAACTCTGCCAGTAGCCTGGATGCACCTTTGCACGATGATTTGTGAGACACTGCTGCATCAGTCCTAAGATAATCTAGCTCCGCCCTGTATATATAGAGAGTTTTTGCAAAACTGGCAATACACAGAAGGAGCAAAAGTGATGAGAAACCAATACAGACAATTTCTGTTTGCCTCCACAGAGAACTGGAAGTACTTTAGCACTGTGTATTGGTGGTAAGTGGTAGTATTTCAGGAAATGTCAGGGGCTGATGACACCGTCTCTCACCAGTTTCTTTCCTGATTCTTTTTTGCTATTGTGTCACGTAAGTGCTTAGCTGAGCAGCTAAACTGTTATCCTCATCCACCAAGTGCAGAGCTGCTGCAACTACTGTGCGAGACAACAATTCTATAACTTGACTCTCCTCAAAGCTGAGAAGTGTCACATCATGACCAAGTACATCGCAACCGTGTTGTCTGTGATTATATATACTGCTTTTTCCCACATGTGGAAAAATTTCAGAGACAGATGGGTTGGCCTCAGATCTACTTTTTATGTAATCAAAAGCGCTACAGAGGCCTGAATAATAAGACTGCTGAGGTTGGTTCTTATCTCATGTCAATTGCTACTTTTCAGCTTCCCTACCCAATCTTGGACTGGGGCAATCAGAGAAAACTAGAAAATTTAGTAAATGTTGGATCTCAAAAGACAACAATTTCTGATCAAATCTCAGGATATATGAAGTGTTCACTGAAAGATGAGATCACTTTTCTATTCTTTAGGAGGAGAAATCCAAGAAGCATTACTGAAGGAAGATTTCATCTTTTTCCTCAATTAGCTATAGAGTCTTGAGGCCCCCAAATGTTTAACAGCACTCAGACTGTAGACCTGCTTCATACATTTCAGCAATCTCAATCACCAGTGCAACATCATAACCACTCTCAGTTCCAAGGCTCTGCTCACATTCAGTGCTGTCACTGGAAATATTGAAACACATTCAGGAATTTATCCTGTTCAACACCCTTCCACACAGTCCAGCATAGATAAATATGTTCCAGTAGATCCAATTAATCTCCTAAGGGTTGCTTGGCCTTGCTAACAGCATCTTTCTTGTCTTTTACTGTCTTCTTTGGAATTGAATCACACAAATTCAGTGGCTTATCTCTCAGCTTGTTTCCTGTCTCAGTAGCCAGGTCCAGCTGCGTCTGCAGCCAGGCATGTGTTCAAACTAGTAACAACTAGCTCCTGAGTGCAGTAAGAAATGTAACCAAATTCCAGGTCCAAGCTTAAGCAGACCAGTAAAGGAGGGGAAACTGCTTCCCAAGCTGTGCACAGGCAAGTTCCCACAAGCACTTATTGAAGAAGATGCTATCCAGTTCCACCAAACCAGAGTCAACAGACCAGTGCATAATTATCATTAAAGCTGTCAACTCCAGTGACTGAATCCATCACAGAAAATAAACCAGGCTCTAGATAAGTACTTCATGATAGTACTTTTCTTTGTTTCAGTTGCCTTTTTACTTTATACTTTGGAGTTATTAATCTGAGTGGCTTTGTCAGCAGAACTGCTGGAATTGTAGAGTTTGCTATTTATTTTAGCAGACCTCAAGTACTATCACAGTAAGCTTTCTACAGAAAAATGTAGACATATAACAATAAAGACATAAGAAATAAGGACAGTAGCTTTCTTTGCAACAGGATAAGCATCCAACGTGACCACTGAAAGTTAGGAAAAGCACCAGATGATATAATAAGTAATTCTTAAAGCCATTGCCTCTAGAACTAACAGGAAAGGAACTGGAAGAGTTAAATCTAAGTGTGTAAGCAACAGCAGCATTTATTTTAAACAACTAACAAACCACACCTTAATGTCTACCTTTATTAGCACAATACTTAACACAACAATGAAGACAACAAAATGGTATTCAGTGAGAAATCCCTTTAAAGGTTTGGGACGGCTAAGGGAAGGGTGAGAAGGGCACCAGTGTGCTCTAATCTGCTAAACCCATAAGAGTAATGAGATTAGACCAGAACAAGTAACGTTGGCCTTGACAGCAAATGACACAGCAGAGTTTGTACCCACCTGGGTAAACTCCCTCTCACCAAAAGAGTGGTGTCAACCCTACTGCCTGCTGCAAACAGTCCCTGGCCCATGACTATGCATGCCTTGAACATGATGCCTGGGCGATAGCACAGGCCAAAACCAAGCCAGGGAGTGGGTAGCAACTGAAGGTGTGCAAGGTCATGGGCTAGTGCTCAAGTTCGTAGCCTTGGTTGCTTCATTTACTGCCCTAGGTGTGCCACGGAGTCTCCCTTGAGAAGGTTCCACCATCTGAACAATACCTGCTGGTGTAGTCCAGAAGTAAGAATAAAAACACACAGGGGAATTTCTATTCCTTTTCCAATCGGAAATAAATACATATTATTTCCTCTTCCTTCAGTACTGGCTTTCAAATGGATGAGGTACAAGTGTATGCATCTCAGACTGCAAGTGCACTTCCACCTGGGAAATATGCAAGTATCAGTCATTCTACATAGTGAAAGGTGATGAGAAAGAAAGGATCAATATAGAAAAATAAACCCAGTAAAAAAGAGAAATTTAGAAAAATTCTTTCTGTTGTTTCTTCCTGTTATTCTTAATATTTCACTCTCTTGGTCCAATGGAATTACTTATCTTTATTACATAATTCTGGAAAGGAGTTGATGCCCAACAGTTTTGTACAAACCAATCAATACTGAGTTAGATAGATAGCAAATAACATCCAGAAATGTGACTGTTTATTAACATTGTCAAGGAAGCTGATAAGGAAAAACATTGAAGGAAGTCAGTAAAGAAGTTAACAGAGGTTTCAAGAAAGATTTTTAAGGCCAGCTTATCTAAAACACTAATCGACAGAGGACAAGAGGATATGAATTGACACTTACATTGTACAAACAGGCTTGAATGTCAGAGAAAGGTCTATCAGTTTGAAATGGAGTTTAGCACAGTGGAAGACTGTGAGTATGAGAACTTATTTTGAAAAAAACATAGGTGACAGTCATAAAAGGTAACACAGTATAGCAACGAAATTTACTAATCCCATAATAAAAGCCTAGATAAAAAATTAGAGTTACTGTATAGAAATTCTGAACAAAATCCAGGACTATTTGGCAAGTTTTAGATATGTGGGAACCAAAAGGACTTGTAAGGAAAAGAGAAGTAGAATTAGGTTCAATGCAAGCTATCCTTGCAGTATTATCAGTGTTTCTTCAACATTATTTTGAAGGCCAATGCCTTTGACTACGTTACAGAAATCTCTTAAGAGTTTGCCACAGTTTCTGTTAATTGTTCAAGCCTGAGAGCTGTAGCAAAACTGGGACTCCTATGTAGATATGCCACCAGGTGCTACCTTCATTTTGCCTTTATACTGGCCAAGTTATCAAACTACTGTGAAATACTCTTAAAACAGAGGTGACTGATGTGGTTCTGGCAATGATGGGTTACATTTAAAATGTGGTGTAATACTGTCAACATAACGCACAAAGATTCTCACATTTCTATTTATACAACATAATGTGTTTATGATGAACTGAGATTAGAGCTATGTCAAAGATTTTAAACAAAGCATAAAAAGTTCTTGCTAAGTTTTATATAATGTTCCAACCCTGAAAAGCACAAAACGTTGTAAAAAATTTTGTTCTTGGTGTTACACAGGTATGACTGCCTCTATACTGAATCTGATGCAAATCTTGATGTGATTAATGGTTTTAGTTTTGACATAACACAAAATTCACATCACATAATCTGTTGAAATTATATTTGGCAAAATTGTTCCTGAAAATTTGAGCTAAAAACTGGAGCAAAAAACCTTGAAAATGAAACCTGAGTGCAGGAGTGCAGCAGTGAGAATCCAGAGACACTAAAATTGTTCAAAATAACTCCAGAGTCCAGTGAAGAACCTGGCCTCAGCCTAACCTGGTGTTACCAAATGTCAGCTGGGAGCAGGCTGCTACCAGTTTAACTCACCCCAGAGGGCAGCCTTGGAGGGAGCCTGGGGAATCCGCACTCTCATCTGATACAGGGTGGGATCCTGAAGGGGACTTCTGCTTTAGAAGTGCTCGGTGATCTCTCTGTGTTTCTCAAGTCCCCCATCCTTCAAGTAACCATAGTTGTGTATTGACCCTAAACTGGCAGAGTTTAGCCAGCCAAAACAAAGAGCTTTACTCGCTGTAATTTTAGATGCTATTTGTGCATGTTTCAGAAGGAGCACGGGGTGTTAGGCTTTGTCAGCTCAGAAGCGGCAACTGGGCTTACGGCACATTAGTCCTTTCTTTGCTTTGACACCTCCACATGTGTGAACTGCATTTTAAGATGCAGAGATAAGACTGACAACACCACAGACATGAAATGGCCATAGAAAATTACTTCATTAAATAAGCAGGACATGAGTTGATTCTAAAATCTCATATAGTGATTTTATAATCACTATAAATTAGGTTTTAGAATTAGAAAATCACTATATCTAGATAAATGAGAAGGAAACTATTTTCTCATTATAGTTTAAATGGTCTTACTGAAGTAAAAAAAATGAATGCTATGAGTATCTTGCAAAGAGTATTTATTTCCAAAAAGATTAATCTGAGACCATGCATATCAGATCATGTGGGAAAAGGCTGAGGCCATAACCAACATCACACTACCCTCAATATTCAACATCTGTTTCCTGTGCAATTGCCAGAACCATTATCAGCATCATAAATGAACCCTGACAACAAAATACCTTTTTTGTGAATTAAAAATAGAATGAAAACAGAAAATAATCTGCTGTTCAAGTTTTGTCTGCTTGGAAAACACAGAAAGCTAGAGATTTGATTTTTAGGTGTTGAACAGCTCTGCATTTGAAGGAACTTTGGGCACAGAGATCTTGTAAGACTCCTTAGAGTTTTTCCCAAGATATTACGATCTTGCTAGATCTCATATATTAAAGCAAGGTTTTATTGGAAAGGAAACTTTTAAGGAGCAGCCATTACTTGTATGTGTGTTGCAATGGAGATGTGATATTCACAGTCAGTAAAAGTAGGAAAATATAGATATTTGTGATGGTTTGTGATGAAAAAGGTAGTAGTAGCCAAATGACACTGAGGCAAACAAATTTCAATATACCTAATGGAAAGACTTGAATTTATTTCAAGAGTATTGCACTGTTTTGCTAAAAGGAAACAGTTTCCCATTTTCTGCTATATGATCTTTGACATAATGATAGTTATAAACTGTCATTTGATTTTGGTAACGACAGAAAAGTTTTGCATTGTTTTAGAAAGCCTGGCGGGACGGAGAAGAGGTCAAAACACAGCAAAAAGAGCCCAATTCTACAAACAGATGGAGTGGCCTAAACACAGTTCTTTGTTCAGAGTTTGGCTAGATGTTACGGTCTTTTTCTACATAAGAAATGATAATAACAATAAACCATAAAAAAAAAATCAAACTTACCTTAACTGTGGCCCCAGGAAAGAAAAGCCAGTTGCCAGTATCCACAGGATCAAGATTATCTTCTAACACAACTTTTCTGTGAGCAGCATTTATGATCAGGATGTTGTCCAATGCCCAGCAGGCTTCATAGACATCGCCAGCAGGGACATAGTCCTGTTTCCACTGAAAATGGATGTTCTCTCCTTTAGCATCTTCAGGAAGGTACAAGATATGGATGATTGTGCTGACATTGGAAGGAGCACTGAAAAGCAATGGTATGGAATTAAAGCAAGTTTAAGACACAGCCAGGAACACTTTCTTCCCTCATTTAACACATTTACCAAGCGAGATGGAGTTATGCAGTTGATGTCCCTAGTATGAGGAGAGGTATTCTGTGGATATTAGAAAATATATACTGTGAGGCGTAGTCCCACTGTGCTAGGCAACATCCATAGCCAGAACAGAGGCAACCCACACCACGGAGAACTTGCAAGCTAAGACAATAGGTGCAGATGGATGCAGATGTTTGGAGGGCAGGAAGAAACAGTCTGACAGCTTTCATACTTGATGCTGAACTTGGCTCACTGTCAGGTGCTTTGCAGATACGGCAAAAGGGAGCATTAAGGAACCATTTGATAAAAACAAGTCTCCCAAAATTTGATTTTTCCATGAGCTTTCACCAAAAGAAACTCCTGACTTCTGATGCCTCACTCTCTCACAGATGATGATGGGGCAGAACAGCAGGGGGGAAAAGTTGGGAATTTTCTCTGACCAGCTTGCCCTTCGAATCCCGCTCCTCTGCCATCAGGCTAATTCTGTGGATGGGGAAGTCCAAGCTGTTTTTCTTTTTAAGTTCTGCTTCTAGCAATACAGAAGAAACAACATGGTTGTTTTTTCCTTGCTGCTGTTTCTGTGATGGAGCAGCAGTGCTGGGAAATTGGGAGAGGAGAGCAGGACCTGGAGAATTAGGCAGTGAACAGGGTCTTGAAGGAAGTAATGCTGAGAATTACTATTTTTGTTCTATTAAGGAAATGACATATCCTAGAATTTCATGACAGCAGAATTAATACTGCCTGGTGGTGCTCTGTTCCCATACGGAAAGGGAGCCAGCTACATTCAAACCTCAGGCTGAAAGGAGATACAAAGTTGGGGTTTGCAAGATGCCAGCTCTGCAACCTTTACTTTGCCCTAGCGATGCCTCGATGGGTTAATAGCTTGGGCACCTACATTCAGAGCTGACTGAGAACTTGCTTGTTCTAGAAGGAAACAGAGGCACTTCTCTTTGTAAAGCAAAACACTAGAGCATAGTGAAATGCCCAGAAGCAACTCTGTTTGGCCCATGTTCACACCCAGAATCTGTCCCCACAAACCACCTCACACTTGCTAAATGTTATGTCATTCACCCGCAACTGGAACGCTGCTCTGAGATGTCGTCCTCATTCGCCCTGAGCCCTGGGGACTCTGTTCGCATCCAGCACCAACTTCCTCTCTCCCTCCACTGTGGATCCAGAGCTGAAGTCACATCGACCACCCCACACCGACCACCCCACACCGACACCTTCCCTTCATTGCACACTGACCGTTTTGGCGGCCTATGCTACCTCACCCCCGTTCTCCCATCATTCACCATCGCTGCAGCTAGCACAGGGAAAGCCACTGAAGCACATTTAAATAAATACTGTAACTCATAAGGGCCGCAGGAGAAAATAGCATCCTTTCATAATTCATCTTCTTCTCTGCCTTGCGTGACATTGCTCTGTTGACCTATTTTCTACTGACAGCTCAAGCAGGCAGCATTAAAGCAGCATGGATCAAGCTGTAAATGCATTAACTTCATAGATTGGGCTTTCCAAGGCTTACGTTTGCACCATCACAACTGAGCTTCCTGGCTTGCAGAGCTATGAGAGTGACTGAACTGACGTTATGGTTGGGGCATATCATTTTGCAGCAATGCAGGAAAGGGTATTGAACAACTACTTTGTGGTAGCCCCAGTGGCTTGGTTTCTTGGTACTCTTGGTTGCTATTTCTGTGAGGTAATGATTAGCACCATTTGTATTACTTAAATTTTTCTTAATTTGTGCCTTTGTCAATGAAAGCATAACCAGGCCCACAAGGAGTGGGAGGATGAGACACTGGAATCCAGAGGCTTGCAGCTAGAGTTTTGCCTACTTATCAGAAATTTAGTATCCCCTTACTCTGCAAATCATCTCAATGGACATAAACAGGCTCAAGTAAATTATCTGTGTAGCAAAGACATTAACTAAGGTAATGCAGCAAGGCAAACTGAACCATTCTGTGGACACTAAATATATACTGCAATTTTTCTTCCCAGTTGTATAACTTTGTACATACGTCAATGCACAAAATAACTTTCTCAATATTATTTAATAAAATGTTTGCTCTGCTCTTAGAAGAATCTGTCTCCAATACTGATTCTCTCTTTAAAGGTGTGCATATCACAGTAAAAGATTTTTAAATCCCCATTCATAATCCTTTGTGCTTTCATATAAACCTGCTTGTTTAAAAAACAAGGCATATTTTACCATAATCTTGTTATTATTAGAGTGTTAGGACCCAAGTGTTCATATCAAACTGTAAAATATTATTTTTATTGAACATTTTATCCTACCAAAGTAGTAACCCGCAACATTATAAATTGTTGTTCTTGCTGAGATTAAAAGCAGTGCTAAAATACAAAAGCAGTCATAGTTTTGGTTTGGAATAAAGCAATCATGAGGAGAGCACAACGAATCTGTATTTCCTGGAGTTTGGTGGGGCAACAGAATGAAAAAAGAGTGTCTATGAATATGATAAAGTGCTTTACTTTTACTTTAATTGACTTACATTTTATTCTTAAGGATTTCACTGTGTTCTCAAAGTATTTTTAAAATCAAAAGTTAAACAATTTAAAGTTCATTAAATGTTTGATCTGAAGTTCACTGTTATCTGCTGGTTTCAATGAGTTTCGGAACAAACTCTTAATGAGGACTAGGAATATAAATTGATTTGCCCAGTGTCACACGAGAGGCTTGCAATGCAATATGGAACAGGACCTGAACCTTCGCATTATCAGAGCTGCATTTTAACTCTAAAGTCATTCTCTTCCTTACTGCCCACAAAATCAATGGATGAAATTCTGATTTACCAAAACCAGTGGCAGTTTTGCAATTAGCTTTAGTGACCATAATTTCACCCCTCATTTTTTAAAGTGTCCAAATAAATGAGAATCAAAAAGCTTACAATCAAAACGAGTTCTAAATACAAGTTTTAAATAACGCCTGCTGAGTCAGAATGCATGAAAATGTTTAAAAAGCTGTAACAAACCTAATCTTCTCCAGCTGAGTCCAATCAGCAGAACTGTTCTTACTGTAGGACACTGTGATGCTGGGATCTGAGTAACTAAAGCGACATGAACCCGATCCTGCAAAAAGCAATGAAATTAGAAGTGTTACAACACAGTGAAGCAATAAATGATCCTCCAATAAGTTGTTATTGACTGCGCCTATGTCAACATCATCACTTCTCTGTATTTTAAAGTGCTTTGACTGATGATGAAATTTCCTGTGATCTGTGCTAAAGGTAAACACAAAATAATGCATGCTTTATGAGTAAGAAATAAAGTAGAAATGATAAATCACAGCAGTGCTATGTAATCTCTGCAAATTTCCCAAGGGAAGCCAAGCAAATTACTTAACACCCCCCACTGCAGGACCCCCCCCCCCACACCATATAATGTTTAAACAAAACCTCCTTATTAGAGAGTAAACTACATGGCATTATTTAAAGGAAAACAGTAAAAGACTGGTTTTATTATATTACTATATAGAAAAGAAAAATTCCAGAAATAAAAAACCAGTGAGTCATAGGAAAATGTACACAGAATTACTGGAGCCAAGAGTAAATATGCTCTAGGAATTAAAAAGAATAAAGATGTTACAAAATTAGTTATTTCAAGGATACCCAAAGAGAATTAAATTAAGAAATCATTCCATATACTCACCAGAGCCTATAATTAATAATAAACATTTGATGCTGATCTGGGAATCTCAGAACACTTTACAAAAATGCACTAATTAAACCTTATGGCACCCCTGCAAGGTAGGGTAATATATTTACTTTTGATTTATAAAAGGCTGCCTCTGGGTGTTGTCACAAAAGATGAGCTTAACAAATAATAAAGGGGACAGTCAGGATAACAAAAACTGGGATTGAAGAATTCAGCCTACGAAACATGATAAACAACCCGAGAGGTAATTAAAAACATTAAGATCCTTCTTCCCTCTCAAACATCAGATAATTCATCAATCTCAGATAATTCAACATCCAGCGAAATGGGTAAATCCTAACCTGTGCTCCAAGATTAAAATGTCTACTTCCCCGCCAGGTTCAAATGTGAGATTCAAAGGACACCCAGCCATCAGTGGCCAGACCTCAGCTACCTTCCAGATTTCAGAGTAGCAGCTCTCACTTAAACAGCACCTCTGAGCAGGCAGGGTAACACTGAGTGCGTACCACAGCTTAGCACCCAGCGCTGGTATGCTATGTATTATGTGTGCTGCGAGTACGATGTAATTATGTATGCCCCAGATGTGTTCAGTCACACTGAAAAGCCGCTATGTGTGTGTCTATACACATATATATACATATATATATATACACCAATGTCCATAAACAATTTCACACTACCATTTTCCAACTTGTTTCTGCAATGAAATAAATGGCCTGATTAGAAAGGTGTTAACCACTTGCAGGAGAGACGCCGCTCATGCATTTAAGGTGCACATGTGTCATGCCGTGCCCTGCTTGCAGCCGCAGCTCCCCCAGAGGTAGCTCCCGCTGGCAGCTCCCAGCTCTAAGTGATGCACGGGACTGGGGTTTCTGCTCTGCGAGACGGATCACGCACCACTGCAGGAGGAAAAAACCCCAAACATGGGATGAATTCTGTCTCCTTTGAAATTACGGAGATCTCTAATTTTGCCTGATACCTCACCTAGCAGCCTGGAAATGACCCACAGAGTTTTTTCTTGTATCTTTTACTAGTGTTAAAATGTAAATATGAAAACAGATAGTTGTGAACAGCAACACTTGCGCTCAGCACGCTCAGCTGGTCTGATACGTATTCTTGCTGTAACGAGGCACAGAATAATTAACACCGCCAAGCCAGCAGGACTTGAATTACCAGTCATGTACCCAAAATGACTACAAAGCAACTGCCTGGTTATTGTTTACTGACAAGGCAGGTTTTTTTCTATCATATTAAAACTGAATGATGTCAGGAAAAGCCTTTACATCCAATATTTACCCATCTGCTGAGCTGGTCTACTTTACTGAGCGACATCTGTTGTCGGTTCCTACTTTTGTGGCATGTAGGAGTTCCAAACTTTAATCACACTCAGCTATTTTATTTCAGGGGAATTCGGTTCAAATTCAACTTCAGCTAGTTTAACCACTTTGGCTGGCAAGAGGCTGAGAGGCAAAACAGCAACATACTGAGTTTTCTGTGATACAAAAATTAAAGGAAGAATAACATAGACAATAAAAATAACCAGCTATATAGACTTATAAAAGTGTGCCATTTCAGTTATTGTTTAAATCAACTCTAAAACAAAGCCAAGTCAAAATATGCCACCAAAAAGAATGGAGAAGACCGTATTTCCTAAACATACTGCAAAGAGGATAGGAAATAGGTGTTCCCTATCAGTACAGTCAATATGAAAAATGTTACCTTTTAAATCTGCACACCCTCAAAATTACACGATGAAGATAAAAGTTATTGCTTCAAAGAAATGGAAGCACTGAAAAAGGGCTTTGTAAGATAGATATGCTATTTCACATATGCTATTGGAAAGAGAGCAGTGGAGACAGAACGAAAAGAGGGGAGTGAAGTGCTATTTTATCATTATTTTAATAAGCAGGACTGGTTGTACTAAGAGTAAAATTAGTTTGGGAAAGACATCAAGGTCAGTGTAGGTAGCAGTTACTGGCCCTGAGGACCAATAATTGTATTTTTATTAATGTTTAAACTCTTTCATGTACATTCTCAACTCAAAATCATTAAGATAGCAAGATTATTTATCATTTAAATACCTAATTCTCCAAAACCCTAGCTGGCAATAAAAAAAGAATGAAAGTCATTCCTCTGAAAAAAAAAATCATCAATGAGTATCAGATATCATTCATTGCCATTAGAACTATATTTTTAAATATACAAGTAGTATATGGGTCTGGTGCTTGCATCTTTTACAAAACCAACATTCATCCTAGCCTACGTGGATTATCACCAAGAAAAGGGAGAAAGCTTGACGTACTCTAGGACAGGATTTGCGGAGATGCTATTGAAAGCCAATGGCTGAATCAATCCTGAACTAGTATTACTTAAATATTCTTGGAAATATGCAGCTTGGATATTTGCATCTATTTTGACCAGCAAAAGAATATTCTGTCATGGCAAACAAATAGATGATTTCCAAAATTCCTGTAGTAACCCAGCAGAAACTGAGGGCAGATTCACCCAGGGCCGTGGCGATGTCCTTCAGGCGGCTTCCAGGGATGGTAATAAACAGTTTGTCAGCTCTGAGCAGAGCATCAGGGGCAGGATGTCACACTATAAATCTTCATACCCTCCTGCCTCCAGGGAAAAAGTTGTGCAAGACAATGCAAAACCTTTCGAATGAGCCTCGAACATACACGTTTTAATTCAGGAATGCCCAGGTTTTGAATTAGCTGTGAAAACAGGTCATGAAGGGTGCATAGTGCTGACCACAAAGAAGTCTACATCAGTAAGTCACTGCACTACAGCACGTAAAACACCGTTTGCTTCTCAAGCCAAGCATGGCACAGTGTGTCTGATGCTCTGCTGTGGTTATTGCTAGCTAAATCTGTCTTTCTAAGAGTTAGCATTTTACTTTCAATATCAAGGACTTGCGTGTGCAAATTACTATTTGTAAAAAAGAAAAAAGAGCAAAAAAAGAATAACGCCTCTCTTCTTTTCATATAGACAAGCTTTTTCCTTGGGTTTCAGAAACAAAGTATTTTCTTCCTTACAATGACTTACTCCTTTTGATAGGCCTCTAGCTGAAATTCAGAGATTTCTATAACTTTTGAAAAAACCTGAAGTAGAAACAACCTGCACAGGTATATTTTTAAATGGTATATTTGAAGGTAACAAAAGCTCAGTAATTGTTGTCTGCTATCCAAAATATTTAAGATAATTTTACCGGAATCACTGTAGCAACTATGAACGGTAAAACACCTTCCATTATAAAAAACAACTATTTTCATACATTGAATATTCTGAAACACAGATTTTTCTGGCCTACACTTTTTTGTGCTTGGATTTTGCCTGAAGGAAAATTCAATAAAATAAAGGTTACTCAAAGCTGAATCCAGACACAAAAGCTAACAGGGGACGGTTTTGGCTGGAGGAGTGTGGGAGTAAGCAGCTCCGGATTGCTGCTTTATTTGTTCTACCTAAACCAGACAGGAAAGCACAAAAAGGGAAAGAACAGTATGCTTCCCCCATTGCTTTCCTACCTGCTTGGGAGGATTTGTAACTTACAGCCAGGACCTGACTAGCCCCGTCCACCTGTAATATGTCCAGCTGTCAAGAATTCTCTGCCTTTTTTTTTTGTATGTCTAATTAAGCTGATTTTAGTTTCATTCAATGCCATCTAAAGCTACTAAATATTCTGCACACCTTGTTTTTTAAACTACCATGTAGGTAGAATTACTAAGAGCATATTATTGAAGGAGAAATGTTATCAAGGTGACAGAGCTACTGGTAGATAACGAAATTTCTGAAGGTCCTGATGTAAGGTAAGCCAACAGGGTAGCTCATCAAATACTCCTTATTAAAAGAGCACAATTTTCACCTCCAGGTGTTTGTATCCAAGAGGACAAAGGCAGGGAAAATGAATTCAAGACTCAGTACGGCTTTGCCTCCAACTGTGTCAGATTTACAGAAACCTGAGTCGGATGGCTGCTGGTCTCTGATTTCTTAACAGCGTTGGCTGGAAGCTGGTGTTTTGCTGAGATAAACCGGGTGCCATCTGCAAGGGAAGCAATATTTTCCTCCGTATAGGCTGTGATGTCCTCAGCCTCTTGACAACCTCTTGACAGTTTGTGCAAGTGGTTCAGTGGATAAGCAGAAGAGATATCTAATACTGGGCTTTAAGGAGAATGAGTCTAATGCGGAACTGTGCCAGAAATAAATTCGCACAGAAAATCGTAGAATGGCTTGAATTGTGTCATCACTGCGGTCTGAAAAATAAAAGAGAGCTCAAAAGAATCCTGTTTATCTAATACTAGGAGATTGCTTTTATTCATTTTGCTAATGTGATGAATGATGATTAGTCTTTGCTAAGTATTATGATTTGCTGATGTCCCTCAAATTAAGCCAGACTGGATAGTATAAATTACTAGTGGTCAAATTTGGCTGGCTTGCTAACAGTTTTGTCTTGCTTTTATTTCCAAGTTAATGAGCCATGCAGTCTGGTATAATAAACAATCTCTGGATCCTTATTTTTTCTAGGTATATGTTTATATTGGCTTCCAGTCAAGAACCAGATGATCTTAACCTCATTAAAAGATAGAATATTTTGCCCTGGATGTACTAGAAGCACTGAGACAAAAATGTGCAACTCACTGTTCATGCCATACTCTCGCTGAAAATTTCCTCGAGAGAAGGTGGTGACAATATATTAATTTTTCCATGAAGCCACAATTCTGAATTAAGTAACAAACGTGATTTTTAATTATATCACATTCTAGATTTTTGGACTTTTTTGTAAAAAATATATCTTATAGAACAAGTTTGGAGTACAAGTAATCATTTTCAGTGTAAAAATCTTTAAATTAAAAAATATTGAAAGAGGAATTTAAAGGGTCTGTCATTGCTTTAAATTATCCTTTAACTTCTTTTCCTGTAAGTAAAGGAAAAATGATGGACATTAATATAATAAAATATTTTTAAACAGGAAAGGCTTGCTTGGTCCTCACAACTGGTAATTCATAAAGTTTCAACAAACACCTTAAGCTTTTGCTTCTTGGGAAGCAGTAGTTGTTTTGGTTTGCAGGTATTTTCTTTTCTTTTCTTTTCAAAAATCAATTGACCTGTTTAAAAGGTCTCAATTTCTGTGTATCATTCTTCTAAAAAAAATTCTGAAATGTCTCCCAGAAACACTGGGGGTGAAAATTTGACTGTGTTCTATTTGGTAATTTTAGCCTACATTTTCATGGAAAAAAATTAAGTACTTTCATCGCTGGCTTCCCCCCCGCCCCCTCACCCACACACAGGAAGAGGATTTTGACTCTCTCTGCCCTGTGCATGTTCTGATACATGAATCTGAAATAAAAACCCAACACATCTTAGGAAATAAAAATGTCAGTGGTGTTTGCCCTTGGTAAGGATCGTATGTACTCTAACTTTAGGGAGAATCCTGAATTTTGAAATGCAAAGTCTTAACCATTTGTTTTCAGCAGATTTCAGAGCGCAGCTAACTTTGGTTGTGCTGACAGCTTTAGACAGGAGCTCTGTTTCCGAAATACCGAGTTGCTATATCTAAACTAAAAGTTGACAAACAGCATAAAAGCCTTCCATCATAAAACTGTGAAAGATTGGAAGACTAATTATTAAATAAATTTGATAAAAATTAATCAGAAGGACTTTATGTCCCTGATATGATTCTTTATATCCTTGATATGATTATTATAAAAAAAATCCTCTTTTTTGCTGGCTGAAAGTCAGCTGCATGCCCTTGCAGCAAGGAAGACCAGCCCTGGGCTGTGCAAGCCCGACTGCGGGCAGCTGCTGGTGGGAAGTGATGGCTCCTCCTTCTTCAGTGCTAGGGAGACCACACGGAGCGAGCTGTGTTCAGCTTTGGGCTCCCCAGCACTCGGATGACACCGAGGCGCTACAGGGAGTCCCGCAGCCTCCAGGACGGTCGGAGGTATGAGGAGAGACTGACCCAGCGGCTTTTCTCCACCTGGAGAGGATCTCCAGGGGTTCTCCACCTTCAGAGAAGGCCAAAATGCAACCGGACGGGGCCTGAGCATCCTGACCCCAGCTGGAGGGTGGCCCCGGGCTGAGCTGGGAAGGGAAGCGCTGGCCCAGACGACCTCCAGCGGTCCCTTCCCACCTAAATTGGTCCCTGATTCCAGCTAACAGCAAAGGCACTTTTGATGAGAAGTGAAGGCTGAGGAAATACTTATCCTGCTCAATTTCCTTATAGTCTATTTATATTCAAAGATACGAAGTGCTTCCTGCCTTCATACAAATTCTTATTTGTACTCTTCTAATGAACAAGATCCGATCACAATTTACACTGCCTTTTGTGTGCAGAGCATCAAGTAGAGAAAAATAAACAAGGCAGAAAGCTGTATTTTCCCTTATGCCAGTTTCCAGTGTATTCTGATGTAAACACGCTCAGCTATTTCTAGTGAGTCTTTCCGAGATACAGCCAGCAGGTGTGTACTTGGGTGATGTAGCTGTTGCCAAATGAATAATTAAATGATGCTTCTAAATTTAACCATGTTCTTTAATGCACTAATATTGTATACAGTACCTTGGTGAAGGCAAAGTGAGTAAACTTGTCACATACATACATACTTGTTAGGTGTGTAATTGACACCCACTAATTACAGCTATGGAAAAAATAATATTATTAACTCCTCAGAAATACTCGTACAGTGGTGCTTGAATGACTGACCAAGCAGTAAGTCCTATGCTAAGTAAGCATTTTCTACCTGCATGCCATTATTGTAGGCTTGAACACTATTGTCATTAAATGCTTAGTGTCAGGTCCTATATTTAGAGACCTTCTAAGCGAGAGGGTCCCTCCTCAATGAAGCTGGGTAAAATTTAAATTGTACAGTCTTAAAGTAGTTCAGTTATTAAGCAGTACAGTAATATGTATCCATAAGGAGAAAGAGGTCGTTTGTTTAACTCTGTTTAGCAGTCTGGGTCAGCTGTAAAGGCCAATAGTCCAGAAAACGGGCACCATAAGAAAAGGGTATTAAATACTGCAGGAAGGTAAACGATATTTTATTCAGATCCCTGCAGTTATTCCATACTAGAGAAGCTGTATAGAAAACATACATTGGTCCCAATAATTGCTGTGTAAAATCATTAATATCAAGCTCTTAGAACAGTTTCCTTGCCTGCTTTAATGAAATTCCCTCTTATTGAGAAAATCTGGGAAGTATTTTTTCTCAAGCCGAGTCTTAAGCTAACGTCTCTCTCTTTTCTGAAACCCTATACAACAGATTGCCTGCCTTTAGCTTTATATGTAGGTAGATAATTACTGGTTGGGTGAAAGCTTTCTTTTGCAATGCCTGATGGGCTTTCTCTATTTTTATCTGCTTTTGCTCTCATGGAAATCTCTCTCCCCTCCCAGCCCCCCCAGCCCATTAGAGAAAGACTCAGGCACATTTTGCTGCATTGGGGGTTTCTCTTTTTACCCCCAAGAGCTACAGATGCTTTGTTGTTTGAGTTAATTCAAAAATGGACAATTTTAATCATACAGAAGTGTTATCCTAATACAGTGATATGAGCAGGATTAAGATGAAAGTCAGTCTGTAATCCAGCATTTATTATTTTCCGCACCCAGTTCCATAATGGTCTGCATCCGACCACAAGGAGGTGATTCACCACCTGCCTTAAAACAGCATCCTGCCATTTGTCTCTCTTTATCTTTTCTGCTTTTCTCCACATAGTAAATCTGTAACACTCACGGTTTAATTCGTAACAGTGGCAGAGAAGCTCTGGTATAGAAGTAATACAGACAGTGTTTCACTGTAACCTTGGACTAGCCAAAACAACACAAATCATTTCACTACAAGGCCATTAAAATGTCTTTCAAATACAGCATTAACTTTAAAACCTGGCTTCAATCTATGTATCTAGGCAGAGCCCTCTTGTATAACTCAGCAAAATCAATAAACACCACCTAACATTTCCAGTCATGCTATGTGAAGTGTGTTAGATGATGTTACTTACCTGTCTTACTCTTTCACATTAAATGTAATTTATAATTTATATATCTATGCAAAGGACATCTCTGCCAAAGAGGTGAAAACTAGTAGCTTTTGTGTTGGGCAACAGCAAAACACATTTTGGGTGGAGAGTCAAAAAGAGTATGAAAAAAATTAGTATTGTTTTATCAGGCAAAAGTAAAAATGAAGTAAATAGAAGAAATGCAGAATGGCAAATTACAGCAATTTTTACAGGAGAGGTGCCTGAGGACTGGAAGAAAGCCAATGTCACCCCAGTCTTCAAAAAGGGCAAGAAGGAAGACCCAGGGAACTACAGGCCAGTCAGCCTCACCTCCATCCCTGGAAAGGTGATGGAGCAGCTCATCCTGGAGGCCATCTCCAAGCATGTGGAGGAAAAGAAGGTGATCAGCAGTAGTCAGCATGGCTTCACCAAGGGGAAATCATGTCTAACCAACCTGATAGCCTTCTATGATGGAATGTCTGGCTGGGTAGATGAGGGGAGAGCAGTGGATGTTGTCTACCTAGACTTCAGCAAGGCTTTTGACACTGTCTCCCATAACCTCCTCATAGACAAGCTCAGGAAGTGTGGGTTAGATGAGTGGACAGTGAGGTGGATTGAGAACTGGCTGAATGGCAGAGCTCAGAGGGTTGTGATCAGCGGCGCAGAGTCTAGTTGGAGACCTGTAGCTAGCGGTGTCCCCCAGGGGTCAGTACTGGGTCCAGTCTTGTTCAACTTCTTCATCAATGACCTGGATGAAGGGACAGAGTGCACCCTCAGCAAGTTTGCTGATGATACAAAACTGGGAGGAGTGGCTGATATGCCAGAGGGCTGTGCTGCCATTCAGAGAGACCTGGACAGGCTGGAGAGGTGGGCAGAGAGGAACCTCATGAAGTTCAACAAAGGGAAGTGCAGGGTCCTGCACCTGGAGAGGAATAACCCCATACACCAGTACAGGTTGGGGGCTGACCTGCTGGAAAGCAGCTCTGCGGAGAAGGACCTGGGAGTGCTGGTGGACACCAAGTTAAGCATGAGGCAGCAATGTGCCCTTGTGGCCAAGAAGGCCAATGGTATCCTGGGGTGCATCAGGAAGAGTGTTGCCAGCAGGTCGAGGGAGGTGATCCTCCCCCTCTACTCAGCCCTGGTGAGGCCACATCTGGAGTACTGTGTCCAGTTCTGGGCTCCCCAGTGCAAGAGGGATGTGGCACTACTGGAGCAAGTCCAGCGAAGGGCCACAAAGATGATTAGGGGACTGGAGCATCTCTCTTATGAGGAAAGGCTGAGAGAGCTGGGCCTGTTTAGCCTGGAGAAGAGAAGGCTGAGAGGAGATCTTATCAATGTGTACAAGTATCTGAAGGGAGGGTGTCAAGAGGATGGGGCCAGACTCTTTTCAGTGGTGCCGAGTGACAGGACGCGAGGCAACGGGCACAAACTGAAACACAGACACTTCCATCTGAACATGAGGAAAAGCTTCTTCACTGTGAGGGTGACAGAGCACTGGAACAGGTTGCCCAGAGAGGTGGTGGAGTCTCCTTCTCTGGAGATATTCAAAACGCGCCTGGATGCAATCCTGTGCAACGTGCTCTAGGTGACCCTGCTTGAGCAGGGGGGTTGGACTAGATGATCTCCAGAGGTCCCTTCCAACCTCAGCGATTCTGTGATTCTGTGATTCTGTGAAAGTGAGGGATTGAAAAGGTCAAATACTCTCCCACGCTGCCTTCAGAAGGGGCCTATTTTTCACTTCATTATTTCTCTAGAGAGATGTGAGCAAAATTTCATAGCAATTCTGAAGGAAATTGCTCATTTCTGTCCAGTTCTGCCGAGGGCAAGTCCAGTGCTACCTCATAAAATGGCCATTACAGTATTTATCAGGCATTTGATATCTTCTGCTAAATGTAAAACCAACTAAACAAAATGCAAATTAAGAGTAAATGAGCAGTTATGGTTCCTCTGAGCCAAAGCTAGAGCTTAGCAAACTGAACATATTTGAATGTATGAATTTCTATTGAATGGTCTGAATCTAAGCAGAGGATAAATAGATGACATAAGAGCAGCAGTCAATATAACAGCTGCCACCAGAACTGAATTAAACAAACATGAGAAAAATATAAATGATAAATATCTTCAGTGTGTTACACGGGGCCAAATGCATCCCTTACTGTTCATGCTGCTGAGCCAAGCGGTGCGGGAATGTGTCAGGGTGGGAGGGGAAGGAATCCCCGTCCCGCACGGATGCTCGGCCGAGCCCTCCAGATGCTGCTGTAGCTGACAGGCTGGAGTGACTGCTGTTTCCTCCAAAGAAATACATGGGGTTCAGTGAACCGGCAGCACCCTTTATGTAGTGAGGTCATTTTTGTCCATTACGTTCTTTTATTTGCTGAGGTTAATAGGGGAGTAAATGTATTTTCTGAAGCATAAAAGCTTGGCAGGTAAGGACTAATTCAAAGGGCGCATTTGGAGATTCTATTTAAAATAATAATAATAATAAAATCTGGGTAGTTTGAATATGTATCAGGGTAAAAAAGAAGTAGGTCCATTATCCATTACATTTTATAATTTAATTCTGTCACTAAAAAAATGAAGAAAAAAACCCTAAGCCTGAAAAAGCTGCATTATTTTTACTAAAATAATAATAATAAAGAATAAACAACAATAAAGTAAGTAATTAAGCAATGAACAGCATCAGTGCTTTGTCTTCAGCAAACATCGCAGAGATCCTTACCACATGGATTTGCTGAGAAAAAAAGCCCTTGTCTTGACTCTAGTGACCTCAGTGGTTCAGAAAGAGTAATAGAGGCTACTGGGTTAATGATTCACTAACCTGATATCTTAGGGCAAGGCAGGGCACGACATGAGAATCCTTTCAGAACCATTAAGTCAAAGACCTGCATCCAAAGCAATGACCTGTACTCACATGCTAATCAAAAGCAATCAATAGCACATTTAAAATCATTTCCACCATTAAACTTGCCAAGAACTGTGAAATCAGCAAGCATTAAAAATCAACTGTAAATACACTAGAGTACTTGGGAGTTCTTGATATGTGCATTGCATATGCACCTTCCCCTCTTAAAAAAGAATGATACTATAAATATAAAAGTCATCACAGACAACACAATTACTCTTCAGTTAAGGACAGACGATGGTCTGATAGATTTACAAAGCTCAAGAAATTCAAAGTGTTAGCAGGGGTGATTACTCCACTAGAAAATAAAGTTGCAAGAGCAGGAAGTGTGTTGAGCAAGACTGGAGACACTATTAGTTTTGTTACTTAATTTTAGTGACTATATGATGAGTTTTTCAATGAAATATTTAAGTATGTAAAAGCAGAAAGTTTAACTGTACATTGCCTTCTGGGGAATGCAGAAAGTAGGAAGAAAGCGGATACCACTGAAAAAAGAACACTTGAGTAATTGTATCTGCACCCTGAATTAGCAGGTGTCCATCCTTACCAAATAGCCCTGAATAGCTGAATTCCAATAATCATCTTTCTTCAAAAATATTTTAACCTTATTAAAATGAATAGATACACTTTTTTACCTTGCTACAGGGTTCCATTGGGAAGATATTAAGACAGCTTGATGTGCTGCAGGTACCAATAGTGGTTTTAATAAAATCTGTTTTATCCCTATGGAACCCTAAAGGTTTTGTCCCTATTAAATATCATAATATAAATTTGTAAATGTATTTTATATTATATTTATATAATTTATATTTATAGTAATATTTATAATATAATTTTTTATCAGTAAATTTGGTCATATGATGGATGTTTGGACAAAATAAGCTGGAACAATAGAAGAAGCAATAGCAACATACAACAGAGCAGTGACTGAACAACTTGAAAGAAGGTAACCCAGAAGCAGCAAGAGAAAGGAGCCATTCTTACTTTACGAGAAGGTCCAAATGATTCTCACTGCAGATGAGCATGCAGATCATAACATGGGTGACCTGACTTTCAGATAATACCTCCTGGGATTTTCCTGAGAGGACAAGCAGAGTCTATCTGGCAAAATCACACAGTACTGTTCTAAATTAAACCCTACTACTAAAACTCTACACTGAAAACTGCATTTTTCTATGAAGACTGATGAACTAGTTGCATGTTTTGCTTCTTTCTGGCTAAAGCAGGGATCAAATACTTGATCCAAGCAGCAAAAATATGCAAAGAATTTCTAGTCTCAAGATCGTTGGTTGTCGAGCCACTGAAGATCACCCTTTGTCCTTAATCCTGCATCTTCAAGTCATTCACAATCACAGTGAATAGTCCTCTCAGATAGCAATACTTTCTTTGCCAGATCAGTAATATTCTCAGTGGTTACCAGACCTTTGGAGCCATAGTTTTATCATTCAACTGATTGCAGGCAAAGTTTCTCTGCATCATACCCAGTTTCTTGTAAGGTGTTTCCTGTCATGGTGAGCCTACACTGCAATTCTTTCAAGTACCCTATGGTCTTGCCACTTCAAATCAGAAGTATAAAAACTGTGGCAAGTCCTGGACAAACAGGTAGCTGACAAAGACGTTCTGTACATCCATTGCTGCATTCCAGGAATTCTGCCACAACCACCTCCCTGAGCTAACAGAAGGGAGGTTCAGTTCACTGCATTAAGCGTAAAACAGAAGAAAGATGACAGTTAACTTCTTTCCCGACATGTCATGTGCATGGGCACTGATGGATTTCAAGCCTAAACTCTCATTTCCTGACTTCTAAATAAGATTTGCAGACTTTTAAAATTTCCTTTTTATATTAGCTGTCTCTTAAGTTCACTGCAGTCCTTTATAGGATAATTAAATGATGCTTATATAAATGTAGTAATTCTGGCAAGACTGATCATAAGATCCCAATGAATAAGAGAGAAAATAATCTTTGTCAAAATGTGTTATTTGTATCAGAAGTAATGCACAGAACTGATAACAGTGAGCTGCTAAGCAGTTTCATTCTTAGGAGTTCATGCAAATTATTTTTTTGCCTTACCTCTATATTACTTGGCACGTTTTGCATTTCATTTCAAACTCTCTTTTGAATTAAACTAAAGCCAATGTTACACACATGAAATGACCATAACTCAGCTAAAATCAGTTAGGGAAATATGGTTTACAATTAGAATAAAAGGGAATAAAAAATTGCAAGCCACTTATTTGTCTAGAAAGATAGTTTTGAGGTTGACTGAAAGTAATGACTAATGATTGATCTAAAGTAGACTGTGTTAGATTTTGGAACCCAGCTTCCCCAAAATTTCCTTATCAGGATGGTAGGGATGATTTTCTGGACAGGGGAGTCTAGGTCCATGTTCTTTATAAGAAATAAGGCAAAGACAACTTCTGGATCTTTGGCTAGCTGTTTGTTTGCAAGTCTGTTTTCTCACTCTTTTAAAAAAACAGCTAAAATGCCAAAAGTTTGAAGATGTATTCCATTTCAAAAATTTTTTTAATTAAAAAAAAGGCTCAGAAAAATATCACTTCTGGTTTGATATAAAATAGCGGGGGGTTTTTTGCATTTTTAGAAATGACAGCAAACTAGGGAAAAAAGAATTATTAACATGCTCTAATAATGACAGAGGATCTTTGTGACAGTAGCATGAAAGTTGAAGAAAAAGAAATTCTGAAGTATAGGCTTGCCTACAGACATCTTATATTTATCCAGTACATGAGACTGTCAAATTCATCCTGTTCTCAGGGGAGTGTTCAAGTGTTTTCATAAAAAAACCCTGAAGAACAGGAATTTTTCTTATCAAGTTATTCCAATCTAAACATATTGCTCAACAGCCAAAAGTGATCTAGACATACTAAGACACAAGGAGAGAGCTACGGAACAAGTTTTTCAAGGCATTGTAATACTTTACATCATTGTTTTTTACACTCTTTTCACGTTGCTACATATATAGCTCAAGGAGCACCTGCCCTGTAGGCCAGGCTGAGTGCTCACACTCATCACAGCGCCTTGGGCTTCAGCTTCATTTTTGGCTCAGACGTGCTGCGGAGGAAGGAGAAATGAAAATGGCCCGCCAACGCTAACGGCCCTGCAGAGTGTGCGCAGCCGCATCCAGCTGCCCCAGGAGCACGCGCGTCGGTGAGGACACCCCGGGGACAGTGCACGAGCAGTGCCTCCTACAAAACTCATGCCTTGGCATCCCTCCCGTAAAGCCTCTCCTCTGCTTCTTATGGGATTTTGGGGGTCTCTTTCTTTGCAGGTTTAGCTCTGTCATTAATCTCTCATTACTGTGAGTCACCTTCCGTCATAGTGGCCCATGGGAAAGACAGATCAGGTTCTGCAGAAGTTCAGGGATGTAGCTAAGGGGAAAAGCTGGAGCTTTGGGTGAGAAATAGAGAATATTTTAGCTAATAAATCAGACTAACGTTGTATGGCAGCTGAGTCCAGAGGCATCTGTGCAATATCCAGCAACTCCAAACTGTTGAATTAGAAGTTCTGGCCTGAGACAGCCCAAAGGTATTGCTTTAAATATCTCAGTTAACAATCCTGTTGGGCATTAAGGAAGCTGCTAGACTTTGTCTTTCACGTGTCAGTGTTTGGTCTTGGAGAAATGTAGTCTTGGATGATTAAGACAGCTGAAGTAATGGAATTTTCTGCATGCTTGGGCAGACAGTGCATTCACGTAACCACCGCCGAGCCCCGGATCAAAGGCAGTGCCACTGGCTGCCCACAGCTCAGAGTGAAGGCAGCACGGCCGACAACTGCTCTTATTTGGAAGGGCTGCTGCA
Organism: Apteryx rowi; assembly: GCF_003343035.1. Lineage (NCBI taxonomy): Eukaryota > Metazoa > Chordata > Aves > Apterygiformes > Apterygidae > Apteryx > Apteryx rowi. The sequence goes on along the minus strand of NW_020447764.1, from coordinate 1,640,217 downwards.
CATTAATGTTGTCCTATGCGCTGAATAGGCCTTACTCATTACCTCTTCATCCTAATTAAGCCTTCATCCTCAGTGCTTCTCCTTTTCAACCTTATTGCCCTTCAAAGGGCAAGGCTACCACACGGGTGGTACACTAAGGAAGCTACTTAGAATATCACCTGATGAAAAATTCACGAGGGTGTTATCCTTCCTGACCATATAGTTTGAAAGGATCTGGGATGTATGATGAAATCAGGACCATTTTATGCTTCATTTCCCAGTCCTCACCTGTGTATCTAGCTGCAAATACAAAATTCCGTTGACAGTTAGGGGTAAGAGAAATCAAAGGATATGCACTTGAGTTGTGGCCAAAGCTAGGTCGCAAACTTAATATAAAGGTACTCCCAAAAGATTATAGCTTAAGCTTTTCAGAAGTAGACAGAAAGTGCTAAACTTTCTTTAAAAAAAGGCAGTCCTCTTGAATGAATCTCTAAATAGGCTTATGATTAAACTGGACATTTGGGAATAAGTCAGAAACTGGCAAATATCTAGTTTAGATTTATGACACTGAAGCCAAGTACTGCTGAGTTCAGCAGCAGTCTCCCCTGGCTCACTCAATTTTTTATCAGTTACAAAACTAATCTGCACTGTACTTCAAGCCCAACCTAGGCAGGGAAATGTGATACATTTTGAACTTCAGGCTGAAATTTGATTTACTCAGACATGCACCCTCCCTTCTCCTGCTTTACCATACCAGAGGTTTTGCTTGTTCCTACTGGTGCATATTAAAGAATTCTTACCATATAATCATGATAATCATGCCATATAGTGTATTTCCTGCTCATCCTATTCTTTTTCTTCAGCCTTCCCCAACTGGTAGGTACAAAGGCCACCAGTGAAATTTTAAGTAAGTCCTATACACTTCTGGCAGCCTGCACCCTTCATCAGTGCAGCTGCAGTAGACACCAGCTGCAAAGCTGTGACACCTAACACTCACCTGCCAGCCATTCAAGTTACACTGCTATTAACTACTCTGGGTCACTGTGAAAAAAACTCGTATCAGATTTTTTGAAAATTTTTCTGAAAAGCAAAATTCCTTCTTCATCCCAAACTTGCAGCACTGTAAGTCACGGGTCCTTGGCTACAGCCTGGGTGGGATGGCAAGACAGAAGCACGCAGCTTTACAAGAAGCTGGGAAAGCTTCTGTGGGTGAGTGGCCTGTCCTACCAGACCAAGTGAGCTGATTTGCTTTCACTGACTGCATGAAAATGCAAAATATCACCAGGCTGTTTTTTGCTAAAGGTGCCAAATATTTACACAGTCATTCAGTTTAAGAATGGACACATTTTGCTGACTTATTAGAAACAATAATTCAAAAAAAAAAAGACAGATACCAATTCTTCAAGCTGATTACAATGCAATCAATTGCAGGGTGACAAGTAATGACATCAAATAGAAAATCAAATGAGTAACTTAGGGTAAAAACAAATTTAACTGACATATTTCTGAGCCTTATGGGATTCTGATTTTAGATCTACTAAAAAAGCAAGCTGTTAGAGGTTTGCCATTCTAACTGATAGCTCTCGTTCCCAACTGAGATTTCCAAACTTTAATCACACCTCTGCTGAGATACTTTGGGAGAATCACTTTTTAAAAAACGAGAATACAATTTGAAAATCCATTTCTAGAAGTCCATGGAAGAAGAAGGCAAAATTCTTTGCTTGCTTTTTATTGAACTATTTGTAACATAAAAGGATTTTTCCTTCATATTTTTTACATTGAGATATGATCTAAGAAATTGTTTTCCTAATTTGCCTCTCAGCCCAAGCCACAACTGCATTGAAAATCTGCAATAATTTATAGCAGGTACTTTAAGTAACACAGTACAGAAACTTGTTGTTAATCATATGAACTAAATAGCATTTAGTTGTGGTCTGTCCTAGCTATTCTGTTTGCATACATGTGTTAAAAATAGTACTATCTAGCTGCAACTTGGAAGACAGCAAGGGTTTAAAATGTTAAAAAAGAAAAACCCACTTTTGCTAATTCAGTTTTTAGAAACAGTAATCAAAATTCAAAGAAAGATCAAGTCATTACAATGCTATCCATTAGGTTATAAAATAAGTGCAAAAAAATAACCCCAGGACTTTAACTCCCATCATCAGACTATCCACTGAATTTGTTCCTTTCCAAAGTTTTGGAGTTCTATATATCATCAAGAGATGAATAAATGTGCTGCAGTTTTTAAAAGATTTCTTTAATCTCTCATGTCATGTGGAGCATTGGCCAGAAAGGTAAGCTTAAAACCGAGGGTCATTTTCCACTGCAGCAATGACTTTTTACACTTTCTTGGGTGTAAGGGTGCAGTAAACTTACCAAGGGAAAACTGAAGGACAGACGCAGTAGTTGTGTTAAGGCCAGTGGTGGTCTGCAGGAAGAAAACCAAACAACAGAGATGTTGTGTTAGATCACCAAAACAATATATTTATCACATTTTTTTTGAAAACATGGAAGTTCTCTGGATACCTAGGTCTCCAGTGCATAAAACTATTAATTTCCAGCCCTTTCAGGTTGAGTGGTCATGGATATTTCTGTTATGTCATTTTGATTATTGATATCTCATCATATGTCATAGCTGGAAAATTTTTTTCTTTCACTATATTAATGTCTTCAAAACCAGCATTTATTTCAAGCACTGGTGCTTGACCAGTATTTAGAAGATTAAGAAAAAAAAAGAAAAACTATTGCCAGTTTCTTATAAATCCGTATATACAGAATGGTTTCACCTACTTCTCACACAGAACAAGAATCAAAAATAATCATAAATAATAAAAATAATATTAAATTGACCTCAAATAATGAAACAAAAAATTAAGATGGAATAATAGAATCTAAGTCTTTAACAGTAAAGCAAACAAAAACTTGATGATACTGCATAACATATGCAATGAAATTTTGTATTCGTAGACGCACACTGTTGACATCTATCAGGACCTAGGAACAGGACAGAATGTACTGAGCAGCTCGCTATGTTCAGCATGGTGCCTTCCTTTGGTGCCTTTCTTTCGCCCTTCTTTGCAAAAGAGGTAATATCCCATTAACCGTGTTATTTCAAAATTCTTTTCAATCCATTTTGAATGTTGGAGTTTATGATACCACTACATAGCAAATAGGGCAGAAGCACTGCCTAATAACTCTGCCTGATCTATTTATTTTGTTGAAGGGCTGAAATACCACTGCAACTGTTAATGAAAGGAGCAAAGAGAAAAACAAAGGGGAGACTCAAAGTTTGGTTCATTTGCATTAGTAAAAGAAGACCTGGAAAAGATATGATTTGCCACTATAAACCTGTTTTAGAGACTAGATCCAGGAAAGGAAAATGTCCGAGATGAAAGACAATGGCAGCATTAGATCAAAAGAGAAAAGGAAAAAAGGCCAGACTGTAAGTTTACACTAGCATAAAAAAAGTCTTCTGATTAGAAGAACAGTGACAACAAGTATCCTAATTAAATTCATCTGATATTGCTGCCAGTGATGCCTGCAGCCTAGATTTCAAGCCCATGGGGTTGTTCTTCTGAGTTAGACCCTGCACACCAAGAATTCACTGCATTTTGTGTGAGAGCAGCAGCGGACTCTTCCCTCAAACGTGCTGCTGGGCCAGAAGTCTGTGATCTACATTTTGTAATGATGCACGGTACAATTACTGCATAGCTTCCCTGAGTCACACAGTGAAAGCACAGTTTCTTCCCTTATCAGGTATTCCTGCTCTCTTTAATTATCTACTATTTTCTTGAAAAAAAGTAGAGAAACATGAGAAACTGGAGATATCTCTCATTCATGTCTGAACTCCATCACTGCCCTGTGCACTACTGCATGACAGAACAAAAACTAGTCCTAAATATGAGTGCTTTCTGACTTATTAGTACAGTGACACAGAACAAACGGTGTCTCTCAGTTACCTGTATAGGCTTTTCTGTCTTTGGAGACTTTCAAAAGAATTTTCATGTCTTTGCAAATGTATATTCAGAATGTATGTGCATAATCAAATGTATATTCTGATTAATAAATTCTTAGATGATAGGGCAGTGGCATCAGAATTGGAAAATAACGGGGAGAAAAAGACTCAGAGGTATCACAGGTTAAAAACAAAGTCTGAGGGCACTGACTCTAGCAGTCTCCCTTTATAAACAGGGCATGCCTAATGTGATGTTGAAAATAGGTCAGTGTTGCTACTATAGTCATGGTTCCACCAGTCACCTGGACTTGTGTCCATCTTCCACCTGCAGAGTAATCGACTCCTGTGCCAGAGAAGAAGAGGAGCTACGGATGCCCAGCAGAGACGGTAGCACTGTGGACCTCGGGGACCTCGGGCTGGAGTTTCCTGAGGAGGCTGGTGCTACCTGCGCCAGGAGGAACCCGGCGCTCCCCTGGCTCTAACCCTAGCCCTGATCTCAGCTCTGCCTCCGCTCCCTTCCAGGTGCTAACACAAGCAGTTGTGCGGATGCACGTTACATCAGCTTGAAGAACTGCTTTGAGTTAAACTAATTGTCTTTTTCCTTTGCAAGTGGGTTTTAACCTGGATTCATTTTCTGGCATGGTTTGCCATGCATCCCCCGGTGCTCCTGTGGATACAGGCTCTCCCTCCTGGAGGCTGGAATGGGAAACGGTGCAGAAGGGGGAGGACAGGGTTTCTTTCAGCACCAGTGTGTGCTGGCTTAAGGTGTCTGTGCAATTATGCCTTTGCAATAACCGACTGAGACCTGCAAATGGGTCCCTGGGCAAGTTCTAGTGTTTCTTGTGCCCTGTGCACTGCTGAGCATCTTTCCGCAGAACTGTGAAAAGCACAATTAACATCAGTCAGGTCTTTGGTTTCTCTGCTCCACCACAGGGAAGAAAGGTGTCCTGGAAATGGCTTGTTTGGGCAGCAGTTTTTGGTGTGTTTTGTTTGTTTTGTACTTACATATTACATACAGAGGGGAACGTCCTATGACTGTTAACGAACATGATCTTCCTCAAAATGCACTGAAGATAGCCTGATAACAAGAGTACATGTGCCTTAGGAGGGCACATGCAAATTTAGGAAATTTATCACAGCTCTTAATGATCTGCAAACTAAGACAGATTCAGCAGGACATATTCCAAAGGCTTCTCAATCATGTCAAACAACAGCTTTAAAAACTATCTGAAAATTTGGCATTATCTGTGCATAATGGTTACTGAAAATAGAGTTTTCCTCCCTCCAGAATATTCCTAATAGACAATTTCAGTTCTTAAACAAAATTAGGGAAGCTGCTTTTACATAACTCCTTTGAAAATACATTCACTTCTCTATCTATGTCCATTCCGTCAGGATCGATTCAGTATTAGGTATCACATTTATCATGCCAAATAATAAAGTGCTTTCTGACTTGAGTTATGAGCAGCTATTATATTAGTTTACATGCAATTAATTATGTTATGCAAGTTCTAATTTAAAAATGAAACCCTTTATCAATGTTCAGTGGCTCATATCACCAAGAAATTAAATGTATCAGATATCACAGAAGAGATGTTCACATAGAATTAACAGAGACTGTGTCGTGATTTATTCCTTTAACATCTTAGGGAAGAAAAAACCCAAACAACTTAACTAAGAACTTTATAGAAAGTTCTGCAAAGGATTACTAAGTTCAGATACTGCAGATAGGGAAACCTACTTTTTCTAGGGCGCTTAGGAGTTTTAAGTAGCTATTTTCTTCTGCTTGCAACATCTCTGAAGCTATAAATCTTTCCAGGATTTTGCCAGTGGTAAATTCTCACCAACAAACATAGACAGCTGGCATTAAAAAAACTCTGCAGTAGCAGACAGCTACTGGGAGTCAGAAAGGAGAGAAAGGTCAAGGAAGCAAACCAGTAGCTGTTGCTGTTGTTGATTTACTACATTTTGCAAATTCAACTCTTCTTGACTCAGTATTTTAAAGCAATAATGGAGCCACGAACAGGAACAGAGATTTCAAAAGCCATTTCAAGCAGGGACAGAATGGGACTCAAACAGTAAAGGTGACAGAATAAAAAACCTAAAGACTGGAGAAGTGAAATAGGTTTTAAAATTTGTGGCAGGAAGAGATTTATTCTGCAGTAGCTGAAACACGACTAGGAATCAGAAACAAGCCAGATCTAGGAAAACAGGAATTTAAACCTACGTCTATACTCAAAAATAAAAATAAGTCAGACCTCTAGCTTGAACACTGTCCTGTGATTGTTCATAATGTTAAACCATTAGCATGCTCCTTCGTAAGGATTTGATTTTCCTGCAACATTGCCATAATATTTATAAACACTTTCATTATAAGGCTGCTAGCTGTTCATAAGCAGGATGATTTGTAAGCTGATTATTTAATCACACCACTTTGGCTTCATAATAAATCTTTCCAAGTTCCTGATGCTATGGTAGTGCTATATTACCACACAGTAACATGACAAATACAGTCCAACTCTGGATTCTGAAGCCAATTTGCGATTACTGAGGATAGTCTAAATTACATATCAGCAGGGAGAAGACAGCTAATTAGTGACATTTTAAAATCTTCATATCTGGGACTTTGGATTTGCTATCTATTGTAAATAGATGGTTTTTCAAGGAGTGTTGCCTATGCTCAACAACACAAGTGAAAAAGAGCAAAATATTGGGGAAAATATCCAAGTTGTGTGGCTTCATTTTTGCACTGGATATAAAACAATACGTCTTTTCTCAAGGCAGCTAATGAAGCATAGCACATTCAAATAGGATTCAGAGTAGCAGAGAGGCCATTTAGCATCACTATCAGGATTCCCCTGCTGGTGTCGGCTATAAGTGAAATGATTGAAATTCTGTATACATAAAACCTATCAAGTCGTTTTAAATGTCTTTATAACTTCCAGTCACCACACGAGCCATAACTACACTGCATTTGTGAAATTTTGGTCTCAGTTAAGACTGTAAAAGTAATCCTGATAAAAGAACTTGCAGTGTCCAAAATGAAGGGAACATGCCGGGCCGAAAACACACCTCTGTTTTATGGCCCTCTCCCATGTACACTCTTTAAATAGCTCAGAAAATCTAATCAACCTCTCCCCCCACTCAGAAGATTTGAGAACATGAAAATTAATTTTGAATTACACAGGCTTTGAGTCAGTCTTTTAATTTTTCGGTCCTTTCCCAACCCCCCGACCATTTTATTTGTATCCTTGCAGCTACGTGCCTAGGGTCAGCTGTGGGATGTGGGCATTGGTTATGTATCTTTCAATTCATTTTCCACACCCAGATGATCCCAAGTTAATGCAAATTACACCATGTTGTTTCTTACAGTAATTTTATGACCAGACTACACCCAAATGAAATTAATACTATCACCTTCATCATGATTTAATTTGTTACATACACTTTTCTGAGACTGGCAGGTGCTTGCTCCAGGCTTCATTTAAGTCTGTAAGATGCATTATTCACAAGTGATGTTTTACAACCAAATTAACATTTGTCAACAGCAAAAACAAAAAACAGGACACAGCTAATTAAATAAGAGAAGAAAAATGAACCTTGTCTTTATTTCATTGTCAGAAGGAAAAAGAGAATGGTGCCAGCTGAAAAACACACTTCTGTTTCCTTGCCTTTCCTGTCTTTTACAGACATTTTACATAACTTGCATGCATGCTGGATCAAGAGCTTTTCCCTTTCCTAGAGATAAATGGCATGCAAAATAGTGTGATAATTTTAGGTTAGCATCTATAGCTGAAAACACGGGGATGCTACTCTATGGCATTATTGCCTTGCTTAAGAGCTGCTCTGCTGAACACCAAACTTTCAAAGCGCACTGACATCTCTGCAGCTGATGCAGTCTGAATTCAAAGCCTGCAGTCCCAGGTCCCATGCAGACAAGCCAATATTCACTTACCAGTTCTCTTGGACCATATGGCTCACAGAAAGTGACGGCACTGCCGTGCATAATTACACCACACTGCTCTCCAACCTCACAGTTACTACATTCAGACCTGCGGGAAGAACAGAACATATTCAAAATGGAAAATAGAAACTGCACATTTGAGACGATATCAGGCTTGTAAACCATAAAATAAGACTGTTAAATTTTGGTGCTCAGATGAATTGGACTGTTTTGTTATCACCACGCTGTATGTAAAGGTCAAGCAACTGTATGTATGATGTACTAGAGTACTAGAGCTGCCTCCTGGGAAAGGACCATGTGAATATTTACTTGCTCGCTGCCCACTGTCCCCCCACAATGCTCAAAAGGAGTGTCCCTGGTTGCTGACTGCAAAACATCAGGCTAAGGGAAACCAGGTTGGACTCTTGCATATAAAATATATCCTGAAGCTACAGTTCTTCTAAAAGCCTTATTACACATTTAATTTATCATATGTAAAACCATCATTGTAGAGTTATTTTACAGAACAGCTCAGAAGTGGATAAGATCAGTTTGGAAGTATAAATCAGTGATGACAGTTAAGATCACAGTTCCAACAGGTAATTCAGAAACATTGCAAGTTTGCAAAACTCCTCGAAACAACTGGGCACGAACCCTCAGCATCGTGGTCTGCCATCAGCCATGTCATTGCCTCCAGCTTTCCATCTCCTCTGAAACTCTGGCTCCACCATCTTCCCTCAGCAATAGCAGAAACCTCATCCAGGCAAACGAACAGAGCAAACTGCTCAGGCTGGGACAGAAAACCATGAAGCTTCACGTCATCTATAGACGGCAGCTCCTGAAAACCACAGTGCCCTCTGTCCCCTATTGCACTCAGGCACCGCTGGCAGGGGACGGAGCGGATCTGGCACAGGGCTAAGCCTCAGGACAGCTTCTTGGCTCCTCAGGACAACGCCGGCATCCTCCGAATGGGACTAGGTAGATACACTGCAGAAGGTTTTGAAACCTTGACCCCCTCGTGCCTGTGGGGCTATTTACCCAAAAGGGTGGATCCACGGCAAGGAACAGGACGGGGAGGTGGCACCACAGCAGGCAGGACTTCTGCTACCTAACGTCTGCCTTCAAAGCGAGGAGACCCATCTCCCTGGCGGGGTTTGGGCTCCTGCCCAGAGATCCTTCCTGTGCGCCCACCCGCCCGCTCACTGGAGAGCCTACCCGAAACCGGGCACGAAGAGGGGGCTCGGCACCGGCAACATCTGCAGTTCGCCATCCGCGGGGGGTTCCCGGCGGGGGAGGCCTTGCAAAAGTGTGTCCGGGCTGGTGCGTGGCCACCTCGTGAGCTCTCCTGGCTCCGTTACTGCCGCGCGGGAAGCGAGTCCCGCGTGACGGCACGAAGGGCAAGCTCCCTCCCTCCGTATTACAGGGAGCAAACTCGGCACTGGCAGCTCATTTATACGGTTACTAGGCAACTTCTCTCATCAAAATAGAGGTGACAAAAGGAAAGAAGAGCATTCAGAAGTCACATATATATCAAACAATAAGATGCTTCCCAGCGACAATTTTAAACACGTTTCTTGCTGCTACTTAATGAATAACAGTCTATTCCTATTTGTCATATTCCGTATTCCTGGCAACAGAGTGTTGCTGCTCTTTCCAAATTGTAGGGGGGAAAGGTATGAAGAAAATCTCAAGGAGTCAGGTAAGTGCTGCTGGGCTAATTAATTACACCTCTCTTCCAGCCTGACGCTTCTTAATTTAATATGAAGGACTTCACATGCAGCCTGGCTGTTGAACAGCACGAAGGGGCCCCTTTCCCTCAGTCTTGAGGATCAGGGTATCAGCTTTTCATAGGAGCAGATTTGCAAAAAACCTTAGAGATGCTCCCAGCGCCCTGACAAATTGCCTCAGCCTGGACTCAACAGCAAAGTCCTGAGCCATCTAAAACTGAATTTTAGCATCAAATGGACAGATAGACATTTGTTCCTGAAACAACTCCACTGTAAGCAACAGTGAACTCCCTCCAGACCTTTTCTGCCTGGACTTTGATAACTGGTATTTTTAGACTTTTAGGTATAATGGACATACTTTGGACTTACATAAGGGGTGTTCAGGCAGTGTTTTCTTTGGCTTCACCCACACAGAGTGCCTCAGACTTGGCCACCTTTTCTGACTTTTCATGCCACCAAAATGCACACTCACACCCCAGATGTAGTTTAATAGTCTACAAAGCTTTGTTTTTTTCTCTCTTTTCCTTCGGCAGTTAATTTTCCAATGACATATCTTACAAGAAATCCCAGGAAGATAATGACTTGTTGTCAACATATATGATAGACATATATGATAGATCATCAGATCTGTCTTATAGAAATTCCTGTACAAACGTCCTTGTTTTTTTCACCTCTTTTCCTAATTTATATCGCTTGTTTGTCTTTTCATTAATTTGTGCTGTGTTAAACCTCTGTAAGTCTTTCTGTACGCTGCTCAGAGCAGGATTATTCTATATGTGAGCGTCCGAACCCCACCAGCACGCCCCGGGCGCTGGAGCAGCAGCAGGACGGGGCCAGGGGCCTCGTCCCCGAGCGGCGCTGCCCGCGAGGCTGCGGCAGACGCTGCCACCCCAGCGGCACCGCACGTGAGCTGCAGCAGCACCCAGCGCGCGGGGGGCAGCCCTGAATCCTGCCTTTCCAGGGGCTCTGCGGTCAAAGGGTCTGAGCGAGGGAGGATGGGGCGCTGCTAATCCCGGGAGTGAGTAGAAACAAGGCCTACAAGAATGTCTGAAGTGCACATTTATCTAAACGGAGTGACCTCACGGTCTGTTTCCCACAGCGAGCCAGCGCTTGCTACCACTCCCCCTGCTCCTGGGGGAGTTTTCCAGGCAGTAAAGTGTGGCTAACTTTTTGCAGAATGGGTTAACTCTGTGCAGAACACAATACCCTGCAGGTTTGTGAGTGTTAAGCTGCGCTGAGTGATTGATGCTAGGTTTTCTGATGCACAGATGGGGTGAATAATTTATTACACTTGTTATTTTGGGGCTCTGCAGTTGGCCCTGGGTCAATTTAGCACGGGGCTGGCTTTCTTAAGGCTAAGTCCATTACAGAGGTCAAAGACGAAAGTCTCTTTTCCACCTTCAAAATTGTGCCCTTATTTTGAGATATTCTTGAGGTTAATTTCAGTTCCACTTCCCAAAACAAAGTGAGAAGTTGTAACGAATCCTTAAACTCTTTTCTGTATGAACATGTCAATAAAGTCCTTCAGCAATTTGCATGGATAGCATTTAGTATTTTGGTTGTACATAGAAGAATTAAACCCTGAAATAAGGTAATGTAGTTCTTATTGACTTCATTAAATTAGTATTCAAGTTATTTATATGAGCCACAGTTGGCCCACAATTTCATTTTTCAATATAGGACAAGAAGAGAGTGAGCAAGTGAACAAAAGTGTACTTTAAGAGAAAGCACAGAAGTGAAACTTGATTTCGTCTCTATCTGAATTTCACTTGATCCCTAAACTCTGACAGCTGAAGAACACAGGAACAGGAAGAAGAGCACTTGGGATTTCCATCGCATTCTGATGGTTTATGAGCATTATTTTCATTACCTGCCCCTAAATTTTGGGGTTTTGTAGCAGAACATTTGCCTGAATTCTTGAAATATGCAGAGAGAGACAAATATAGCAGGAAAACTCTGCCTATTCATACGTGGGGAATACTTACACACTCTTAGATGGACAGGCTACGTAATCCGCAAGATATTTTAATTTTGTAATTCGCGCATTTCAACGAATATAAAGTGATTCATCTGTTCATCTGTTCTACTTCTGTAATGTGGTCTATGACCGTGAAGTGTTCCGGAAATCTGGAAATACTCTCCTTCTAATTGGATGACTGCTGGTAATCCTGATTCAAACGTTTGTGCTCTCTTTGAAATGTATTACTTGTGACAATAAATTGCTCAGCAGCATGACAGGAATGCATGAACAGCAAGGTAATTGATCAGTTGTTCCTAGATCATCTCCATCATATTATGTGTTTAGAAACAATTCAATTCGCTCCTGTGATGCAGACAGTGAAGTTAATTCCTTTCCCATTCATACAAACAGAAGACAGTATTAATTGCCCCAGTTAGGTGCAGCTTTTTACATTCTTTCTCACCTGCCTGGTCTAAAGTTTTTACCTAGCACATTAGAATCACTTCAGCTTTCTCTTCATGGCTGGTACTCGCTGCCCCTGTTGACATGTGTCATATTCATCTAGATGTCTTCTCCAAAGAACTGCCATCGCTCTCATCTCTGGCTTAGAGTCCCACCTCTGTCTGTTATGGCTCTTCACTTTGCTGAAGGGGAAACATCTGCTGTTTCCTCATTGCCTTTTGTCATCTTGTTTCCCTCTACAGCACCTTAGTTTGTGGACATTATATTGACTGATGTCTTTTGTGACGTCCGGACTATAAAGAAGATAAATATCTCAAGCTGCCAAGTGATTTTTAAACATAAATCTTTCTGAAGTTTAATCCTGCAGTTTTAGTGCAATTTGGTAAACCCTTTAGGACTTTTCTCTTCTTTCGCAAAGCTTTCATCCACCTCTGCCGCTAGAAATATCACTGTACCTCTTCATTTCTCATAGGCTATGAATAAGTGATGGAACCTGTTTCTTACTGATTGGTTTTATATGCTCAGCTTTTCTTTATGTCATCTTTGAAAAGTATTTCTTTTGTAAGTGATTGCTGTTTGGAGTGCTGATGGGCTTTGAGATGAAGCACGGTATCAAGTTGAGAAGGAGAGCTGCTGGACTTCAGCCAGCAAAATCTTCCCTTTTGAAATAAATAATTTCTAAATAATTTCTCATAAGATTAAACAGAATATTTTTTCTGGATATGGACTTGTCTGGCCTGTTTTAGTCGTTATATAGCACCTTTTTAATACTCTTCTCCAGCAATTTTGTTGAGGCTACATGGAGGCAAGAGGGTTACAAAAACAGGCACCCTGTGACCTCTTCCAAATACCACCCATATCTGGCCTCATGCAGCCATTCCATGGTCTTTTCTCTCCCAAGGCACAGACCAAATGTATTCCAGAAAATTTGAACAAAACGACAAAACTCTCTCTTGGCTGCTGCTGGTACACAAGAAGCTTGTCCTTCCCTAACATGCAGTCCTACCTTTGAAAGAGTAAGAATAAGCCTTACCTCCCATAAAGGCTAAGAAAACAGGTCTCTTCAATGCAAAGGCTCCCAGCATTTATGAGACAAGTAGTGCATGAGGCAGACTTCCTTTCCCTACAGAGGAAATCAGCAGTGGTCCTGGGCTTTCTGAACTGATACACCCCTGCCAGCTTTCAAGATGTCTCATGGACCACCTGGCACCTGTATTATTAACCTTTTCATTGAGAAATGCAATAAACATTACTGTCCAGTCTACAAGTCAGCTTTGAAGTGCTTGGCATAGCCATCAAGTGGTACATTGACTTAACTAACTTAACTTCCAAACCTAATACATGGTGGATATTTGTTAATGTGCAGAGTATATCTGATTCACAAGGAGGAGGGATCTATGTAAAGTAAGTGGCAAACGAGAAGCAAGAAATGAGGAAATCTTTGCTTAACTTTAGAAATAGTCACATTCTGACATGATTACACCTTGGAAGAAAAGAATATAAAAAACAGCTAGATGCACTACATGAGAAAATCCCCACGGCAGCTCACTCCCAAGCAAGTAGGAGAGATCAGTGGTAAGACATGTTCCAGTTCCTACATTCCCAGCACAGAAATCCTCCCTGCTTTTTCCTTCTCCCAATGTCTCCTTTCCTGTTGCCTCCTTCTCTCCTCTTCCTTTCCCACATTAGCAATTCCTCCTTTTTTCTCTCTTTTACCAAATTGTGATTTAGGTGAGGAACCCATACACAGTTGCTGTGATTTTTCTGTTTATAAGGACCCCCAACCCAACTATTCCTTCCTCCTCTGCTTGCAGCTCCAGAAATGCTTGCAGCCACTCCTACTGTCCTCCTGTGAGCCTCTGAATAAACAGATGGTTGCTGGGATGTGTCTTCTAATGCATTTGAAAGAACAGAAATCAATAAAAAAACAGGCAGTCACTCCTGAAATCATACAGTGCCCTTGTGCAAAATAGTTATTTGATGCAAGGCTTCTCCCAGCGATGGGGTGACACACTGGATCTGCTGGGACTCATAAAATTAGACACACACATAACCTGTAAAATGCCCTCTGACATCTCTGGCATTAGTTGCTCATGCCAGAAAGGGGATCGGGGGGAGTGGGACAATCTCAATCATATCGAAGCCAGCATTGTTACATAGGATTTGGGAAGAATAAGCCATAAGAAAGTACAAATACCTCTCTTTTCATCTTTACACAAATAATGGCTTCAGAAACTATTAGAGTGGCTTAGTCTAACTGGCCCCTAGTGAGTAGCCACCGCTGGAGTGTCTGCACGCAAGGCAGCTGCCACTATACTCTGAGCAAAGCAAATCAGGGAAAGAACAGGGTTGGAAATCCTGCTCTAGCAGTTACAGCAATTGTTTGTGATAAAGGCTGGATCTTAGCAGCTGCCAAGGGGAAAAATGCAATTTTAGGGTGGATGGCTTAAACTGTTAATAATCCCTGATTTTACTCCCACTAGACAATCAAATGAGAATGAGCTTGCTGCCACTAAGCGGGTCTTCACCGAAGAGAGAGCCACTGTAGAAATGCTTTATGCAGAAAAGCTCCTGACACCTTATTATAGTATTCTTTTATTCGTGCTCTACTTCTGTTTAGCACTGCTGAAGATGTTGGTTTTCTAGTATTATTACAGGACTATCAAGGGATCCATCTCAGGATTGCAATGAATTCTAGGACTCTCTGCTCGAGCAGAATGTGTTGCCCCGGCACACGCTTCCTGTGCACTGACCCACTGACCAAGGTGGGTCAAGGTTATTCCAGGGGCACCAAATCCAAATCTCAGGAACAAAAGGAATAGGAGACTGGTGGCTCTTTTAGTCTGAAATTTCTCTATTGAGGCTTCTAAAAAAGCAAAGATGAACTTAAAGATAAGAGAGCAATGGATAAATAAATTATGGAGGCTCCCAACAGACAGGCCCTCTGTGAGTTATGAGACATCTGCAGGGAAATAATGCCTCCTCTCATTTCTTTCCACTCAAGTTCATTTAACACACTGCTGCTAAAGCTATCTACCTTGGCAGCTATTCTGTAGCCCATTAAGAGGCCTTGATCTATTCACTCTCATAAAGAAAGAGGTTTTTTTTTTATATTACAGTATTCCAGGTCCTTAATGCATCTGTCCAGAAAAACATTTAAAGAGATCATACAAAAGGAACAAAAGGAGGAAAAATAGTAGGCATGTATTAAAAAGTATTATCATAAGTATGTGCAAAAGAAAAATATCCATAAAATTCCATAAACCACAATCTTTTTACATGAGATGTAACTTATGGTGAAACCTTGAAAGAACTGCCCAGAAGGAAAACTGCCTGGCCTTAATAAAAAGGAAAATGAAGTCAGATTTCACAGAACATAAACATTCCTAACAAACAAACGCAAGTAGAACAAATGTAATTGCTGAGCAACAAATTAAAAGCTGAATTTAACTGCTGAATAGCTCATCAAGAATTTAACTAAAAGAGATTAAAATATTTCTGTATCTTGTAGGAAGTAAATCAATAAAATGAGATATATTTATGAAAAGGGATAGGAAGGAGTAGAGAAGGCAGTAACAATCCCATACAAAAAAAAAGGAACTCCAACTTTCAATAACTTCACATTAAGACTGAGCAATGTGTTTATTTGTGTATAGAATGATTAGTAGACATACTCACTATACAGAATAAATCCCTTTTGTACTGCAAAAGGTCTGTAACTTCCTCCTTTGCTAAAGATATATATTATGCTGTTCTGTCACCATGATAGTACGTTTGAGAATCATTGGTTAAGGAATAATAACAACCTGTGCTTTCTGTTTCAAACATTGATTTTGACAATATGTCTGACCTCTAATCAGGAATCCTGTTGAATGAAATAACCTAGGAATTAGGATTTGCTGTATAGAGTTTGGCAGGGAACACTCTTCCTTTCCTATACAATAAAAGGCTTTTGAAAATGTTTGCCTTCCACATCAAAAAAAGAGAAAAGAAAATCAATCTTAAATGTATTTAGCAGCTGAGAATTAGACAGAGGCACTTAATTCCAGCTGAATTTTTATTTTGGACAATTTGAAACATTTGATTTCAATTTAAAATGAGTTTTTACTATAGCTTTTCTGTAAATATGTGCTATATGATCAAGAAATGAAAAAAATAATTGAAAATACAAAGTCTGATTCTTGAAATTCATTCAAAATAACCTTTTCCATGAAAACCTTTAGTTTCAAGAAATCAACATTTGCATACAGAAATGTTCACTGAGTTCTATTCTATTCCTTCTTTCTATTTCTGGATTAATTCAAAACTTTAAACTCAGTGAGCATTTGCCACTTATTTCAATGGGCTTAGAATTTCTCCTTTAGTCATTAATCAATTAATTAATTAACTAATGTATTTAGGTCCCAGTGGAGCAAAGACACACTTAAGTATCCTTAGCTGAGGTATCTCTATGTTGGTATCATACAAATACTTTACTATAATAAGGAAAATGTTTTACATAAAGGGAAACAGCACTGGGAAACTTACCACATATTAGGATTCAGCTCTTGCTGGTGATAAGAGTCAAAGTCATCACGTAAGATAATGCTGTCACTGTGCATTTCAGCTAAAATGAAAAGAAAGTACTGTATGAAAAAAATCCAGTATAATCATCTCGTCTGCTTACTAGCTCTGACAACGTGTTGCCTCACCTGGAGCTAAAGTAATGTAATGTAAAAGGAGAAAATCCGCTTTGAGTATGCTAGTGTCTAAAGCAGCGTTTTCTCATTTAAAGTTTTTTTCACTTACTCTGGCTCATAGTAGCACATAAAATTAAGGAATCTCCTAATCTATCAGCAAAATGTAATGAATATTAAAAGATGCAGCCTTTGAATACAGAGCGGATGCCTGAAGACCTTTTGTTCCAAATCGCTAGCTGTTCCGAATGTTCAGAAAAATGCCTTTAACTCCAGAATTTGGTGAGGCTGGCACAAGGAGGGATGAGATGCCCTAGCAGGTCTATTACATTTCTAATAGTCAGGGGCTCAATTTTGATAACTCATAGGCAAAAACCTGTGAGTTCGTTAGAATTTCTTGGCTGTTATCAGTGGAATTGGGAGCAAAAGGCAGTTCATTTATGGAGTATTAAGTGTGAGTTATGTTACACAATTTTTTCTAACCATTGGTCTGTAAGCTTTGGGTTCTGACTTTCCCTCTAGATTTGTTATATCATTTACATATGGTGAAAAAAAAAACCCAAACCCAATACTGCAGTTGTATTAAACAGCCACTTCACTGCTCTGCAAATCCTTCCATTAAATGAATTAAATAGCTGTCACCTGCTCTTCAAATAGAGCCAGGGCCCCAGAGTCTGGCCCAGAGCAATTGGCTCTGGGTGCCCATGTGTCCTCCCGCGCAGGGCGTCATGGGTTCAAATGGGTCCTCCAACATGTCGCTGGGAGGAAAAGCTCCGCGGCATGATCTACTCACACTGCGAGGACTCAAAGCCAATAAATAAACAGCAATAAAAATCACACTAAAAAAGCAACTAATCAGAATTAGACATAATTCAATTCATTTTATAGGAGTCTCTTATTTATTTGAATTCCCAAGAGCTGGTTTCATATGACCTCACAGATTTTTTTGTTATAATAAAGTTAGTGCTTCGGAGTTTCAGTAATAATAATGACAGATCACCTACCTAGGTGAGGATGTAATGGAGCCTCTGTCGGAGCTACGGAGAACAAAGAGACACAAGACATGAATATTCTCATTGATAAGGGCTTAATTACAGCATTGAAGAAATCGGTTCAGCATAAAACAAATTGTAACAGTATGTACTGTACTAAGTCAACTATTCAGACATTTAAATTATGAAAAATGTGATACACATTAAAAATTATAAAAATGCAATGGGAAAGAAAAAGAAAATACATATTCTCTATTTAAAAGAAACATCAAGAATAAATGAATGAGAGAAACAGTTGTACAGCAAGGTAAGAACACTCCTAGTCTAGAATTATGAGATATTATTAGAAATAATTAAATGAGTAAGGTTCAATAGTTTAAAGATTTATTAAGAGAGTGGAAATTAGTCTGAACAAAAGAAACAATGGCTATAGGAAGCAAAAATGCCACACTTGGACCATTTATATTTCACTGGACCATCAGCCGTATTGCTGGGAGAAAAAATCCTAGTCTTCTTAGGGTGATAGGTAACTATAAGATCGACTCAACAAACCACTGAGTCAAACACTTCTTTTTAAGCATGTTTTAAATGCATTGCTGAATCAATGTCCCAATAAGCCTTTTCCTTCCAAAACACAGTAGCATGTTGTAAAGATACACTGTACTTGCTGTATGTGCGTGTCTGAATGACAAATTTTATTAAGTAGTCTTTTACTAACACTTAGTAATAGGTATTTTTGTGTAAAAATACACAAATGAAAACAGGAAATATCTTTAAGGGCATGGCTACACAAAATGTTATGGGGGAATCTAGCAGGTGGCTACACAGTGTGTTAGACACTCCATGGTAACTACTATATCCATATCCTTACCCGACATTAAATCCAAAGTTATTTACGCCTCTTTCACAGGGGCAAAGAGGGTACAAGTCCTAGGGAGCAGTGAGCTTGCTTGCCTCTCGGTAACTTGTCTGCGTAGCTGTATCTCTAGCTGTATTTTGTACTTTGATAAACGGAACGCAAAGTAAAGAGTAAAAGAATTTTTGAAGCCAGAATGGGATGATTCTTTGTCTCTTGTTGGGCACTGACCTAAATTCATACCAGTACTCCTGATTTCTTCAGCATATTGCATAACTTACTGAAGTACTGCACTTTCTGTCATAATGTCTGACAAATTAAAAATAGATTAAAAATGAATGTAAAAAGGAATGCAGCAATCTAGAGTTTTCACAGGTAGTCATCTGAATATTAAGTCCAATACAAATCTCAAAAATTTTATTTTTCTCTTCCTACTTTCTCCTTAAATGCTCAGTTTGCATGGAGGCATGAATTTTTGTCATGAAATTGCAACATTTCATGCGAATTTGGTGATTATAAAGACTGAGCAAGTAACACTTGAGGTATGTGCAAGCCAGAAAAGGATGGCAAGCAGTCTGGCTTTAGCCTGGAGAGACGCCTTTGATTTACCTGACTTACAATTTAGAAGACTGTCAGCTTTTACTCTAGTAAACTTATACATATATAGATGACCCCGAAAACAATCACATGGGCCAATGACCACTGCAAACTTTACTGCAGCAAAGAACACTGTCATTCTTAGGAGTTTCACACTGAAAAGAATTTGCAGGCATGCAGAAATAGGAAATCTTTTTCCTTATGCATCTACCTTGCCTCATTTTTATACAAGCAGTGCATCCATGTAAAGATCTGACCATTCCTTAAAGGCAGCAGCCATCTTGTCTTTTCCAGAAAATAGGTCAACAACGAGCTCTAACAACAGCCAAGACATCTCATCATTACTTTTCAAAAGCTGGAATAATAAGGCTCCAATTGCAAGTTGGAGCTTGCCACTTCCTCCAGAATAACACTGAGCTGTGCTGGTTGATCCGGCACAGGAAAAGACTGCATTTGTCCCTCGCAGCCCCAGGCCTTGTTTTCCTTCATGGAAGTGTGCATAAATTTATCTAGAAGACTTTTAAAAACCCTTTGCACACGAGAAATGGATTAACCTGGATTAAGTGAATTGTTTCCCAGATGGAGCAATGCAGCTGTTTGGTTTTCGCCTGTGTGGTAGTAGAGGAAAAGTAGTACATTATGGCAAGGGATTTGAAATACTCTTGATGTTAGAAGTGGTTAGGCTTAAAATAAGACCTCTGTCTCTAATGCTCTAGCTGTCTTACCCTTTTCATTAATTCCAGATCATCATTAAGTGATGATTAAGTGATCTGTGAGGACAGGTGTGGTTAAGAGTGGCTCTACTAGTGCTCATGTCCAAGGAGGACGGTGCCACCAAGCCAGGTCACCACCAGAATCATTAGCTGGCTGAGCAAATTTCATTAGCCTTCAAGAGCAACTCGACTGAAACAGATCTTCCTCCCCACCAAGAGATCCTCCAACCTCAAAATGAAAATGAAAGACTAGATTGTCCTGCATTTTCGGCTGCTTGGCATTATTTTTTTGGAAGAGGCTTACAGTGGAAGGCAGTCCAGCCTGGGATACGCTGAATCATTAATGACACTTTCTGAAATTGTTGTGCAAAATTTCAGCATTCAGCCAGAACACACAGGGATAGCTCAAACCTGCAGTCTTTCAACTTGCAAATTCCTTTGACTTCAGCATTGCTGTTTGAAATATAACTAGCTGTTATATGATTAAAGAATACAAAATTGGGACCCTAGTATTTTTAATAAAATGGCTCTTCAATTATATGCGTGGTATGCTGCAAAATAAAACTTGTTACATGACACATTGCTTGCCAATAACCTGAAATAAAGGAAATTATGCATAGACATAGCAGTACTATTAATCATTCATTTAGGAAACTAAAGGTGGAATTAGGCAAGCACTTAAAGTTGGACAAAAGGTTGTTCTTACAAATACAGGTTTTGTGTGGAGGGGGGTTACATTTTCTGAATCTCTACAACATCTGAGAAGCCCAAGCATTTTTGTCTCAGGTATTCCTCCACATAATTTGTAATTCAAATTCCAGAGCTGAATATGACAAAAGACTGTGAAGTTACCATTTAATGAGTGAAGAACCTAGATTTGATCTCCCTAGGAATAATTTCTTTATTACATTTTATATTTTATTGTAATACAGCCCCATGCTGACTTTCAAGTATTTTAGTTAAGGTCCCCCAAATATTATAAATTTAGAGCATCATACAAAATTAATTGTAGTAGGTTTAAAATATTTTCAGATCTACCTTTTTATCAGTTCAAAGGACTACTTATTTTTAAACGATATAGATTTTACAGAAGGCCATACAATGTTGTTGGAAGTCTAACTGAGTTTTTTTGCATAACATGACAAAGCTAATAAAATACAATATGCTACAGAATAGCTATACAGTGCAGAAATAAAACATTTACAATTTTTTAAAAGATTATGCAACACTTGAGGCAGGGGGGGTGAAAAGGCTATCTTAATATGTGTTTTAAACCATGATTCACTTTCTTAGAAGCTCCTTAGATGGTTTGAAATTTAGAATAGATATTGCGTGGCTCACAGTTCATATTAGCTTGAATGAGAATGTTCCTTTTCAAAAAAATAAAATAAATGAATTTATTATTTGCTTTTTAACTAGAACCCTGGGTATATACAGAGCTTAACAACAGATGAATTATACTAAGCAAATAATAGAAATTGAGCTCAACAGAGTTCACAATTTAAGAGTCATGAGCAAATACAATAGGAAAAATTGTAAGGAAATGTAGGATGCTTGCCTTGCAAGGACTAGCAAGGCTATCATTTTGGTAAGGGAAAGCACAGAAAAAAAGTATACAATACCATGTGATTCAGAGAGAGAAAGGACGCAGTCAAACTGGAAGCGTGAGAAACTTGAAGAAAGTAATGGGGAATTCAGAAGTCAATGGGGTCATTGTGGGTCTCTGTGTCAATATGATGGGACCGAATGAAGGCATCTTTTGGAGTAAAAAGTTAAAATTTTCTGTGGATGAAGTAATGCCAATGGAAGTTAAGAACTGTTAAAACAATAGAAATGTATGGCCTGTTTTGGATAAACAGGACAGGCGGGAAATAGGAGAGAGGTGGGAAAGGAGCATTGATTTGTGATAGAAGATCTGGAATATGAGGAGGGAAATGAGATTTGGTGACGGTCCAGGCATCAGTGAAAAAGTAAGAATCAAAACTGTAAAACACAGTGATAGCTAACTGTTAAGCAGAAACAGTCTCCAACCAGAAATCAGAGCTAACATAATGCAAATTAAACATATATTCCACCAACATCGGTTTATACTACTGACGCCCATATGCCGTAGGTCTGAGTGTTCAAGCCTGTGTATAGGGTTAGGTAGGAAATACAGCATTAGGGAACATTCCTAAAACTCACTGAAAAATAAACTTTTTTTCAAAGCCCTTGCAGTTAGCAATCCTGGACTTTTAAAAAAATATATAAAGGAAAAGTGAATTACAGAAAAACAAACACTCGCAGACAAACACCAAGCTCAGAGTTCAATAGCCAGCAGCCATTAGCTGTTGCTCATCAATTTGTCACAAAGGAAATGTGGAGAGAGGTATATTATATTTTGCAGGTTATGAAAAAGTCCAATCTCCTTCTCATTAGCAGCCAGATGAAGAGGAAAAAGAAAATTAATGCTTTTATTTAGCCCGCTGCCAATACTCTCTCTCTACTTGCAAACAAAGTTGCTATTGAAGCACAGAGGCTGAGCATCCCCCTAGAGAGAGGCAGTGTGCTGCCTGAGGGCTGCACTGGTCTTCCCGGCAAAGAAGCCAAGGAACAATACGTCAGCTCTGAACTCAAGTGTTCTCTTCTGGAAAATACTACGTTGGTCAAGCCTTAGAGCCTGCAATCTGTTTTGTGTTTGTTTTTCAAGATGTTCTTAAATCCATACTTAGAAGGTACAAAACATGCCTAAAAGGTCTTCCATTAATATTCAGGCACAAGCTATCAAATAAAAGAGAATTTGAGCTGATTCTCAGGATATACTTTCATACAGAAACACCTGTCAGACCACAGAATGGTTTCTTAAGGAAAGAATCCCAATCCTGTAATTTGTGGCATTGAATACTAGATTGTATAAAATTCTAGGAATTATGCTGAAAGGAATGATTTTGCACTAGGAGGGAACAAGATCCTTCATCTTTTCTGTCTTTATGTTTTATGCTTCTGATTCTCCTCTAGTCATTCAGAACTAAATTACAGGCTCACAGATCTCCCAGTAAGGTCCTTACTCCAAAGAACGACACTACTGGCACAAAGTCACATAGTGTAGAAGGGAGGTGGTCTCCTTAACCCCTTTAATACTACTTGGCGCATATATGCAGGCTTGTTTGTGTGACCTGAGTGCCAGCTGCATCCATCCCTGTATCATGAGCTGTTTCTCCCAACAACACTGTAGTTTTCATACAGACCTAAACTCTTTTGAGTTCAATAATGCAATGCAGCCGGGTCTGATGTTTTGCCAACTCCATTTTAATTCTGTTGGTGTTCGTTAATGTCTGGTTTTTGCTCTACCTGAGCCAAGAGTAAATATGAATCAATCTGTACAGTAAAAAGTTGATCTTATTTCCCATTTATTTTGCCACTAAATCAACAAATTAAAGATATTATTAATTAAAGATATTATTAATGATGAGAATAGCATCAATCATTAACATCCTTATTTGTCCCTACATGTATTTATAAGCCATCTACCTTTTCTTTCTTGGCTTATAAAGCTTTTGTTTTTTGTTTTCTTGCATATTTTTGCTGTATTAACTTCATTTTTTGTCTGTTAATTTTTATGCCTTCTTTCTTCTTCAAACCCAGTAAAATTCTTACAAACTTTAAAGCTTACATCAGTTTGCAAAGATCTCTCTGGCTTCCTAAAATATTTATTATATGTTGAAACTCACACAGTTTTTCAAGCAATTATCTTACTTTCCTTGGTAGGTTTTCCCTATGGCACCATTTCTCATTCCATTTACATTATACATAAGGCTGTCTGTTTGGCGTGGCCATCCCCTAATGCTGCTCTATATCTTTCTCTAATTCTCTTCAAAATAAGAACTATACTTTCTTTTCACTGCACAAATCCCATTAATTCTATTTGGATTTACCAATACACGTTTGAGGCAGGACAGCCACAATGATCATAATTTCTGAGATTCCTTGCTGCTTTCATGTCTTCGTGTATATTCTTTGTACTAGTTAATACAAATTCTGGTATCATCTCCAGTGAACTTATTTATTAAAAATATGTGCTGTAGTAAATCTGTAAAGTTGCCCTGTGTTTATATTTTCTTTACTTAATGTGTCCCATTACTCAATACAACCTTTTAGTATAGTAATGTTTAGGGCCAGAAGCAGACCATAAAAGCCCATTTATGTCAAACTACCTTGCTGTTTTGCATATATATCTTAATAAATTGCTTCTGCATAAATGCACCAATTCTTTCTAAAAGAACTCTTTGTTTACAGTAATAGCATAGCTGAAACTGTGATGGTCTTCATAGAATAAAGGAAGTGAAGTTTGCTTCAGAGAAAGTATCTTTTATTTGAATAGGAAAATTAATCATAATAGTACAAGAGTTGTAACAGCATGGGCTGATTAGGAGGACCAATGCACACTGTTTAAGAAATAAGAACAAAATGGCAATTCTCCCTTGTAGAGGAGAACATGGTGGTGGAATGGCTTGGAGGAAGGGCAGTGAGAGCTAGGCAATGTGCTGATCAGCTGAGTTAAAAAAAAGGTTGCTGACCTAAGAAATGAAGCAGAAAAAGGCTTTGGTGAGGACAGAGAGCAAAGTGAACTGCAAAAAGCTGAAGAGGTATCTGGCTTCCTAGCCCAGAAGCTGAAAAGACAAATTCCACCAAAGCAAGGTGTTTTATAAAAACCTGTGAAAAGGACAAGGAGAACCTCTGAGAAGTTTGCACATCAGTATTTCAGGGAAATCTGATGAATGATTATATGGCTGTCATATGCTGCTCATAAAACTATTTCTGAATGATCCTTCACTAAGTCAGATCTGATGTTTGCAGAGTTATGACAATGATGTCAAATATTTTGGAGAATTTTGGAAAGAAGTGGGCTGTGGATCTTGAGACGGTCACTAAAGTGACTGTGAGTATATAGCAAGAAGATTGCTGGGAAAGTCA
The DNA here is from genome assembly GCF_003343035.1 of Apteryx rowi. Lineage (NCBI taxonomy): Eukaryota > Metazoa > Chordata > Aves > Apterygiformes > Apterygidae > Apteryx > Apteryx rowi. Next base: position 1,615,404 of record NW_020447764.1, on the reverse strand, counting down.
AGAGAAACACAAAAATTGTGAGGATAGCAGAGACCAAGATGAGGTGGGGAAGCTGGAGGCACCTTCAGGGGAGTGGTGCAGGACATGGCTATCAGTGGCCAGGTGGGAGGAGGACACAAAGGGACTTTCACAGCTGAGAAGCAAGCGTAAGCACAAGGATGGCACAGCCTTACATCTTTTATTCTTTACACACAACCAATACACAAATCCCATGTTCTTCATGTCCTTCAGTCCCACTAGTTATTATTCTAATCAGTGCAAGTAATGCTTAAATGTTGATTTAGGGCTAGGTTTTGCTCCAAAACTGGTGAACAACCAGTTCTCCAATTGTTTCAGCTTGTTTGCCCTTAGCTTTTACTGTGATATCACTGCCAGCTCTCTGACTCTCTGTCACTCTTCCATCAATATCTCTTTTAATTCTTTCTCTTTTCCTTACCTATTCTCTCTGCGATCACCATAGACTATGCCTTTGGCTGTGGTGTTTTCACTCTCAAGCTGAACTTTGGAGAATTTCATCTGTTTATGAGGCTTTTCACCATTTTATGCTGATGACTGTATTGATATTTCCACTCTTGATTTGTGTCCATCCAGCAACTAGCCTATGTGAGATACACCATCATACCTAACATATCCTCAATGGTGTTCTTGCCAACACTTCTGTTCCAAATCCCCTTATACTATGTCACAGAAGTACTACTCTTTCACACTCACATTATGGGGGTCATATACATTTTTCTTATCTCTTGCTCTGAACACCAAGTACATTCTTATAATTTCTCCATTTTTTTCTTTCCAGAAAAAAAAAAACAAAACCACTAATACATGCATGGATCAATCAATTCCCATCCAGATCACTATAACACTCCCTTCTGATTGCCAGCACCCGCTTTATGCTTTCCTAATTCATTCAAAATATAGCTAATTCTAACTTCCTAGCTTGTTAGCTGATATCATGAGTTACCTCTCTGAATCCACCTACCTACTTTCCATTTAAATATTAAAATACTGAGTACTGAAATACTGAAACTGAAAATTGAAATATTTTGCCCTCACCTTCACAGAGGTACTATTCACACCTTATGATTCAGTATATGCTCTTGACATAATGTTCAAAGGCTTATTATAAAAATCTTTGCACAGATATTCTCAAATGCATAGGAAAAGATCTATAGCTCTAATGCCCAAAGGGACATACTTTGAGGGATTTTCTCTTGTTTGGGAATACAACAACACATTTCTGATTCTGAAATTTATTTTAGATTGATTTGGCCTGTGTTCCACTGCCTCTTTTCGTATGGAAATAGTATCACTGGAGTTTTGCAGAGAAAGCTGGATCAGCATAAAAATTCCTTTCTTTCCCATGCCATAAATGATGAATACCTTCTCTAGTTCCACTGTTTCAGTGAAGTGAGTTCATAGTGTACTGTTTGTAGACAATAGCTCACAACATAAAATTTATTTTAGTTTATTCCTCAAAAGGATATATGTGATAAGCTGTAGGAACAACTAGATTTTTAAAGTATGTATAATTCAAACATTCTTGTTTAGCTATAAAAATGATCAAACGTTGTAGTTGGCTGGCAAAAAAACTGATGATCTACTTTTGCAAAATGGGAAAGCAGGTTCTCCACAAAGACACTAGAGAGATGGATGGCAAATGAAGCTTTTGCTGTAGACATAGTGTATTTTGCTTATAGTTAATATATTGATAGTTATGACTTAACTTGGGCTTCCGACAAAAGCGGATAATAGTTGCTGCCGGCTGATTTCAGATAAGATAGGATTTACTTTAACTTTTGTATATTCCCCAATGTTTAGCAGGAAGACATAACTCTGGGTTTCCCAGCTCACTAACAGGAGGTGTGAAGGCAAAGAAAGTATCACTTTAGAGAATGCAAATAAGATCTTGACCTTGTTTTTCTACAAAATAGCTTTTTGTGATGAGTAATGCTGACACGTAAGCACAATGAAAAACAACATTTACCACGTATTTTTAAAATAACAATATCTCTTACCTCCCTGTTCACACAATTGCTGTGCTAAGGCATCCTTGAATATAACTTGGCCCCTATGAGTAGCTGTAGCCCTGTGAACATAAAAAAGACAATGATAAATAATGAAGCATACTTATTTATATATGCATATGTATATCTATATGCATGACTAATTAGATTGGAAGACCCATTCTCCTTACTTCCTATGCTCCTCTTTCTCTTGATCTTTTTTTTTTAATTTGTAGGATAATTGTTGTAACTGACTGCCAAAAAATTGATGACCTACTTTTGCAAAATGGGAAAGCAGGTTCTCCATGCATATGGATTTCTTCATCATAAGGACCATAAGGATTTTTTCTGCACATAGTAAAAGAAAAGTTTCTAAATCAAAATTGCTAGTTTGTAGTAAAGAGCACGAGCATTGGGATTCAACGAACGGCATGAGATTTTCATTACAACATTAGTAAGAGTAGGTACCTCACAAACCTAAGCATATCACTTTGCCTGAGAAGGGGTAACTGCGTCAGGGAGGAGCAGAAGAAATGTTCACAGAGATGCTGCCTCTGTAAAATCAATAGTCCCATGATCCAGTAGGCCATAGTGAAAGTATTACTACTGCAGAGGTGTCCAGAAATCCTCCCTTGAAACAAAGAGAGAAACAAGTATGCCCTATTGCCCTAACTGTTTGTCAAACAAGTCCTTAAAAACCTCCAAAGAAGGAGAATCTACAACATTTCTTGGTAGGCTGTATTGAGTTTTGCTGCCAGTGGAACTGTTTCATCCTTTTATTCTCTCATTGTCCAGGGAAAAAATTACTGAATGAAAACTTCTTTCATTCACTTTGGGATCTAACTTGCTTCCTGCTCATTTAAAGAAGCTCTGTTTACATCAGCCGGAGCCACACGTGTGTCCATAAGTGCCTTAAATATTATTTGGATTAATGGAAAATACTTGTTTATATTGGTGATATTTGGGATTTCGTATTCATTTTGTCCAAAACTTTGGCTGCATGAAGCTCTCAGGGCACCCCTTTCCCCTGCTTATGGGAAGGAGAGCTGTGTCACCCTTTCAGGCTGCTTGGCCTTTCAAATGCAGAGTAAGCACTCAGCCACCTGACGGGGTCAACGGGGTCAACAGGGAACGTGGCCATAGGCAGAAAACATCCTCCCTTTAGCCAGAGAGTATAATCAGGTTTTGAGGCTTTGTGATGAGCAACATGTCTTTGGCAGAGTGGATCCCACAATGCTGGGATCGCTTTACCCACGTGAGACTTTGGTTGCAGTCCTTACCAGGTGCATCAGTCCTTGACCAGCTTCAAAGGATTACAAAAGATGAAAGATTTGGCCTGGCTGAATTATCAACAGATAGTTTTTACAAACGTAACTTTAAAAAATGGTGGAATAATTAAAACAAATTCTGGAGGTCTCATCTTCCTGTGTTGGGGACAATGACTGAAAGCTGTCACTACACTTCCTGAGGCAAAAATAATGCAAAAATAAGCTCTAATAAAGTGTATGTGGAAACCATTTTAGGATTTCAAACACCTGTGTAAAATATGGCAAAACTTCGTGCAGTAGTTCTGCATTAGTGTTTCTTCATCAGCTATTGCGACCCAGTCACCATACGGAGTACAAAATAAAATAAGAACAAATATAAAAATAAAATAAAAACAAATACATTACTTCAGCACATAAAGACACAAGAAAGCTAAGAACTGTGAATCTCATTTAAAACATGGCCTAAAGTACAGCAAGCTTTCAAAAAAGCTAAAGCACCAACATGCTTTGGGAAATCACACTTAACAATAAATCTTACATTCTGCTCTGGTGAATATGTAAGAAAGTATGATCACTACATACATTTCTGAATGTCCCCTCACAGCTGTAAGCAGACACACAAGTCAGAATGGGACCAAACAAGTAATCTCTAAATCGAACATGCACCCAGGCTTCTTGAAAAGGACCAGATATGGTGACTTTTGCTACCAGATGAAATGGCAGGACATCCCACAGGCAACTTTAGGTGCAAACCAGCATGAACAGATATGCTGTGCAAATATGTTTCACTGTGGATATGTTCTGACCAAAAAACCTGACCACCATTGCTCCTGGGCACATACAGGAAAATGTCACAACCAAGGCACAGCAGATAATTTCCATGACAGTTATATTCTTCTCCCAGCCCGGCAGAGTGGAAGAGAGGGCTCTTTGCAGACACTGAAAAAGAAAACTTATGCTAGCAATGGAATGAGACTTCAGAGAAGCTCTTTATGCAATAGCCCAGGATATAAGTCAGGATATATGCAACAACGAGATAAGAGCAAACACTCAAAATACGGATCATATGCAAAGGGGCACTTGAAGTATGTGTCTGAATGCAAACAGATACCAAATAATACCAGACTGAATACTGTTTACTGGAGCTCTGCACGCACGTGTGAAGATGCTACGGAACCATCTCAGAAACAGTATCGAGGATGTGCTGGGAGCAGCTGGAAGACGACTGCAAACATGAGGACAGGCTATGAGAAAGAGGCCTTTCAGGTACATTGCTGGTTAAAAGGAAGCTTAATACTGTGAAGGAAGAAAATGCCTCCTGTTCTTTGACTCCTACTGTGCACGAGGAATCAGAACTTCTCAGACATTTTTTGGACTAAACAGAATTGCTTCAGAGGAATGCCCTTTCCCATTATCTTTTTTTTTCTAAGAGGAGAACTCTCAAGAAAAGGAGCATTAGCTGATCGTTTGGGCAACAGGTAGTAAAAGAACCGTAAAGGAGTGCTTTGCGACAGAGCCAGCAGCTGGTAGAGCAATCTGCATCTTTCTGTGCATACTGTCCCTTACTTGATAGTGATGACTACGAGACAATTATTCCTATTCCACAGCAGGAATCATCTGTGCCCTCAGGAAGACCTGTGCTGTGTGTTAAGGGCACTGCTTCCAAGAACATATGCTCACATTACCATTAGTTTTGCAATGGGTGTATGCGTCAGTGCTGCACCTACCTGTGCAGCTTTACAGAACTATTAATGTTACTGCTTCTGTCAGTTTTTCAGTGTTATCTACTTGTTTTTCTCTGTATTTATGCTTTATTCATGGAGCAAATGGCAATAATGCAATGCAATTATGCATGAACTAAGCTACTTTTAGAAAGAAGTGCAAAATGTACCTTTCCTTTATTTACTTTCCTTTATTGGTGATGTTCCTATCTGACAGGTGAGATGAATAGAACAGGATCACGAATCTGGATTTTTCTCTTTTAAGGATAATGTAACATATCCATAAAAGCCTAATATTGACACTCAAATCTAAAAACAACATAATATTTATTCTAATTATAATAAAACTAATATTGGCAATGTCTGAACAAGACTTTTTAGCAAAATATTAGGGAAGGATAACTGTTCAACGATTAATTATGGTGTTTTGTTTTCTTGATATACATATCCATTAAGTGATTTCTGTGTTGTTTTTAAAAAGTTTCTATATAGTCTTTAAAATACTGAACTATTGCTTAGACGAAGAATACTTACTAACCGGAAATTGGTGTTACTGCATATCAGTCTAGTCCCGTTTATTTCCAGCTAAAGGACAAGTGACTAACCAGAAATAACCTGTCAGTCAGTCAAGAAGGCAGGATGCATGCTCCATATGTGTCCAGAGATAATTCTAGGAATTAATCTTTCCAAAGGAGTGAGAAATAAAAGAAAAATGAGAGGGAATAAGAACATCCTCACATGGTGAGAGCTTTGAAAGAAATAAACTTAGAGGTAATAAGGTTCCTCTTTATATTAACTTCACAATTCCATTAGCCTAGATGTACCTGTCTGCTTGGAGCTATGTAAGAGAGAGAGGAAAATGTGTCTTTAAAATAAGCAAGAGTAGAACAAACTGATGACAGAGGAAGAAAGAGGTCTGAATATATCTGGTGCCAAGGCTCACTGTCAATTCAAAGCATTATAAACTAACTCCACTGTTCAATTATAGGTATTCTATAAAGAATTTTGCTTCCTAAACTGAAATTATTCAAGCTGAAATCAGGCACCGATAAAGATTTTTAGATCTTCTACCACTGAAAAGGAAAAAAGAAATACAACTTCTTGATTCTCTACTTGAACTATATGTATACGTAATGCCACCTGTGAAAGAGGACTTGAAATGCCACCCTGCCCAAGGGCTCACAGGTTACTACAACCTGCAGCTCACTCTGCCACTTATAGCATCAGTGAGCATCTGCATCTTTCCCTGGAGAAGGAAGACACTGTTATGAATTCATTCGGGATGGATGTGGGAAGACTCAGGTTTCCTACAGTAACACTCCCCCTCTCATGACACCCTATATAGTTTTTCAACAGGACCATGGGAAACAAGGTTATCTTTAGTCTGCACTAGCACAGTTTAACTGGGTGCCAGCTGCTAGCAGCATTGGATACAGAGATTTACGACTGCTTCCACCCACTGTAGGAAACCTAGGAAAACATCCAGAAAGCAGTGGCTGATTACACTTAGCCAAGATTTTCTCCTAAACCCCAGAGCCACAGCGCTGCCCTACGAAATCAGATTTGATCCTTGACAACATGGACTGCGCTTCCTTCTTGTCATGCTGGGGGAGATGGTCTATGCTGTGGTTCTGAAGAGTCTGTGCTAGGATGGAAAATAAGGAAATAATGATCATCACGATTTTATGTTGAAGTATCCTGCACTTTACAGTGCATTCGGGTGTTTTGCTAACATGCTTTTTTTACAGGCTGCATTTTAAAGCGAGCATTTTGGCCAGGAAGAGAATGGCAGATGAAGAGGGTATGCGGGACTGAGCTGTGCAGAGGCTCAGCGTATGCTGCCTGCGCTCTGGCAGCTCTCCGTGCCTGCAGGGCGGCAAGGCAGTGGTGGGGAGAGAGGGAAGCAGGCACAGGAACAGTACCTGGAGGCAGGGTAAATATTTGCCCTCTTGAGGCAGACAAGCTAGCTGGTTTTTAATGCATCATTATAACTGTGTAAGTATCCCTGCTTGAAGCGTTGTCCTATTTTAACTGTCGTGTTTAAAAAAAACCTACCCTCTAAATTACAGCTTAATTAAGAGGTCTTCAAATAAAATAAGCTCAAAAGCAAGGCAAGGAATAGGCCTGCTGGAGGCACACAGGGCAAGTGTGTCCAACCTTTCCCGCTGGGAGTGTGAAACACATTTTCCAAAGTGCACTGCAAATGTAATTTACTGGCCATTTACTGTGCATGGCAGGATGTGATGCCGAGGTGGTGTGCATTTTAGCCTGTGTCTCCTGCCATGGCTGAAACTGCTGGTGGCAACTTCTTCAATAGCAACCCAGACTGACAGATTAAATATGTCTGGGAGGTGACACCATCCCAACTGGTGCAGACATTGCGGTGAGCAGGGCAGAGCACTCATGGACTATTGATCCAGCCCCTCACATCGGGAGGCCTTCAATTATTGGTTAAATCACAGAATCACAGAACGGTTGAGGTGGGCAGGGACCTTTAGAAATCATCCAGTCCCCCTGCTCAAGCAGGATCACCTAGAGCATGTTGCCCAGGACCCTGTCCAGGTGGCTTGTGAATATCTCCAGAGAAGGAGACTCCACAACCTCTCTGGGCAACCTGTGCCAGTGCTCTGTCACCCTCACAGAAAAGAAGTTTTTACTTAGACTCAGACAGAACTTGCTGTGTTTCAGTTTGTGCCTGTTGCCCCTCATCCTGTCACTGGGCACCACTGAGAAGAGTCTGGTTCTGCCATCTTTACATCCTCCCTTCAGATATTTAAATGCAGTGATAGGATATCCCTGCAGTCTTCTCTTCTCCAGGCTGAACAGTCCCAGCTCTCTCAGCCTCTCCTCATATGAGAGATGGTCCAGTCCCTTCATAATTTTAGTGGCCCTTCCCTGGACTCACTCCAGTAGCTCCATGTCTCACTTGTGTTGGGGAGCCCAGCACTGGACCCAGCACTCCAGGTGTGACTTCACCAGCGCTGAGCAGAGGGGAAGGATCACCTCCCTCAACCTGCTGGCAACGCTCTGCCTAATGCAGCCCAGGAGGATGTTGGCCTCCTTTGCCACAAGGGCACATTGCTGGCTCATGGCCAGCTTGTCTACCAGGACCCCCAGCTCCTCTGCAAAGCTGCTTTCCAGCAGGTCAGCCCACAGCCTGTACTGGTGCATGGTCATGTTTCTAAGTTGTTTTATTCCATTTCTACTTGACATTAAAGCACAGTCTAATTAAAATAGCATGAATGAGAACTGTGTGTTTTAAAACACACATTTTTGAATCTGCCTTTCCCTCCCAGTCCCCAACTGCTTCTTTCAAGATGTACTAAAAATCATCTGTCCTGACCATACTAAGCAGATACTGCCAGGGAAATTTGGCAAGTAAAGTGCAATTATTTATAGACATGTGCTCAGGAGACTGAAATTAGCATGCTTGGTCTAAAAGCCTGGATCAGAGGTGAAAAGGCTTCTGAGGGAATGGATTAAAATGGTCAGCAAAAGATAGGATATGCAAGAAAGGCCAAATAGTGACTGGTTCATTTATGGCAGCTGTCTTGGACTGAAGTTTGTGGGCCACATCCATAAATCATGCTTATAACTTCATGTGGGCTTAAGACTCCTTTGCATTCATGTAGAGTAAATATGAGAGGAACAAGAGCTACCTCACTTTATCTCTTGCCTCTGAATTTTTCTCTGGAGACTAACCACATGGGAAAATGGTATAGAAAATGAACCTAAGGATGGTGAGAATGTATTTGTTAAAATACTGAAAATAAACAATGAAGTCTAAGAGACAGAAAATGCAGAATAAATGTCAAAAGCCATCTTATCAAGATCCAAAAAATGCCAAGGAAAGAAATCAAAGGCTGCTTTTGAGAATGTCATTGATATTAAAGTGACATTTAAAAATACATGTGTGCATTTATGTGTATGGAAGAGAGAGCATGTGTACCCATATTGACTAGCTTTAGCTGAGACTATACTGGCATTAACAAAACATGCACCAAAACGTTGTCATGGCTGGCAGAATCTTTTCCTGGTTGGGATGAAAAACACTGTGGGCAGAGAGGTGAGCTATTTCCCCCTCACAGACACTATGCATGTACTCTGAAAAGCTAGTTATAACTCCTTCTGCATTACCACACTCAACCCAGGTAGAGCTCACCTTGCAGCTCTCTCATTTGGTGCACCCCATGCAAAACATTCATTTTTTAAACCTCCACTTTAAGCACGCTTCAGATGAGGCACTTGTAAAGCGTGCAGGTGGTCCATGCACTCCTGTGTGCATTGCTCTGATGTGTGTACACTGCCATACATACACATGCTCCAGTGCACACTTACAAGAGATGTAGAACTGGGCTCTTTCCTTAAACATTTTTTGTAATGTGGCTACTCTACCATGTGCACATGTGTAATAAAATCCTCTTCTGTCAGTCAAAAACTGATCAAAATGTTGATATAATTAACCATACATTTTTTGTCCACTTTTTACTTCTTGTGATTAAATTACTGCTGTAGTTTCATGTTTAATCTTCTCTAGTTGGTTTATCAGTAGGCTAAGTTAACCACCCTCCACCTTGAGAGATGAGTTTTGTGTTAGCTCCAAAAAAATTTCCATTTCATTCATTAAGGTGAGGGAATTTTTGTTGTTGCTGTCTTTGGGGTTTTCCAAAACAAAATACCATCTGCTTGAGAGAGAATATGATGACTCTTCATAAATAAATTTGGGGTAAATATAAAGGGAGGAATATGGTTCAGCTAAATGGTAACATCAGCTCAAGACCAAGTGAATTTAAGATTTTATGGTTTAACACAGAAACGTGTACTAGGCTGCTTAGACATGGCAAGTTCTATTCTGATTAGGAAATGATTTAAGTACACATTTAAGTGCTTTCTTTAACTGAGATTGGAATAAAACAAAGGTCCTTAAGTAGAAAAATATATGAGATGAACATATAATTATAGACTGTATTGCAGAGAATGGATTTAAGGCTACAGTGCTGGAAGCAGAAGGATGCACAGGCAGCATGAACCCTTGCATTTTATAATTCATGAGAACTTTCCTTTGTAATCCTAAAAAAAATACAAGACTTTTGCTTGGTTACTGTTTACTCAGGGTACTTTAAGGTGTTAGTACAAAAGAGGGATACAACAGAACAGTAAATATACATTGTGAAAGAGAAAAAAAAGGAATTAACATTTTAAACTGTATATAAGCATTTTCATCCTCCTTTCCCCCATATCTCAAATCATAAAAAGATGTTTTTTCACTTCTATCTAGTTTTATGTGAATGGAATGATTAGAACCTCTTGCTGACTGAAAGCAGATTATAACGATACTTTGCTTCCCAACTACAGGAAATCCAACATTTTCATTAGTATTTTGCATCGTGTGATTATAAAGGAAAGCAAATTCTATTTTTTCTACATTTTAAAAAAAGGGTTATTGCAGTGGCATCTGCCAAGCAGTCAGTTCATATAAATAATAGAACAAGCATGCATTGTCTCTCTACCGACACAATGCCAACCGCTAGATTGACTTTTTTCACCTTTTCCAGTATTCAGAAGGGGGTGCAATCCTTTTCTTAGGTTTTGCAATCTATCATATTTCATTATCCTGTGAATTCCTCCTGAAACATTGATTGTACGGATTTTAGATGTTTAATGCATTGAATATTTATAAATATTTAAAATCTATATTTAACCCTAGCCTAAGGAATATATCACATTTTTTTGGTATAAAAAATACTGGTTTTACAAATTTTGTTTGTGTAGTTTTTCAAAGTCTATAGTCAAGATATCACCCAATGGTCAAGATCACCCTTCAAAAACAAAAAAACTTTGTCTTTTCCTGTATCACAGGAAGAAACATTACAGCTTACTATGGATTTTCAAAGTCCCTGATATCTCCAGAGGAACATGCCAGTATTAAGTAAATGGACTTATGGCATACAGCTATTTTCTATACACTTCTACAGTGAATATAATTCTTTTCTTAAGATGGTGTACTAATCATGAGGCAAAGTTTGCTAAACTGTCAAGTTTGACAATGCTGATCCTCTGGAGCGAGTTCAGCAGAGTGACCAGCAGTGGTCAGGGCTGGAGCACTTGCCCTCTGAGGGGAGGCTGAGGGACCGGGGCTTGTCCAGCCTGGGGAAGAGACGGCTTTAGGGGACCTGACGGCAGCCCCAGTACCTGCAAGGAGGTCATTGAGGAGACAGAGCCAGGCTCTGTGCTGTGGTACAGGTGGGAGGATAAGAGACAACAGTGCATAAGTTGAAACAAGAAAGGTTCAGGTGGGATTTAAGAAGAAACTTTGCCCCATAAGGCCAGACAGGCAGCACAACAGAGAGGTTGTGCGGCCTCTCTCCATCCTGGGAGGTTTTCAAGACCCAAGTGGACAAAGCCCTGAGCAATCTGGTCTGGCCTCAGAGCTGCCCATGCTGCGAGCAGGAGGTTGGATTAGAGGCCTCCTGAGGTCCCTTCCAACCTGAATTATCCTGTGATCCTGTGATTCTAAGGTTTTACATGTCAGCCAAAAGAAAGAAAATGAAAGTAAGCCTTGCATCTAATCAGGTTCATCAACAGTTACTCTAAGAACTGCTTTTCATAGCACAAGGGAATCAACCACTCCATTACATCCAACACTTTGGCATATACACTATGATATTAATTCTCTCTATATGTAAGCTTATGGCTATGTATCTCAGAATATCCACCATAAGTAGAAAGGATTTTGTATGGATCTATAAAATTTAGAATTTGCAAATAGTTTATGTTCTTATTTTTTTTCTGATGTAATACAGTCTTACAAAAAACTGACAAGAAACAACATTCAGACATTATATTACTATAGTGAATATTAAAAAATGCTTAAAATCTGAAAGAGTAAAATCTGAAACAGCGTATGAGAGCCTACAGTGAAAATAAGTTTGTTTTTAAAAGATTCTAAATAATGGAAGCTAGGATGATTTTAAGACTGCCTTTTCAGTTCACTGCTCCTGTGGCATGTGTATTGCTATCTGCTTCCCGGTTAAGGTTTGAGCAGATTCTGTTCCCAGCTGCCGTCAGTGCCCAAAAGACTTTGCTAGCAGCTGCTGATGAGCTGGACCATATAAGAATCTGGAACCTCATCCCCTGTATTTGCTTTGCAATGCCCACAGAGAAATCCTCAAATAGCCAAATGAACCAGGTTTCTTAACAAACACTCAGTTCAACTTTAATTACAGAGATGCAACTGGTGCATCCACAATGTGCAAAGCAGCTTACAAGGTAAGGATAAAACCTGTCTTTTTAGCCTAAAACTAGAAAATATTCCAGCAAAAATCAAAATGTCCGCAGGCTGCACCACAATGCAGATAGAGCAGGTCTCCCTTCCTAAGGCTTCACTGAACACTGAAATATTGCCTTCCTTATATACTGTTTCTTTGTATTCTTCTCATTGTCCTAAATGTTTTCAGAGGACTGAAAACCAAATGAAGTCTGCAAGCCTTTCACAGATTGATAAAAATAAATTTAAGGAAGAACCTGCTACAATTGTTACTGGAGAAGTGTTATTCTCCCCCTTTCCAAGAGGAAATTACAGACCCTGCTTGCCTCCAGCACACTGGGAATATGGTGAACCTTTTGACAAACACAGAGGGTTACTAATCATACAAAGGACAGTTATTTCTCCTCTATGGTTTTTAAATTTCATCCAGATTTATGTACTGGAAGAAAACATAGATCCCTTAAGACCATACCAGCTTACAAGTAGAAATAGGCAGGTGAAATATTGCCTTAGGAGAATAATTAATTCCATCGGCCACTGAAAAAATGACAAATTTGTTAAGTATTGCAGAACTCCAGCCAAAAAAAGCAGGTGGAATGACATCAGGAATATGGCATTAACTGCAGAGACTATGGTGAGGAGGTCTGGCACCAACAAAAGGAGCTGAATGAAAGGAGGGCTAGAAGGTATCCTGGGAACACCACTCCTGGGAGTAATGTGGGTGCTATGGAGACATAATGCCCAAAGATGCAGGAAACCAGGCTTCATGAATTGCACTGCTCATGGAATAGCTTGTTGTTTCTTCAAGAAAATTGCCTGTTTGGGAGATGTCCGTTTAGGTAGTGCCTTAAGGTTCAGATTAAGAGACGTGCAGGTTGTAATTATCTAAATTGTATCCAACCTACTTCTACTGGCTTGCTCCCACCTCAGCCAGGCAGAACAAATAAAAACAAATTTAAAAGAAAAATCTACTCTCTCTGTCTTCTCACCATGGGTCCTGTCCTCCAGCCCTGCCTTCTAACCCAGCAACTTTTGGTGGCTTTTGGGGCCGAGCAATCACGTTGTAATCCCCAGCAGCAATGCCCCATCATCTCATGACACCTGGCTCCACTTCTCCGGCTGCCGGGAGCTCTGTCCCCTGCAAGATGGCACTTGTGACTAGGTGCCTTCCTTCCACCCCCCTCCTCAGCTCCAAAATGGGAGAGTTCAGCTGCTTCTGAGCTAGGGGCAGAATTTTTTCTTCCTCCATCCAGGAGACTACAGCTTGGCCACACAGGTTCATTTTCACATTCCAGGATCAAAGGATTTTAAGAAAATGAAGGTTGGAAGGGAGCTCAGGAGGTCTCTTGTCCAACCTCCTACTCAAAGCAGGGTCAGCTACACTAATCAAACACATACAGCCCTCTACGCCATTTGTCACATTGCCCAACAGCATGTCCAGATGCATAGTTCTGGTGTCTGGGAATGCTTTTATGTGATAAAAATACTAACAACAGAGATATTAAGATAATTTTAAACAAAAACTGCTATGTAAACTTTAGCTTGAATTGGTCAGTCACTCAAGACAGGCATAAATAGTCCCAATTTACAACTCATTTGGACAGCAACCTCCCAAATAATATGCTATTCCAACAATAATGAGTTTGAACCCATGTTCCTCAGGAGGGAACAGTTCCTGATGTATCTCACTGAGAAATAAATCACTCATTAAGCTAAACTGACATAATATCTCCTTTTGACACTGTGTTGATAATAATTCTTCAAGCCTGTTATTAAAAAAAAAACCCACTAAACTCTAAAACCCCTTCACTTAAAGTAAAGTACTAATAAAGAGATTTATAACCACAGCCTTGAAAGAAATTCAAGTAAATGAATACGTTAATGTAAGTACTTCCAGGATAGATGGTTGGTCACAGCTCTTTATTACTGACTCATTTTTCCATCGAGCACAGATTTGTTTTCAGCAGTCTTTGGCAGAATGAGCACAGCATGACTGAATCTTTGTAGGACAATATCTTGTTGATGTTATGAGACTCTATAGCACAGTCCCAGCACTGGATTCCCTATTACCCAGATTAACAAAAAATGGCACTATTAGGTAAAATGCAATCCACTCTTCCACTCTTCACTTATTTCCTAATGACAGATTCTAATCAAATGGAATGCATTGGGAATTCAGTTTGGTAATGTTGCCAGGAAGGTGAACTTCTCAAATACACACAAATAATTATGGCTCCATTAAATGAAATATTGCTTGGGATCTTAAATTACTGAGTCTGGAATCCTAAATACCAACTATTCCAAATGAAGGCATTCATTGGAGGCATGCACATCTGGTACCGTATATAACAGAAAGGTGCTGGAAATTAGGGAAGTTCATGTGTGATTTGTATATCTAAGAGGTTTAATTTAAGGTTCATCAGTAAAACAGCAAAATTGAGGGAACACATGATAAAATAAGCCTTTTCTCAAAACTGACATTCTAATGAACTTTTCAGGATGTCACTTTTTTTAAGAAAAGTTTTTATAAGACTGCTCTAAATAAGCAAAAGAAAAAAAAAAAGAAGAAGGTTAGTTTGCTCTTGCGATTTTCTCATCTTGAACTAAGGAACTTAGGTCTCGGTAGTAAGTCTACCACTAGATTTAGTAGAAGAAGCCCCAAAACCCTGTGTCATTATGGAAGAGACACTTCCCCTAAGCTGCTCAAGGTAATTTCAGGAGTGTCTCAGGATAAGTCAGACAGAGGTTTTCTAATACCGTGGTGCTTCTGAGCAGTCCTTTTCCAGATATATCATTAAGTACTGGCTCCTGGCAGCGTCCCCTGGCAATAGGAAGCAGTATCTTCTCCCCCTTGAGATAAATCTTCCTGTGCGGTATAAGTGAATGTGACCAGACATCTGAGCATCATCATTATGAACAGATTGAGCACAGATATTAGATTTAGGTAAAATGCCTAAGGCATTGCAAGTATTTCCCATTTTAAATGGGAATCCCCTGTTTTGACTGTGCACAGAACACCCAGTGACCTCTGTAAAGAAAATCGCATGTCTGCACAAAGTATGGCTGAAATCTTGAAAAACTACAAAGACCAAACAGCATATCACAAGCCATGGTACCTTGCCCCTGCGGATGAAATGGTTGTGCCTGCAAGCCAAAGATCTGAAGCAAGATCCATCAAACAGATGGAAAGAGCAACAGTAAACTGTTAATTGGTGGAGGCATATGGATGACAGAGACAAAATTATCAATTTAGAAGAAAATAAGGCATATCTGAGAACAACATCTAAAAACAATGCTGTAAAAATAGCAGCCCTAACTATACAGTACCACGTGTTTGGCAGATCCTGAGGGAACATACAGAATTCATTCATTGGCAAAAATTAACTCTGCCATGTTATTCAAGTAGAAAGACTGTGAAGAACAATGTATTGCTAACCACAAATAAAATATTTTAACATACAGCTGTTGATCTATGCCTTTTAGCTTCTAGGTGCATCTATTTCTGGATCTTTCAATCAAAACAGCTTATAATAAGCTTAGATTCCTTGCATGACATTCCTACCCATTTCTTCCTTTTTATTTTATTAACTTTAGTCCAATACCTTGTGTTTAAATTGAAGACCTGTGTTATATACTAATAATACTGAGTGAAAGGATTTGTCATACACACCTTTTAACTTCAGAATTGCAAATGAGATATATTTATTTCTATTTGCCAATATATAGTGCACCTAAACATTCAACTAGCTGTATTATTGACACATTATTGGTACAAAATGGTAAGAAAATTTGTCTGAGTTCCTAAACAAAGAAAAATAGAAATAATCATAAATATCTTTAGATTCATTTAGTCAAACAGAAGATGAATCTTATCTAAGATTCCATTCAGAAACCGTTCATCTATGCTCTTACAAAAATTTTCATGTTGTCTTGTTGTAGGGAAATACCTTACTTTTTTGCAGCTGTTGGAAGTGTTGTGGGGAATTGCTCTTCTATATTTTAAGCACTGATATTTGGTCTTTGAAAGCATTTTCCAATATGAACAGCAAAAAAGAATTCTGATTTTGTGGTTTTAGAAAGCATAATTGAAACTGTTCCTTTTTCCAGACTACTTCATACAGTTCATTATGCATAAAAAAATATGTTAAACTTCAGAACAGATTTGTTTTTCAGACACTGAGAAGTATTCTCTAGAGCATAAAAATGGTACTGCTGAATTGCATTTCAGAAGAACTGCAACTAAACTCTTTAATATACTATTTTTAAACACGATTAACACTTGGAAAAATATTCACAAGAATCAACACTTCTGAAACTAGCATGAGAATAAAAATAAAATCCTATTTTTAATTTTTGGGAATATACTTTTAAAAAAGATCCTCTCAAAGGCTTGCATTTCTTGTGTCAGGAACTTGTGGCTGCATTCCTGATGACAGGTGTGCTGCAACCCACTGTTCTGTGATTTCAAAGCTAGTTTTATTGAATAGTGGTTTAAATTAATCCATTTTACTGTGTGCTGGAATGCAGCGGGAGCGTGCACACCTACAGTTCCTGCACCTCAGGTAAGGAGAGGTCATTTCTAAGCCACCGAAACTTCAGCACTTGCAGCCACGCTAGCATCATCTCACATCTTGACATCTTCACTTCCACTAAAAGGAATATATGAATAAACAGATTTATGCACGTAGCATCGGGGCAATGGGAGTAACTAAAGCACGGTGTTTCACAGGAGCATTGGGTAGGTGAACAGGCCTGGCTGACAGCACTTCGGAGCAGCCAGGCGTGTGAGTGGTGAAGCCCAGCTCCTGCACACTCGAGCTCCTCCTGGCTGGCTGGTAAAACACGTGCCCTGACTGGAGCTCCTTGCCAAGCTTGCGGTGCACTGACTTCCTCTCCCTGTGATCCTCTCGCATATAATAATCCTCTCCAATGTTTCCTTCAGCAGGACGTTCTGTATCCAAACACTCAAGGTTAATATATTTAAGATCCCTAACCTTCTGTCAAGCTTTGTGTAGGGAGAGAAGGGATGGAAATATAATCACTCCAGCTATATATCTGAGGCCAGCTTCCCCCCCCCGCCCCAAATTAAATGCAATTTCCCCAAAAGTTTTTCTCTTCCTGTTTTCATGGGTACAGGAGCCTTTTGGTGATGGCAAACTTTACTTAGAGGCTGTCTGAAAGTTGGTCAGTTGCCCAGGAATTGACTTTGTATTCCTTTGTCATGCACAGCGGTTTCCCATTTTAAAACATAATCTTTCTAATCAAATGACATATGAAATTATGAAGAAAAATTGCTCTAGCCTTTGTTATTTTAGAAGTAATGAAAGGTGAAATTCTGAGCTTGCAGTTAATTACCAATTATTAACTTCTGATCTTGAAGGAATTTAGTGGTTTTGAACACATTGATGTCCTTAGGTAGCAAATGACTGTTCCTTACTGCCCCCTTACACCCTGCCTGAGGATGGCACTGCTGATATCAGTTTTCTTTGTGAAACTGAAGAAAAGCTGTCTTAGGCTGGCTTTTTGCAAAGGAGAGCTTGGTTTTATGCCTTTGAGATACTGTTTCACACCTCAGTTATAGCATCCCGTGGATGCGAAGTCTGATACCCCTGGAGCGCGTCTGCAGAGAGTTTGCAGGGAAGCGTGAAGTGCCTGCCCACCTTGCCTGTGTGCAGAAGGGCCTTGCACCTATTTTTGAGGCCACCCAGGTAGTTTTCCCATAAAGAGAGCCGTGGGTGCCCTGGTGCTTGGAGCCCGCTCATCAGGGTAGACACAGCCCTGATGTCCTGCACGCCGGCCAGCACTCGCCCTGGCACGGCAATGCCAGGCAGCAAAAGCCACCAGTTTCCCCCTCTGCAAGTTTTCAGCTTCATGCCTAGAAGGATTTGGCACAAAAGAAGAAAAAGATCAAAAACCAGTGTGGTTCAGTTTATATGCCGGCTGCCTGCAGAGGTGGAAGGGATGCTGGTGATGTGCCATAAGGAAGACTTGGAAACCAGTTGGTCACCACCTCCTGTGAGACCAAGGGACCCCTCAGGGTCCAGAGATCTTCCCAAAACTCGCTGGGTCACATCCTTAACGTGACCCAACACAACAGCAGGAGCAAAGACTGCTAGATGGCAAATGGCCAACAAGCTGTCATAGTAGGGGGAAGGAGGAACCAAAGATCAGGATAAAACATTTTTGGAAGATTTGGAGCAGTAAAACACAAATAGCAATTTCTAATTTTCACATATTGTTCCTTTTTTTTTTTTTCCCTAGGAGAGTGTCTAATTCTTGTTTACTAATTGGACAGAATAGTCTGATTTGCAGGTAAAAAGATGATAGGAAACCAGAAAGTTCCTTTCCAACATATTGTTATGTGAAAATAATTTAAAACAAAACCTCTTCAAGCTTTGTGCACTAATTGTTTATCATATATTTAAACTGATTTTTCAAT
This sequence comes from Apteryx rowi, assembly GCF_003343035.1. Lineage (NCBI taxonomy): Eukaryota > Metazoa > Chordata > Aves > Apterygiformes > Apterygidae > Apteryx > Apteryx rowi. The sequence goes on along the minus strand of NW_020447764.1, from coordinate 1,596,706 downwards.
TGCAATTTTTTTTCCCTGTTCTAACACAACTGTTCTTCTAATCCTAATGATAGGTCAAATATTGCCAGTTCAATGAACATCAGGTCCTTTGTGGACCTAACCTTTTAGCTGGACCTGAAAAGGGAACAGAAATCCCATTTTATGAGGCATGCTAAGACCCTGAAATGTGCTTCCTTTGCACCCCAGAATGAAATCCAGACATTCCAAATTTTACATCAAAAGAGGGAGTAAAAATGTTAGAGCAGCTAAAATATTTTGTTTAAAATATCAAATCTTTTATCACAATATAAGACATATTTTGCAATAATTTTTAAAAGGAAGATGAAGAAGAAGGAAAAATGTAATTGTTTTCACAGAGTTCGCACTGACATCATGCTTCTGCTTGCCATTTGCCTTACGGTTGCCGGGAACAGAATTGCTGAGCGCACCTCATGGGCGGCACAGCCCCAGCATCACCGGGAGAAGAGGGCGGTGGGACAGGTACTGCCATTACAGTGCCACATGGAGGACAGGCAGCTGTGATAAGGAAGACGGGATAAAACTCCTCTGCCAATGGATCCATGCCTATTCCAAGTTTATAAGCTCCACATGGAAGGACAGAGCAGGAAAGTTGCGACATATGGAGTCTGAGTTCTGATGTTTCTCCCTGCCCAGTGATACAAGTTTTATTCATCTCTTTGTTTTACAGGATCTTCTTTTTACTGAGAACAAGCTTAGTGAATACAAAGTTTAAAATGGTGAACAAAAAATATTCCTTCATTTTCACAAAACACATTTTTTTCTAGTTTTGATTTAGGTGTAAACATTAACATACACTCATAAATGTAACTCCAAGTAGTCATAAATTAAAAATATGTGATGGATATTTTGGTAACTCCAAGAAATGTCAAAGAGAACAAGCCACAGTTCTCACAGCTAGGAAATGAACAAACTTATAGCAAATGACAGCCCGGGAGTCATCCATAAATCTTGCATACTTAATACTTCCAAAAAACTACATCAAAAGCACAAGGATTTTTCAAACTTACCATTATATATGACTGATACAGTTAAGATTTTATATACACTTTGAGTAATATTGAGATAAAAGCATGTTTTCAAGTCAAATCTGATTCTAAATTTAAGTTTTGTAAAAAAAAAAATTACAAAATCTAATGTGGACTGAAATATTTCCATAAGATTAATGAGAAAATAGATACTAGATGAACATTCCTGTAGGGTTTTCAATGCACTGGATTTCTAGGCACTAACTGAAGAGGAATTTAAAGAGATATAAAGTAAAGAAAGACTAAAGTGAAGAGAGGGTTTATTTACATTTCTGCATGGAAATTTCTACACTGGAAAGTGTAATAGATTTTTTTAAATGTAATTTAAGTTATGAACAGTAGGATTTGTTGCATAGAATAGCCAAGATTTATCTTTAAATTTACAGATTTCCTTAAGAATCATTTTAAGTATAGTCATGTAAATATACTCCTTTTTGGCTTGTGGTAAAAACAATGATACCATTTGTATCCAAATAAATAAAACCACAAACATTATTCACTTGACAAACTGCACTGCATTGCCATACATTATTCTCACACAGAACATAAGGGCATATCGACAGCATCTGAATGCAATCAGAAGAGGTATTGTAAAGCATATTTTTGACACCTTCTAGCCCAAACTACACCTAAATGAGATTGGTGCCTCTTATGAATTAAACATAACTCTTGATTTATGTTCCGTTATCCTTATATCAAAAACTATAGTTCCAGAGCAATGTCACTGTGAATTCATTTAATGATATTGATGATGCATCTAAGACAGAGAACTCAAAGTAACAAGCAGTGCAGAGCACGGCTTTATAAATCACTTGTACAAAGCATTAGGTAATAAATAACAAGCCATTAATTTACTCTAAATTATGTTAAACTACTTAAACTACTTGTGCACCAAATTGTAAATACCTGTCTTTCTTTTAAAAGTGTACAACATTTGACAAAGAAATTTTATCAAATCACATTGTACATATCAGACTTCAGATTAATGGGTTTTGGCTTAGACCTTATTTCTTTAAAACAGAAATCAAATTGCAAAGAAAACATTGCAGGTATGTCATCCTTGACATTATACACATTGCAACAATATACCATATCAAACCATTTCTATTACCTGAATGCCTGAGTTATCCATTTGGTTCTATGAATAAGTGACTTAACTGAATAGGCACCTATCCAAACAACTAGTAGTGCTAGTTTAGCACTTCTATTAAATATAAACAGCCAGGTCCTGATATCTCACTCATCTTGAGTTATTAGCACTGTATCTCATGAAAAGATCGTGTGTCATGTGTGTAATTTGATGCTTGCACTTATCTCAGTGAGACTGACTCCTCATGGAATACAGTAATATGCAGTGTAATTTAAAATAGCAGAATCTGGTCTAACAGAGATAGGGAAGCATTTTCCTGCATGAAAATTAAAATTAAAGGGCAACGAATGCTTAACTTGCATCTGTTTCTTAGAGCCTAATTTCTAGTATTTGGGGGAGCTGAGTTTCAAGTGTTGTCTTTTCCATAATCACTTAGCACTGGTTATACATCTTTCTGTCTGTGTCCAAGAAACAGTAACACCATCTTCAATTATATTGTATCGACTATAAGTTTTTGAATGCTTTAGAGAGCCAATTTCATAACCAATGCAGTTTGAGGTAGGAACTATAAAGCTGGATTGTGACCTTATTGTGTAGATAGTGAAAGGAATCACAGAAGATGTAACAACCAAACAAGAAGTCAGGTTGTTTCCCCAGAAACTGTGACGTAGTCCTGGCATTTGATCACAACAGGGAAGCTCCTCGCATGATGTTGTGCACAAACATCTGTCTCTCCTCCCTGTTGGATCAGCTAATGGCTGCAGAGGACACAATCAAAGAAAAGTAATTGTGCTCAAAAGAGCAAGATTAGAAGCCTAAGGAATTTGGTTAATGTGCCATGCAGTCGACCATGCTGGCTGATGCCCAAATATAACTTTTCTATGATCCTTTGCCTGACTAGTCAGAAAAGGGAAAAACAGCAGTTTGGTGATCTGTCTGTTACTCCATTCAGGGCTGCTGTCTTGCCCTTTTGTAAGTCCATTAACACAAAGTACAAATTTCAAAGTACAAACACTTAGTGAGGAAGCTGAGGGCTAAGGCTGAGTGCATGGCCACTGTCCCCATTTCGTATACGTTATGATAAATCACGATCACGATCACTTTTTATTTTACTTGCCAAAGGTTGCCACAAACGGACACAAAAAAGATTCAACATTCATCTATATTTCCTACTAGAAAAAATAGGACAATCCCAAGTATGTACACACCATGATTTAGATTAGCTATTGCTGTTCAAGTAAATGACTTGGGAGTCACTCTTCAACCTGGTGCTCAACAGTGCTAAAAAAGGAAATAAAATTCCTTGAATTATTAGAACAAGATCTCTTTCAAGACGATCTCTTATTATGAAGTTATCTTGTAATCCATCAGTTTGTCAGTAGAGATCTGAGGACTGACCCAGGCATATAAATGCCAGTAAAACTAAGCAAAACTGTACTGGAAGAAAAATGAGGCAGTCATTCAACGGCTTCTGTTTTTTCATAATTTCTGTAGGCAGGCTTCTCACTTCCTGTACAAACTCTTCTAAACCCTGGCTTAACCTGTATCCCCATGGACTTCACTGTCTCACCACAAGCTCGCTCCTTCTTTCATTTCCCAGACTGTTTTTTCTGTTCCCACCCATTTTTGTACTTCCCTAAATAATCCTAAGGATTTGCCAAAGCAAAACACAATGAACAGCTCTTTCTAACTATCCTGTCTGGAATTATATCTCCCATTTTAACTTGTCCTTTGAAAAGAAACCACTTAGTCTAACATTGTTGCAACTATGTTTTTAGAATAAAAATGTAATTAAACTCTACATATACGAACAGCAATGCTAAAATTCAGCTTCATCCATCCATACCTGTGAATCAGTCTCTGGGAGGCCAAAGATTATGGTACTCACTGTAGGTCTTCCCTTGCCTTTTACTTCAGTAATCTCCAGCAGCCCTTTACATACTAACAGCAGCATAGTGCTTTTGGTCTTTAATTTGTTTCAGTAGCTGCATGAGCAGAGTGAGGTCAGCATAATGCCTTCAAAATTCCTAGAGGCAAACCACTGGTGTTACATACATTAAGTCCGAGATGGCCATAGCCCAGGCTTTCCCACATAAAAATTCTGATTCTGACCCAGGTATCCAGGCTCAGCATATGTTATTCCATATGCAAAAGAAATGTTCCCAAAGAAACTAGCAGCAGAATCTAATCTCAAATTAGGCAGGCACTAGATGATACAGGCAAAGCATCAGGCGTTCAGTTTGTAGAGGCCTGGTTCAATTGTGAAGTTCATCAAAATGAAGCTTTAGAAGATCAAGATAAGTATAGACTTATGCAATAATGACAGTCCAAGTCATTACTGTTTTTCTAGCTATTATCTTAGCTATGTTTTCTAATTCTAACAAAACCCTGAAATACAGTATTACTAATAGCAAAAGTCATGCTTTTCCTGTTTTGCTTTAGTGGACCAGTAATGACTCTGTAGCTGAAGACAGCTATTCTTAGTTTGATGCTATTTTGGTAACACTACTGCTGATTTAACTTCATCCATACAAACTCTCTGAATGCATAACTACACATATATACAGCAGGCAGTAAACTTTCAGCTGGTGAATTCTCTCTAGTGTGCTGCCCAACTGTGGTTAAAAGTGCTTTCAGTCTTTGGCAAGTGCTTAGCAAATCTGCAGGAATGCACAAGCATGAAAGGTATTATTACCTTTGCTATTTGTTATGCTAATTTTTAAGGGTCTGTCAGAATTTCATTATAAACCATATTTTCAAGGGGTTCATAAACCAACCATGAAATGTATTCTGGGCTCAAACTTCTCACACAAACAATAAGTCCTAATGACATTATTATTTTGCCATTTTAAAACAAAAATCAAGTTTTATTAAAATTCTGCTCATTAATTTTTCAAACAAAATCTGAAAATTTAAAGGTGTTAGGAAAGCACTGGTAAACAGAGCAATGCAAAGCTTCCAGAGCTGTCATACACTGAATTTTACTTGCCCTATGGTTTTGTTACTGTATCTGAAAATACAATGAACTTCACGAAAACTACAAAAACTTGGCCTAACCATCATGTTTCTATGGAGGTTTGCAATCTTCCCTTTCCCTCTGTCACTGGATGTTCAGCGCTCCTGAACCTACAAGCTACACACCAAAATGTGCACAGCCAAGAGCTCCACATGCACACCAGAGCCCTTGGAGGTCAGGGGCACGCACAGCTCCAGCGCGGGCTCACAGCGAAGGGCCATCAGCCATCAGCAGGCTTCCACTGCTCTTTGGAGGCTTCAGCACTCCCTGCTCCTTCCCTTTCTGCTCCAGCTGGGAATTCACATTACGAGTCAGATTCTGCACCAGAAAAGCCAGGGGTGGGACAAAAACCCACCTCTGAAACCAATCTTAACTGCCTGTGAGAGGTATGGAGACCAAAAGCCACAAGCCCTGACTGCTTGACTGGCAGGGACATCACGGTGTCCCCGGGTGGGGGAGGCTCAGGAGGCTTCTCCTACCTTCTCCCACCCTATGGAACAACTGTGGAGGGGGCCTGGAAAATTTCTGCATCAGTACTTGAGGGTGCTGGATAATAACACATCTCTCTCAACTACCTTTATTGACAAATGCAATAGGCAAGGTGATACCCAATCATACAAAATCTCTCAGGCTCAGAAAGATTTGTTGCTGTATTTTGTAGGAGTTTTTTTATTTTTTATCCTCTTAGCCCATTGGCATTTGTAGCCAGAAATATTCCAGAACTCTGAACATAGTCACGAGAATAATCTTAGCTACTGGTTAGATCCCTGCTGGGTTATAAATAAGCCATGGAAATATCCTTGCAAATGCGTATGTAAGCATTCCTGACATGTCCTGAAGAGTAACAAGAGTGAGATCTATTTGCCATTTTGATTTCATTCAGCTAAAATATACTAACAGTTTGTAGCCATAAAGTGCCTTCCTGAAATGCTTATGATTTTTACATCACAACAAAGCATTAAAAGATCAATCCTTAAGAGCTTAACACCGAAAAAGGCCAAGCGCAATCTATATGCATTGAAGCTACTAAGTTTTATATCAATTTACTTGTCTACCATATCTGTCTGGCAATCTAATGCATGAAGCCCCAGAGTCTTAGGGCCTGTAGGTTGTGCCATATGGCACTAGAAAGTTAGATTTAAATTTGACTTGAATATCACAATGATCATCTCTTTAAAGGCACCAATAAATACACTAATAGATACATGAGGACTGTATTCATTTTCAGAAAGTAAACATTAAAAATTACACACATTTCTGAAGTGTGACTCATTCATGGGGACCAGAGTGGCCTACTAAGATCACGAAATTTTTCACTATTGCCAGTTACGTCACTACTACAGGAGAGCTGCAAATGAGAAGAAGTAAGAAAAGGGAACCAAGGATGTTCTGTGCATTATCAGGAAAAAAAGAGGAAAACGTCACAGAATTTGTGCAGAAATAAATTTGTGAGAACAAATTTCATATATTCTAATAAAATGTACTGAAATCCTTGCATGGGCTGGAAAAACGGACTGTATCTGTACTTTATTTCAGAACAAAGACAGTGTCATCTTTGACTTCAGAAGAAAAAAAATTTTTTTCCCCATAAAAATTAATGCGGACATTCCTCTTCTTTCAACATGGACTACTGCTTACAGAGCTGAACAACTGGTTCCCAAGTAAGAGACACTTTACGTAGCTTTGCCAGGGAGGAAGGGTGATTAGGTCACTGTTTCCTCCCTCACACTGGCAGTCTGAATCGCTGGTCTGTGCTGACAGAGGAGGGCAGGAGCCACCACAGCACAGTTGTGTCCTGTTTAGATGGGCAGAGAGGTGAAGGAGCCCAGCTCTGTCCCTCAAGGTAGTGACTGTCACAGCCAAGCTAAGCTACTGGGAGAGGGACGTGAGCCAACAAATCCTACTCCAGTTCTCTTCTCTGCAAATCGGAAGCAGGCTGCACAACTACTTGCTACTTTTTAGGGCTTTTAGGCAACTTTCTTTTCCAAGATGTGCCTTCCGTCAGCTGGAAGTTTGACTGAGCCCCAATAGCTGGATCCTCTGCAGCCTCGGGGCAAGGGTGACAGAAGAGTGCCTTTCTCTTGGCTGAATTTCTGGCATTCACAGGAACTGGTAAAAAAACTCCTTACATGTGCTGCACATACTGCATCTAGTAACTGTACTGGCAAAGGCTCTAGGATGTACCCGTGCCCTTACACACATTTCACAGTCTAGTCCTTCACAACTCCTTCAAACCAAAGTTGCAGTACAGAGTAGAAAGCTGAAGTTCTCTCCTACTTTCCATTAGTTGATAGTGCAAAGAACAAGTCAGAAGGAGAAAGATCTTTATGATCCCTTTACTCACATGACTCCAGGAATCTTATTTGCTGAACAACTAAACAAAAAGATCCCCAAACAAGTTAAAGGCTCCATGGAGTAAGAATCCTCTTCCTCAAAAACCACTGGGAGACACAGCACCACTATCTGAAGCAATGATGTTTACTAGCTTTAAGTAACAATGGAAGTTCAGCCTCTTGGAACCTTTTTTGTGCTAAGGTCATGCCAAAATAGGCTTGTTAAAACAAAAAAGACAACAATTTATAATAGATAACTGGAACAATGACCTAATTGCCCATGCTATTTAAAACACAAAGTTCTGGCTAAAAATATCTGTGCAACCTACTCAACAGTGCCAACGCTGGGAGCTAAGGACTCTAGCTCCAGATCAGGGCACTTCACCCAAAGGGAAGGTCAGCTTTCCCTGGCAAGCAGGAAAATACCCAAACAGATTTTTAGGTTGCTGGCAAGGGAGACTGAGCAGGGTACAAAAGATCATTCATCCAGCACACAGACCACAGAAATTCCAGTTTCCCTGGGGACTCCACATCCACCCTCACAATACAGAAGGGATGACTATTTGAGGCAGCAACATCTGTGCAAGTGTACAGGGCTCTGGGTAAGTGTACAGGCCCTATCTAAGTGTGTATGGCCCTTCTCCTTCGTGCATAGACAAAGGCAAGGTGGCTCCAACATCCATGTTTATCACTCTTCACATGCTAGCTGAAAAATGGCAAACAGAAAAGTGTGGATGTCCTCCTCCACTTTGTCTCTTGCAGTGTCTTGAAATCTTTCAGCTGGCGTGTTTTCTAAGGGCTAAAAAATGTCTTGACTGGCATCTCCTCCTTGTAGTCATTCAGGGATGCAGTCTCTGAGGTGAAAAGTTTGCCCTTAGAGACATCACAGTGAAATTTGGGATGACTTTCAGCATGACTCAGAGCCTACCTGAGGCCCGCAATGGGATTTGGTGGTCTGTAGGGCACGAGTCCAAGAGAGCAACCCAGAGAGCACGGATCCAGCTGCACTGGAGGTGCCTAACCTTTCCTAACTGAAATATTCCTAGCCTAACCTTTCCTCTCCTTTGCACGTTCAGGCACGTGCAGTTTCCACAGCAAGATGAAGGCAGAGAGTCTCTCCTGAACTCCCAGACTGGACACCTGTGTCTCACCAGAGCTGCTGACAAGGCATGCCCCTACACATCTACCTCACGCTGATGTCCTCGTGTCCAGCTTAAAGTATTGTCACTTTAGCAAAATGTGCCTTTTAGTGACCCTTTCATCCACCTTTTCAGTGATGGTCCAAAAGGTAAAGCAGTCAGCCAGGAAACGGTGGCCAGCGACACAATTCCTACTGTGATCCGAGGCTCTCTTTTGACAGAGCAGTGCTTTCCCCACTCACGTATAAGCTAACAGAGTAATAATATCACTTCCATTAAACCCTGGCCACTGGGCAGCTGTGAATGTCAGAGCAGGGAGTGAGAAAAAAATTAATGAGGAAAAGCCTAACAGATAGACATGGGATCTAAGTTTACAAGGGTTTACAAGCTTAGGCTACATGACAGCAGAGATTCAGCTTGGAGCACGTGCTCCCCAAGCACCCGAAACGGTGTTGGAAACCATGAGGAACAAACACGTATGACTTACCAGACAAGTTCAGTTCCACCAGGAGTTTGTCCTGGGGCTGGAAGCAGCATTATTAGCTAAAGTCTTCCATTATTCAAGGTATGAGATCTCCTTATTAAACTCTGATAATGAAGTGTTGACTATGCCCAGTAACATCCTCTTTAGACTTGCTTTTGCTTTAGTAAAGACAGTCACTGTATAATTAGCAAACCGGAAAACCACTAATGTTAGTTGATCTTATTTATAAATGATGAGTATTGCATTCACCTTATTATTTTAAGAGAATGTTCCTTTTTAATAACTGTACAGGAACAAAGAGACAGTAATCCTAAATGCCATGAGATATAGCCCTCTGACTTTAAATTTTAAAGTGCATTTTCAGTGGTTATTTTTTAAAATTTAGTATCTTCTGGAGATGTCATTTTTCTTTTTAATTTTGGCTGACTTACACGTTTTAGGGAAGTTTCCCAGTACTTCACATGCTGTCACAGCATCTTCAAGCCATTTTTAAAGCTCTTCCATCATATTTTGTGAAAGAAAAAACTTTTAGCTCATCATCTTAACAGCTGCTAATGAAGATCTCCAGGCTTTTTTTAATTGATAGGGAGAGAATGACATATATTTTAAGTAGCCATTAAACAGCGCTAAATCAAAATGGTGATTTACACAGAATTTCTATAGAAGCATACAGCACATCCACTTTAATATCAAGTGAGTTAATTGTGATCAATGATATTACAGTGAACAGCAAAGGAATTCTTAATGACAGGAAACTTTACATATTGCAAAAATAAGAGCTAATAAGAATCCTCTGTGATGTACTTTTCACATTACATCATTAGTAACTACTAGTATGTTGAAAAGTGTAAAAGGAAAACATGAGTATTTTAAAGACTATTTTATAGATCAAGCCATTTACAACATACAACAGGATTAGGAAAAGAAGGATAAGGTTTTTTTTAACATTCATTTTTCCCTATGCAGGTGGAAATTTATTTTAACAGGTGTTAGATTAATTAAAAAGTTATCATCATAGGATTTAGGGTTGTTTTTTTTTTAGCAATTGAATACAAGAGTTTATAGGTGTCCTTCTCTCACATTTACAATCTCTTTTGTTTGACTCGTAGGTTTTAATGTGCATCATAACACCTCTCATCCAGCAGTAAGAAATTCTCTGGGGATCACTTGCAGAAAATAGGACATTGAGTCCATAATTAAAGTAATCTCTTTCCAGGCAGATGCTTCAGTTGGCTCCGTTATCACATATTACAAAAGGCATCTTGAGGCCTATAAAATGTGCAGCAAATGGCTTTAGAGATGAGAAACAGCAATTTTTCATCTAATTTTGATCCATAGACATGTAAGTACTGTATTGCCACTTTTTGGTATGAAGCCAAATAACTATTGTGGTTGTTGAAATAAGCTTGGCAGTAACCAAAATTAAAGGGTACTCCAGCTTTTATCCTTAGTCAGGAAAGCCTTTCTGTAACCATCTTTGCACTTAGCAAATAAGCATGCCATCTCAAATATGCGAGTTAATGCCTACATCTGGATTTAGAAGAAAGGCTTTATACAGCTTAACTCACCATACACATTCCATCTATATTTACTTGTCAAAACCATAGTTCAAATTATGGTCCTAGCATCTTCACTGCTTTGCAAAACAGTCTATGATATTGATTGGAAGCATTTCTCCTGTCTATCTTTTGTATGTGTAAGTAAGTTCTGCCAAGTCATTTGTTCATATCAGTTTTAATCCTTTGCATAAGCATTAATGCTGATAGGAGCTTATGAAGCACATTTTGGTTCCTGATTACAACTGATGTGTCATATGTAGGCAAAATTTGACCTCAAACTATGCATGTGAAAAGAAGGAGAAAAAGATTGACTTTCTTTTGTCATTTGTTCCTTCAAACTTCCTATTTTAAAGTCTTTCTTACTTGGTGAAGGAAGACTATTTCATTATATTACAGTGGTATTGTATCAATAAAATACTTTTTATGAGAACTGCCATTAAGCATCAATATAACCACAAAATGGCATTTAAGATATTTCAATTCTTTGTCCTTAGAATAAAAGTTATTATTATTTGAATTAGTGTAGCATCTCCAAGCCCTCTCCTAGGTGACACCTCTTCTGTAGCACAAGAGAATGGAACATGACTGGAGCTGCTATAATGATGACCCCACCATTACAACATCATTACCACGACATCATCACTTTGACAGCAGGTGCCATCCTGGTTACTTGTCTGAGGCCTTTGCTCCCATGATTGCAAGTCGCTGCCCTCCAGGACCTGCTGAGGCAGCGGTACAGTTGCAAGGCAGCTGGTGTACAGAAGTGGTGTGGGGCAAAATTTCATCCCTAAGTGCTGTCCCTGCCCCGGACAGCTTACGCTCTCAGCACTGTGTTGCAGCCACAGTCTAAGTAATAATACCTAACAGGATGGAACTAATGTAAGGCTTCAGTACTACCCTACCGGCCTTTTAACAGGGCTATTAAGGCAGCTATGCCAACCTGAGATGCACAACTTATTAATTCTGAGTGTTAACACTGTATATCTCTCTTTGAGATGATCTTTTTTACTTCCACACCAATCTGAAATTTCCAAGTTGTAGTTGTACAGGCTAGCAATAGACAGCTGTTAAAATCTGATGGCATTCTCATCACACAGATCTACCGTAGGGCTAAAATGCTGGCTACTGCCTAAAAGAACCACGCGGCCATGGTGAGGAGGGAAGGAGATCACCTGGCGCTGACTGTGAGCACCTAAGATGCTGATAAGGGTGCCACTTATCAAGGGGATTTTAAAAGGGGTATCTTCCAGGCCAAAAGAGAGAAGGGGAAAAAAACAGACATGTCATACTGGATTCCGGAGCGAGAGACTCCCATTTTTTCCAGAGGACAAATCATGCAGGAAAGTGGAGGAAAAGGGAGAAAGTTGGCTATTAAAAGATTCTGTTTTAAACCCTTCCAATGTCAAGAATGGAAGAAAAATGAAGCAATGGAAAAAACATTTACTATTTAATTTACATCTATCTATTTTCTCTTTTTAACTGCCAAATAATGATTGCATTAGAAACCTTTGCAAGTCTTGGAGTTCTTCTCTTGACCTCAGTGGGCTTTGGCTCCTGAGGACAGAGTTCATGATCATATACAGACCACAAGCTGCTTACAAGCAATGTTTGTAAAACAGCATTCTGAATGGTATTGAAAGAATAAACCGTCGCTTTTGGGTACTGTAAAAATCAGATAAAGACAGATACTATCAATATATTCCTAAGATAATGTTACCATGTTTCATCCTGGTGACATTTTTTGTACACTGTAGATAATGACTTATGCAGAGGAATTATAATATTTTATAATTTAGTTTATAACACTATATATATATTATTTTATAAAATTTTATAATCTATAATTACATATACAGATTGAGATATATTTCATTCCTTATCCATAGATAAGAATTATTTGAATAATAATAATATATTTGAGTTTCTTAACCTGAGATGGGAGGGATACACCTTAGTGCTAGGTACAGTTTAAAAAAACAATTATGCAAGATGTATTAGGGTACAGTCTGTCAGCTACTTTAAGGTCATTCTGAATACTCAAATCCAAATTTTCCCAGCAGCAGGAACTGATTTAAATTTTCTGATACCTTCAAGTCCAAGATTTCTTTCTTTTTTGTTTTCAAATTTTTCCTGGAACTAGATGGGAGGAGAATGTTTAAGTACAGAAACAGGAAGAAAAGATAAAATTTTTCTTGTCTTATTAGATTATAGTTTCCTCTCCTCCAAGTTTCCATATTTTATGCATATATATGAAGTCTTGCTGAATATTAGTGTACCTCTACATAGTACTTTGTAGATTACTCTATTAGAGTTCATCCAAAGAAGCCAGAAACAAAAAGTAAGTCAAGTTTGTATAATCTGCTGAGTACACAAACAAAGTAAAATTTCAAACAAGTAAACTGAAGACATGAATTTAAAAAACACAAAAAGTGGTGTCTGTGCTTTTGATGAAAGCACGAACATGCATGAGTGCTCTGCTGGATCAACGCCAGTGCTCAGCATCTTGCAGTACTGAGCTCTTTATGAAGTTATTTAGTAATAGTCCCTTGCAAGAAGTCAAGTGCTTCCCAAAGAAGTATACAGACAATACACTTATCTCAGACTCATTCATGCACTGGATGTTTGTTGTATTATCCACTTGAGAGAGGGCATTAAAATGAACCAACTCACTCACTCAACCAGGGGCACATTCCAAAGCTACACAGGGCTCCCGAGCAGACACAACGTCCGGGTTGTATGGGCTCTTCTGCAGTACTGCAATTTAAATTCCTAAAACCTCTAATACAAATGTCTTCTGCCTCTGTCTGTAGCAATGTTTTGTACCTTATATATTCACCTTTACAGAACGCTTCCATGTATGTTTATAGCTCACTTCATATAACCGACATTTCTGAAACAATTCACAAAATCTGTTTTGTGCCTATTTCATAAAACATACTTCTCTAGAACCTCATTTTAAAAGCTTTGTTAGCAATCAGTTATTAGCAGGCAAAAGATATTTCATTTAATTCCTCTATTACCCAGGAAAACCTACTTGTGGAGACAAACTATTGAAGTGTGTGTAATATCTTTTATATTCTAGTCATGTTTTCAAAATTAAAACATCTTGGGAAAAGGGGAAGACAAAACACTTCTTTGAATGGAACAAAGATTTATGTTCTTGATGAACTAAAATATGCTCTGAAAACTAACCCTGAGGTTAAATTTCAGAAAAAGCAAAACAAAGTTTAAGAGAGAACTATAAACACATTTACTGATAACTGTATTGTGAATTGTGAATTGATGGTCTCATGTGCAAAATAATGGGAACACTGCTCAGAAAGGGAGAAAGAAGTAAAATTCTAATCTTTGCTTCTAGAATTGCCGAAATGAATAATTGTAAGAAGGGAAGTAATTCTCACAGTGATTGTTTTATTATTTAAGTAATAAGTAGAAAATGACTGAATTTCATTTTCTTTTATGCAGGAGGTGCCAGAGTCCTATATGGAACCATGCCAAAATCTTAACAGAATAGCCAAAGGCTATATTGAGCTGCCTTCTGCTATCGAACATTACAAGTATGTGATATATTAAATTTGTATCATACAAAGAAAAGAAACCATCCTAACATTGTATCATCTTGCAGTTTCTATTCTGGCATTACACAGTGTTGATGAAAGTAGTATTTTATGCTTTTTTCTCATCTTTTGAATTGAGTCCAACTAACCTTTCAATAGAATTTTCATGTGCTTTTCTTTTTTAATAAAACGTTCACATACCCATTCTTCCTGACTTTGTCGGTTCTGCTTTTCTTGAACCTACACAGCATGAGGAGCCTAAAATAGTAAATGACCAGTTCTCTGTAAGCTTGGAGAAAAATTTGAACACTGAACAACCCTCTCATTAAAGTGGGCTTTCAGTAGGATTATCAAACATCTAATGGCCTCTTGGCTATTAGACAATAGGCTTTACCTCCAAGGAAAAAGAAAAAAAATACAAGATTTTATGAATTTTGCAAAGTTTCCTTCTTAATTAATACTCTTTAGCAGTTCTCAACCATTGAGCAGCCTGCTCATCAGGAACTCTTGACATGGACAAAGATACTGGACAGTTGGAGGATGACAGGAGTGAAGAACTCACTGTTCATCACGTGGCACCTAGGCACTTACATTTAGGTAGCTGAGTTTGTTTGGGTGGGATTCAGATCCAGATTAAAAAGCTTAAAATAGGTGCCTATATAAAGGTTTATATGGGAACCAGGTAGCTAATGATCTACTACATTCCGTGGAGACATAGGGTTTGATTCAGTTGCCCAAACATAAGCATCTAAAATAATCTGAGATGCCCTAAGGAAACCAGTAGACCTACAGAGCTCTTCTAGACCTGCAGGTATCTCCCTGTAGATGTAGAGCTGAAAGTCAGGCCCTAGATGGCTAAGTTTCTATAACCAGATTCAGCCCCCATTAACTACTGGGAATTACAGACACATTGCTCACGTGTAGATGCCTACCTGGAAACATCTACATGCCCTAATCTCGCACTGAAACAAACTGAAGGTCCCTTTCAGGAGTGGAAGATGAAGTACAATCAGCCTTTCTCCTCCCTTCCTGTTTTCTACCTTTGCTCTGAACGCTCTCAGGCCCTGAATATTCCCCCATCACAGTATAATTGGTGCTAGAGCGTCTACCATCTTTTGCTAACAAAATTTCCTAAAATATTTAGAAGTTTTCATTGGTAATCTGTTTGCTTTATCATCACATAATATAGACAAAACTAAGACAAAACTAACAGACAAGCTAAATCTAATTCTGCACAATCAGTTGAGTCTAAGTTGAGCCACAATGATTCCATGGATGGTGTTTGCATTTCACTGGAAAATTAACAACCACAGAAGATGAAGGAGGTAATTTGGGCACCACATCAAAATGGGACACGAGCAGAGCCAAGATCTGAATCAAGTATTGGCTTGTGATTTTCAGAGTGTTACACATAATGCTGATTGACGGTATAACAATGCCTCTAAACAGGAAAGTGGAAAACCTAGTGAAAGAGTAATTTTTCTTGTTTTGTATCAGACTCATCACAGTTCCACTAAACTGGGACACCAGAAGGAGCAATTATGGATGATTTATTTTCATGAGGCAAATTATAAACAACACTGAAAAACAAAATGACTGGGACACTGGGTTAATGTCAGATCTACTCTGACTGTAAGCAAGGATCATCTCTTACTTGGTGTCTGTTCAGCACTTGTTTCAAGTAGGGTTGACACTGATACCAAAAAACAGTGATAATAAATAACCTGCATCATTCTTACCTTGCAATAAAGAGTAACAAAAAAAAGGCATCACCCAGCTGAAGCACTGCCCTAGTGCTTCACTGAACTCCAGAACTCAGGCTGTCTATACATTAAGGTTCTGAATATGCATTGCTATATAATCTTTAATTCCAAGATTGCAAATCATAGCGAGAACTAAGCTGCTACAAACAATACTGTATTTCATTGTACAAATCTGGTTCATCATAAGAGCATAAGCAAAAAAAAATATGATCATATAATTAAGAGCTGAGTGATTATATAAAAATACAGGTAAAGAACCTAAGGGATCTTAGTTCTGATATTTGCCATTTTGTTTACTTTGCAGTTTTAATATTCTCAAAATATTTAATATTTTAATATTCAATATTAAATCATTATGTGTATAGAGTAAACGTAATCACTTATTCAGTTCTGAAGATATTTTTCTGTATTTTTGTCATTTGCCTTTTTTTTTTTCAACAAATGAAAAAACAGTAAACATTGTCTTAAATGACAGCTTAGCTAAGTGGTTTACCAGGGGTATGTGGCTCCTTCAGAGAATATGTCACTTTCCCACCCTGCTTAGAGGACTAATATAGCAGACCATGCAATCTTCTTGGATGTTTATTCAATATTTCCATAATTTTCATCATGGGTTTTCTATAAATGTTTTAAGTAGGCAACCAAGCCTTTAAATCACAGTCTTTATGTTCTGTAGTGCTTGTATAGCATGATATTTCAAGTTTATATATTAACACGGTTGCCAACTTCTAGAAACGGTCTTAAACACATTGGCATGAAAAGACCAGTTCTGGAACACAGTACTTGAAATTTCCCAGAAAGGAGTTGTATCATCAGGTGACTATGGGAAAAGAGATACCCACCCTGAAAACCACATCTGATTTCTTGAAAGTTTCTTCAAAATTTCTTCCAACAGCTCATCTGTCTGCCTCAGCACTCAGTCCTAAACTGTTTTCCAGGAGCTGTGCTGGGAACCCGTTCTTCCTGCTTCAGGAGGGGAAGCAATGTGCCAGTGCCCTGCCTCAGGAACGATAGCACTCTTACCTCTACCTTCAGGCAGAGCAAAACCACGGCTATTGCTGCTCCCTGTTAGCTGTGCAGCTTGCATCTACAGATTCATTTACTAGGCTAAGTAGGTGTCAAATAATACATAATTTGAGCATTTTAGTACTTTACAAAGCTTCATAATTTACAGAACTTTAAGATGAGTTGTGATGGTTCATAGCTCTTACGTGGGGTATTACACACTGCCTACAGACTCACAAAGACAGCACTATAGAAGTCCAGTTCAGTCCGTGCTACCATGGACTCGGCTTAAAAGCTTTGGTAGCTTTTAAGTGATGTTTTAGTGATCATAAAATATCTAAACCATTACATTGTGCAGAATTAAAATCTTGCAAATTGATGAAAACATTTCGAAAATTGTCCATGGAATGGATATTCAATATAATGCATTTACCTCCAGTAGTAGAGGTTATTTTTAATATCCATACAGACACAATCAGAATTATAGGATACTTCAGTGACTAGCAGAAACAGCCATATAAGAAAAAACAATAATTTTCCGAAGTAATTTCTATAAGAAACTAAAACTTCTTCTATCTAATACAGCAGCTGGAACAGCAGCCATAAACTATGCTAATGGTTCAAACACAATATGCTTTTGCAATGTAGGTCAGCTTTATCACTTTTGCAAACTAGTAGGTTAAGCCGTCTATAAAACAACAGGCTTAACGACCTAAGATCTAATGTTATGTGTCACCCTGCTTAACAGTCATTATCATCCCCAGTGACAGGCTGAGCTTTAACTAGGTTAGCGTGAGCTTAGAGCAGAAGTTATAAACAGTGAATTATGGATTATGAAGATAATGTTTTGCAAATTTCCACACATTCAGCAAAATGGTTTGTCTGCATAAAGAAGGACCTGCTTTTTTTGTTGTAAACAGCAATTGCAGATGCTGGCAATTTGCTTAGGAGCTGTTGCTGCTCAAAACCAGTATAAAACAGTCCTAAATTACTGCTAAGAAAACTATTCTGTAATAAATGATGCATTTTATCTTTTATTTCCTCAGCTCGTCAGGAGTAGTAGTATCTATGTGAAAAATGAAAAAATACTACAGGATTACACTGAGACATACCATGGTAATCTGTCTGTTTTTCTCTTAGAAGGATATTTTATAAAAGGTCTTCTAAATTTTTATTATTTATTAGCTATAGAAGGAATTTAGACAAAAAAAGAGAATAAGCAACAGTTTGCATATGGCCAATGTGAAAAAAGGGTTATTGCCTGGTCTTGCATAGAAGCTCCAGCGACCTTTCCCAAGGAAGTCCAGGCTGCATGCTATCCCTTTCCCAGGGAAACTGCGGAGAGGGCTTGCAGAGCGAAACGCTGAGCGTGAGGAAGGTCGTGCGACTCCACCGGGCAGCGTTACAATCAGCCCCTGCAGTCACACAGCCCTGTGTGTAATAGCAATACCTGGACTGCATCAAATTGTAAGGAGAGGGAATATTTGGGGGGAGAAAAAAAGAAACTAGAGCACTGGGCTGGCAAGTTGAAGCATGAGGGGTGAACGCCAGTCTCCCCAGTCCCTGCATCTCCCTTCCCCACCTTCCTCCCAGGAGCCCTGAGTGCGGGGCAGGACAGTGCTGCCCGTCCCTCCCCCTGTCCATGCCAGCCGCATCCCCAGGTCCCCTCCCAAAGGATGAAAGCGCAGCTAGCTCTGCTTGCCCTCTGTACTAGCAATGCTTTGGCTGTCCGTGGCTGCCCATGTCAGTAAACCGGATGTGGCCAGGAGCCGTCCCGGGCGCTGACGCCAACTGGCATCGAGTTACCCGTGTCCGTGCTAGTGAACTGGCCTCCCCACCAAATGGGGCTGCTTGCAAAGCGCTCCCTGGAAACAGCCCGGGAGCAGCCAGCTCCTCCATAGCCATGCCTGGAAAAGGAGCCAAATTTATGCCAGGGAAACTTCTGGCAGTTTATTGGCCTAGACAGTCATGCTCCAGGACCCAGGACCATTCCTGGCAATGCTCCGGTTTACTGGTACAGCAACCTTGCTCTCCCTGCCACGGATCTTTATGAGACTTACTCTCCCGATATCCCAACATCTTTGTCAACTTGGATCAGTTACACGAGTACTAGAGTCTTTGTGGAGGACTGACTGACGATGTGATCACGTAAATCCTGCTCCTTAGGGGTTCAGTACCTTTCAGGACTGAGCACACCAAAAAGCATGGGTGAAGCGCAAGGGAATTTTGCCCATGACATCCATACAGACATGACTTCCCTATGGAGATTATGCTTTTCTTTCACACTGGTATTACAAAGTGTAACCTTTAATTTCTATCAAGTTACTTGAGATTATCACAGATTGAAGCAATAGCCAACCTGTTTTAATAACTAAATGTAACCTTGCTATTCACATTCCCAAGCCTTTATGTTTAGGCATGTTCGCAATAAATATGCTCCTGATAGACTTAGTTGGTTGGGATTAAGGCGTGATAATCTCGGTTGCAAAAGGAAAAGGCTCAATAATATAATAAGAAATTATATTTCAATACATTATTTAGAAAACTGAAAACAGCAAAATATTCCAGCTCTACACTTTCATCACTGAAACTCAATCCTGGCATGTAGGATGGCCATCTGCATTAAAATAAATATACTACAATGATTTCACTGTAATTAATTTAAGCATGAACGACCCTAACCTTTCAACATTTCTTTTTTCCTGCATATTTGTAGTCTGTATTCCCAATGGAAGCCAATAGTGCAGTTAATAAAAGTTCTGCAACATCCTGTTGGAGATTTGTCTGGTGACTTTTGTCAAGTTCTTCCCTGAGAAATGTCCAGGGAAAGGTATCAACATTTCAAAAATTCCACCACCAACACTGGCACTAATTAATAACCTTATTATCTGTCCCTAGAGATGTCAAAGACTAATGAGCTGATCTGAATCACGGATGTACTGGCAACAGTGTAGGAAGTTTTCACCTTCACTGCATTGTTGACAGAGTCTGTGAATTACCATTCAGATATTTTAGTTCATATTAAATGTATTAAAAATTGCATTGCTATTTGCAGATATTTTCAATTCATATTAAATTTAAAATAGCCAAGCAGTTAAAGTCAGTGTCAAGCATTAAAAAATCTCTTTTTATGTTAACTATTTGCTGCAGAGGAGCAAATGGAGATGAACAAGACAGAGCCAACTCTCTGAAAGCCTGGAAGTCAAAGAATTGTGTAAGGCAGGCAGACTAACACTGTACAAAAAAAAAGTTTTGTTTACTCCAACTTGCGATTTAGTAGGCGTGGAAAACAGTAGTTGAGGCAAGAAAGTGTAGGCAGCTAAATTAAAAATGGGAAGGAGGATTAATGGCAAAATATATTTCTCCTCCCTTCAATTTCTACTGCAGCTGATGATCACATTTCCCCAGAAGTCTTGGAGCCAGGTATAATCCTAGAGTAAATGCCGACCTCAGGGATGCTGAGCCTATCCATTCTTGTCTGCATTTGTCCTACGGGACGCCAGATTGATATAAACTGCATTATTTTGCTCACCCTTCAAAGACAAACCAGTATCACCCATGGAGCATACCTACACCAGGCGGCGAGGCGCTCTGCAAAGCCCCGGGGACTGCGGGGCGCCTGGGCCAGGGGTACTTTCGCGCTCGCCATCCCCTAGGCACAGGGGTCAGAGCGCTCAACCCTTCTGGCTTTAGGAATAGCAAGGAAAGACGGGTTTGGTGGTTCAGCACCCAAATTACTGACGTACTTACGTTTACATCCACTCTGCAAATTATGTAGTCAGGTGTAAATTCAGACTTCAGATATATAGTTCTGTAGACTGCAATCCAGCTAAAAACTTTACCGACATAGTACAATAAGCGGTTTGTGAAGAGGAAATAATTACACGTTATTGCTTATACCAACAAGGAATTAAAGGCTGGATTTCCAAAACTGTTCAGTGCTGACCTAATTCTGTTTCCACTGAAGCCAGGGATGAATCCTCCATTGATTTCGGTGGAAGCAGAGATAGGCAAGCATTCAGTGCCTTAGAAAATGTCCCTTTAATTTTGCTTAAATGTGAATATGCAGTTATAGCACTATTTGTGTTTCTATAGAGCTATCCTTCAGCTCTCCTTGAATAGAAACAAATAGAATAGGGACAAAAAAATTGGTAAGACGAAAATGAATAACTGTTTACAAATTACCCTCAAAACTTGCAACGGAAGGTCAGATTTCATATAAATACATTCACAGTCACTATGCAACAATTATTTCTTGAGTACAGGGGAAAAACAAACATCTGAGAAAGAGAGGGAGTAAGCAGGAGTATGCAGAAAAGACACAGGTCTCCTATCCTCATTTGGCATTTTTCTCATCCAGCTCAAAGTACAAAATCTATCTTCTACAACTTGATCAACTAAGGAAACTGGAGAGGAATTAAAGGAAGTATAAAATTCACAGATTTTCTAGAGAGAAAATGTAGATGACTGATTTCATCAGGATATGTACAACTATTTTATGAGGCTAACCTTTCTGACATAGAAGTTAAGTAAAACAGTAACAATATTCCCTCAACAATGGCTTTTGTCAGATAGTGAATGGGAATCTTAAATATTATAAACAGCTTCTCTGGTACATTGTAGAAGTCAATGAGGAACCAATACATTCTCAAAAGTCTGTTACCACTCAAAACCATTTTTTTTCCCAGTTTCCATTTGAGATTTAAGATGAAGAAGAGAGCTGGAAATAAAAATGTCTTGACACTGTCAGTGCCATTAATAATGTGTTGTAATGGAGTAGGAAACAACATGTGTTAGATACGAAAGGGGGATATTAAAGACACAGCTTGGCCTATCAAGAGTTACTATGTTCACCATCCGCAACTTAGGTTCTCAAACAAGTAAGTCACCCACTTTTTCCTTTTTGCAATATGTTAAACAATAAAACAACTTGATTATGTGGGATGCTGTTACCTGCAGTTTCCTGGTATGGATAGAAAGGAAATAATACTCAGAGCGGGAATTGTTTTGACAAACTGGACAGTAACAGAAACACATCAAAAGTCTCACACTCTAAAACTTTGCAACTGTTCATCTATCTATGGAGCAATCTGACTTCCATTGTATGAGTGGGTCGAGCCTGAAATATTTTGTTTTCAATCCCGCTCTAGATATATTTTCTCTCTCACATCTTATTTACCAAAATTTCAGGACAAATATTTAGAAAATATTTTAAAGTAAAAAATAGTAACAGTATAAAGTATCAAATACAGTATAGCTAATAATTCATATTAGCTATACTATTTTGTTGGCATTTAATATGAAAAGAAATCATCAAATAATTACTTAGGGCTTTAAAACAAATTACTAGAAAAATTCATCTACAATAAGAATATTCTCTGTTTTTTCAGATAATAAACTAGCTGAATTAAGCAGAAGTTAAAATTGCTACTTGAGTTTGATAGATTTCTTGCACTTTATGTTGAGGTTTACAATCTAAGTAAATTATTATTAAATGCAAAAGAGAAAAAATTAGGTCAATGCAAATGTGATATATATGCAAAGAATCAATAATATGATTAATAACTAAGAGGAATCAATATATATTCAAATGCTAGGCTTTCAGATCCTGATGCACTCATACATTATGTTTCTGATGGCATGCTACACTATAAAATGTTATCGCGTTCTTACATGTTTTGAAGCATAAAGCCCTAATATGCACAGAAACTCATCAGCCACAGAAGAACACAAAATTCCTACTTCTTGTTAAAGCCTACATTTGCAGGATTGACTCCTTGATTCAGATATAAGGTCATAGTGCAAGCAGATCATTTGGTTATTTCCAAAGTGATTATTTTCTCTAGCCACCGACCGATGTAGGACCCTTACTCGTTGTGTATACGTACATGAAGTTCACACAGCCCGTCCCCGCAGGTGGAGCAATCCAGACAAAACTGAGATTGGTAGTTGGGAGATGGCTCACGTGTGATGCAACCACACTGCACATAAACTGATTTCCAAACTGGTGGTCAGACATAATTCCTATGAGAAAGACACAGGGAAGATAAACAGTAACACATGTTAATGGCTCATTGCAAGGTTCTAACCAGCAGAGTAAGACATCGACCATGTATTTAATCATGGCAACATAGAATGAAAAAAAAAAAAAAAGACTATGCCATCACATAATTAGAATTAATGCCAATGAAAACACTGAAGCTGGCCTTTGCTTGAGCCAAGGCTGACTTTGGCTCAACGAATTTACTATCATTATTCTTAATGAAACAAATACCAAAGGAACTATTTGCATTTTTAAAGGAGGAAGCCGGACTGCAGCTGCTGTATAACCATGTTATTCCATTAACTGATTTATGCACATTGCAGATCTAAAAGCAAATGAAACCTGAAGAAAAAACACTATGCTTTAATAAGCAAAATGAAACTTATAGGGAAAGGTATTATCTTTTATTAGACAGACACATCTACTTGGAAAAAAGCAGATGAGCTTTGGATTCATGAACCCTTCTTCTGATCAGAAATAAAAGCAGCCACCTTCAACCAGTTTTACTAGTATATATTCCTTTGAATTTTTTTGAAACAGCCTTTAATACATGGGTAAATGTGGATGTCTTCTATTAATCACTCTCTCTGGAAGACACTGTAGTTCATCATTAGATAAAAGAACTACGGCTTTTAAACAAAGCAACAATATCAGATGGCAACCTTCTCTCCCTCAGAGTCCCTCTGCACCTTCCTACAAATTAGTGCAAATGTGGTTGTTTAATACATTTAGGCTGGAATCTTACTCAAGTTAATTATTACACCTTTAATCCTAGTACATTAAACAATAAATATTGAAACTATTTTTTTGAATGCACCTATCAGAAGGGAATGCTGTGTGCCCAAATACTTCAAATAGTGAACCCTTTAGTTCAGAAAACAGTTAGATAGTCTAAAAACATTGCTAGTATGATGTGAAAGAAGAGCATATGGTAGCAAGTACCAACATGCTCAAAAAGGTCCCTGTCAGTTGTTACGTGATTGTATTTCAGAAAGCTTATGTTGGCTGGTATTTCTTGTATTTATTTATTTCAGTTCAAACAAAAATAGATAACTAAAACTTATCTCTACCTCTCAGAACCCTCAACAACTGTTTTTAATGGCAATTCTTCTGAAATGCAAACCCAACAACTTTTCTTAAACCCTCACTGATCCAAAGGTGGAAAGAGTTTACAAGCAAGCGATTTTCACCAAGGAGGCGGACGAATCCTTTCTAACACAAACATGCTGCTCCACCTTGTGCCTCTCCAGGGACTGCAATGCCAGCAGTACTGTTCAGAGAGGGGGACTGCCTTGCAAGCAAATCATTTTGCATTTTATAGATCAAAATAGATCAACATCTGAAATTACACTCATGTTCTAGTGAGAATCACAGAATATAGCTCAGGGTTAGATATATTATTTACCCTGAGGGCTATTAAATTCTGAACCAGCTTCAATTTTTTTGGAGAAATGGAGCCACAGTGAATCCTGTCCCAGAGGTGACAGGAGGTAGTGGATGATGGCAATGATGCCTGTATCTTTTACAAATGATCATAACCTTCTAACTCAGGATTTTCAAAAACTTCATCACCGAAGCATACATATGAGGCCTTCCAACTTTCACACAGGTTAAATACACTAGTGATCCTAAAGCCTGCTGGGTTGGGATGGCCATGAAGAAGAGGTGCAGGCTCCTCTAGAGCACAGCAGTAGGGGAATCGAGGGATATGGTATTTTACTGACTCATCCCTGTTTATTGCAAGACATTACATGCACGTGAGGTTTGGTTATCTCTTGTCAACCTTACTAACATTGATGTTTTCTTCTCTTCCTTGGCATGTTGGGAGGGATGGCGGTGACACCCTCAAATCAAGCTGCTTGACTGGTCCTGAGGCTCTTTGCCCTGTTCTCATTGCTGAGATCGACCCTGCTGCCCCATGTGGAGACAGATGTGTCCAAAAGTACGCCCAGAGAGCATCGGTCGCTCGCAGGGTCAGTGGCAATTAGGCAACTATTTTGCTTTCTTTAAGGGTGAAAGATGGTAACGCTGCTTCTTTCCCAGGGTTGTGGGTCTTGTCTTTCTCTCTTTGAAGTTTGTGCTAAACTAGTTACTTCAGTGATGTGGGACTGGGTCTTTGGGGCCAATGCAGACCACTAGTTTGCACCTATCATCATCCCTGGCTGCATAATGGGAAACGGAGCCAGCTACAGACTTTAGTAGGTTAATTAAATGACAGGGACTGTCAGGGGAGAACCAGGAACAGCCCTTCAGTTTGAAGAAATCCCACTTTCCCCAGAGGTACCCAAATACAGAGCAGGGCAAAGGCTGCCCCAACCACATCCCGCTGCCGGGGACAGGCACACCAGCTTGGGAAACATGGCCACTTCCCTCTTGGCAGCAACTTGTGAGTTAATGAATTCCCTAGGTTTCAGGCAGTAGGCTGCAAAAATGTGTCTAATACATCAAAGACATATAACATCTGTGGAGAATTTCTTTTTCCTTTGATTTACAGTTTAAAAAAAGAACAACTTTGCAGTGACTAGAATAAATTCTTAACAATGAAAAACAACTCATTCAATTTTTCACAGAAGTAGTCAATGAATTGCACAGAGAATACTCAGAATTCTGATTTTATCCATTCATTATCATTTTTACATTAAAAGCAATCAGTCCTCATCTGCAGGACCTTTACTGGATACATCAAATCTATTTTGGAGTTCACTGTCTTCAGATTATTTCAAGAAAAAAAAATATTGAAACTTAAGTGAATGTCACAGTGATATTAGAAAAAACTTTCTAATTTTTTTTATGCTTAAAACCAAATTTTTATGCTGAAAAGGGGAACATAAAAATCACACAGACACCAAAAATGGGGAAATGCAACTGCAACTAAGGACTACTGAAAATAAAATATAAAGTATGCTATCTTCACCTCTTGTTTCTAGTCTTTTTATAGTCCCCTGCTACAGTAAGCACCAGTTTCCTTCTCCTCCATTCCCCTCTCCTACCAGGCAAGCTGCTTCCCAGACAGAACATTTGCACCATAAAAAAAAAAAAAAAAAAAAACCTAAGGCAAATGTGAAACAAGCTTCTGCTGCAAAAAATAGACTGAATACAAGACAACCCTGATTAGATACAGAACAAAAATGTGTCTGGTAGGTATCTCAGACAACTTCTGCAACAGAGCATGCCTGATTTTCAGGTGCGTGGCTAAGGTCCACATTGGTCTAATGGCATCTCCTGCCATGTCCTATTGTTCAGTGCAATTAAATACATTCACGTTATTGTTTAAAAAGGTAATAATCTTAAGGTAGTATTTTAAGATCTGTCTGTATAAAACTGCACAACCATTTTTGCAAATAGTCAAATGTTTCCTGGGCATTTATTTAATGTATAAATGTTCAAAGGCTTGTGACAGTTGGTATCCACAGCTCTAAAATGTGCTACATACAAAGAAGTCATTAGCATCCCTCTGAACTCCTTTCCTCTTGTTTTTTACAATGTGCACTCGTCATACCGAGGTGTTGCAGACACCTGCACTTTCTAGCTTCTCCATCCCCTGAAATTTCTGTGCCTTTAGGAGTCCCAGTATAATCATTCAAATCCCAGACATGCTTTGTACCTGCAAACAGCTCTGCAGGGAGAGGAACTAGACGTGCTCAGCCCCCCTCAAGATTTTGCCCAGAAGCTGTTTTTATTGTGGAAAGTTCCATAACTTTAAAAAATGTGCTTAGTCCTATTCCATGCACTATTTATAGTCACCGAATCAAAGAACTGCTATGCCAAGAGTTAGATTAAATACAGGAACTCCAGGAATAGTCTAATGGCACAGATAATGCAGAAAGATTCACATCCATTTCTGCTTTCTAAGTCTGAAGAAAGTAGATATGCAGTAGTCATGAGTTACACATGTTAATGCTGCTTATTTAGAAAATAGGATCCTAAACAAGAACCTGAGAAAAGTAGCTCATCTGCATGTCAAGGTTCTTGGCAAATCCTTCATCAATGCAAAATCTCAACAGGTAGGTAGCCTACCATTTCTTATTTATTATATGAACTGAGTATGACAGCAAAGGAAAGGGTTAAATACAGCTGTAAAATGAATAAATGCATTTTCTTTTTGCTGCCTCTAAAGTGATCATCTGCTATATGTTTCCGTTTTCAAGGTTATGAGTAAGAGTGACAACAAAATGCTAAACATGAAATACCAATGAAATACCAAGAAAATAAGGCTGTAAAGGCCAACTCATTCCTAATTAGTAAATAGTAAATTTAAGTCAAAAACAGACACCTTCAAATTAGATTTTATTTTATGTAAAAATGAAGTACCTAGTGCTAGGAGAAGCCTGTTCCCTTAGGAAACAGAGCTG
The DNA here is from genome assembly GCF_003343035.1 of Apteryx rowi. NCBI lineage: Eukaryota > Metazoa > Chordata > Aves > Apterygiformes > Apterygidae > Apteryx > Apteryx rowi. The sequence goes on along the minus strand of NW_020447764.1, from coordinate 1,569,319 downwards.
GGGACCCACATTGTCCGCACAGGCTCTAGCTTCTCTGAAGGGTGATCCACAAACCCGCAAGATGAGCACGGTTCTGCCTAGGGGCACCTTGCAGGGAGCAGGGTAAACAGCGCTGAGCCAGAGCACACATCCCACGCCGCGGCTAGCGCAGCCGAATCAGAGCCTCGCTTCTCCCGAGCAGCATCGGGAGGCCTTTTCTGGGAAGGGGTCCTGATGCAGGAGAGTTCACTTTTCTCAAAATGGAGAGATGCTGGTAGCCATGCTTTTTATAATTTTTTTTTATATATTTTTATATAATCTTAGAGTACAAACTAGGGCAGAGATCTTACACCCACAGTCCATTCTCCCAGAAACATGTCTTCTCTACAAAGTTGAAGATTAATCTTATAGACAGTGCCCCCACTCTCCTGTTAAAGCTAAGCCTGCACTACTCAGATGCAGGAGATCTGGGCCAAGTCAAGCGGCTAAGGACAAGGAGCCACTCTTTTGAGTAAAGCCCTCAGAGAGGAAGGGCTCGGACAGGTCTCTAGCATCGCTGCAGAATTGGGGTCCTCCTGGAGGTTAAGGGAAAGCTACTTGCCTCTCTTCATCATTTGGGATGCAACAGAGATTGTGTCAGAGACAGGCAGGTCTGGACCAGAATTCACAGAAATCCAAGTGTAGGTCCTAGGGAAAATTATAGGCTAAAATCTATTCACTGAATGTATATAGGTGCCTAGCGCATTTTAGAGCTGCTGGAGCTGCAACTTGCAGACCCCATTTGCAAAGCAAGGCACCTACCTTTGTTCTATGTCTGTCTGGATGTTTAAAGGACCTTTTTGATCCTTACCTGTAAACATATGCAAAAAATTAAATATGTGTTTTCCCTGAATGCTATAGTGAGTGAAGAATGGTTTCTTTTTTGGTTGCTGGAAGAATATTCCAGAAATATCCTTAAATTATCAGCCCCTTTCAGGACTCTGAAACGCAAGTCTTAAAATTTTGAAGAGAAGTAGTGGTAGGAAAGAAATAGAGTTTCTACCTGATTTTTTTAATACAAATATGTGTTTGAGAAAAACGTCAGTAATTTGCATTATTTCTTTACTAGGAATAAAGGAATATCTGGAGTTGGCTACCATCCTGTTTTTGTTTCTAAAACATGAATACAAATGTACAATTATAAGCTTATTTTTCAATCTGTACTCAAGCAAGCAGCCAGTTAGAGGCAACTGAATTACGCGTGTTAGTCCCTTGCAAAATGAAGAAAGGTGCAGAATCTAGCCCTAAGTGAATTGCACTCATCTAGCTAAAATACGCTGTTGCTGATTGATTCTTCTGGGTGATTACACTCTGCTTCACAGGAAAAACACACATCTAGTTTGACAGAATACAACAGACTGCTAAAGCACTTGCTGGTCCTTGTGATCAATTAAAGGTCAGGATGGCTTGATAAATTATTAAATATTATGAAGAAAGAAAAGACCAGAAATTCTGTCAGATACGGTTTTCCACCCAGAAATATATTACCTTTATCTTTCTTGAAGCCATGTGTTGATTTCACTGTTGCTATTACTCCTTCATTATTAAATAATACACCCTTTCAGTATATGTAATGCTGGGGAAAATACCATCTACAGGCCAATAAGAACAGTAGAAAAAGAACAAATAAGCATATAACAACTTAATAAAGTCTATCACTAAGAACCTTAACTCCTTTTGTAGTCAGGAACCACCTAGAGCTTGAATACAGCAATTTGATCCCTGTTGGGGTATAACTGTGCTCAAGGAACTCAGACTTGGGACAGGAAGTATTTGTTTTACAACCTTTTCCTCCATACATAAAATTTGAATGTGTTTTCTTCACAGTTATGGAAACAACAATTTACTGCACCTCCCTGTTTGAATTACATTCACAATTTGGGATCCAGGTAGGAAGCAGATCGGGTTAGGATGTTTAGATGCTAACAAGAGTAGAGCTTTATGCCCACATTTTTTGATTACTTACTGAAGTGAGCAGTTCACTAGAAGTACAGATTTGCAAGGATGAACCCTTAATGTACAGACTTACAAAATTTATTCCGAAACAGAGAACATTTTTTGCTTAATCTCTCCTTTAATGTTCTACTTTTAAGGGATTGTTAATCAAAACTTTTGAGCAGCCCTTTGTTAGAATCCACTTAGGGGTATAATTTCATCTCAGGGATTTATGAGTGCCAGTCTCATTAAACCTAACGGGAGTTACACATATGGAAATTCTGGTGCACGGGGAGGAGAATATCCCCTTTCATTTGCATAATTTCCCCAGACACTGAATGAGCCCCTTGTGTAACGTGTGATATGCCTGTGTGAGCCCGTGGAGTGGGGGTTGTGAAAGCCTGATCTCCAGCGCGCTGGCGGTTTAAGGGTGTTCGTTGTCAGGAAGGATGAGAGGACAATTTACAGCTGAAGTCTAAGTGCTCCACAGAGAACAACATGGTACGAAAAGCTCTAAGGCAAGTAGATTTAGTAACAGTAAACAGGGACCAGCAGTAATATAAATAGAAAATGCTAATGACCTACTGCATTGCTGAAATATAGAAGAAGAAAAGTCTCTTTTTAAAGGCTTGAGCCAAAACCAGAATGTATTCTAAATGTTCCCTAACAGCCCCAGCATATGTTTTGTAATAACAACTTTTATATTTTTCTTTATAGCAACCTGTAAGGCTGATTGATAACTTCATTCTGTACCAGCTTTTTCATAAGTCTAATTTAGCAGTGTATTCCAGTTTACCTCTCTTTCAGAAAAGCAGCTGTCCCTGGTTTGCATTCACTTACTCTTTTTTTTAGTTATTGTATTTGGTTCGTGAGTCTCTCATCCATATGAGCAACTCTGGTATGACTTCCTGAAAATACTGCATTATTCTGAATCTTTTCATTTTGTAAAATTGCTTGTGTCTCCCAGGAGTCAGTCATCAGACGTACTGCTTGATAGGTTTTGTATCAGTGACAAATGTGACAAAGGATCACTGTGTTGTAGTGTCAGACATCTGCTCCCACCAGATTCCTTCTCAGGGCAAGCAGTAACCACATTCTTCTCCTTGCAGTAGGGACAATTCAGGCAGGCAGAATTCGAGCCAGTGGAATTGCCCTGAATTTTCTTGGGTAGAAGTGAGACTCCAAACTGGCAGATTTACCTGAGAAAACCATACTGACCACTCCCTCAGAGCCATGAATGAACCAAACCTTTTTGCTTACTGACATAAGTGACAACAAATAAAACATTGCTGTGCAACAAATAGAAAACAACTACGTATCTCAATAAAAATGTAACCCCAACCTTTATTTACAACACAGACATCCTATTTGGATCATTAATATATCCTTTCCAAGGTAGTAGCTTCCAAAAAAAAAAAAAATTTAAACCATCTCAGCCTCAGTTTCTAGCTGTGCTCTGCAGAGAGCTTTGCATACTAACGATACCAGTTCTCTGGTTGTACTGTCTTTGGTGACACATCCTAATACTCTGCGTGCTTCTTATATATTCAGGTATGACTAATTGGGGTAATGGCTTCAAGGTTTTACCTACAAAACCCTAAGCCTCTTTTTAATTTATTTTAAATGAACTTAATAGTTTCTGGCAGCAGTTTCCCTTGTAACATATTTCCTCTATTTTGATCCCTTGCCCACAGACATATTTTGCATTTGCCTACATTACCATTACTGGATTACTCACTTAAGGATGAACTTGGTACTGGGAATCTCCTTCACACTTGCACTGTCTCTAATTATGTTTTATACCTCTGCTATTGACATAATCAGTGAACTTTGATGTTTTAAAATTAATAGCTTCCTCCAAAACAAATTATGTCCAGTAAAACCAATCAATAAGGACATCAGTATAATGGAACCAGAGGGAATTCCATGGAAATCTTTTTCCAGCTGGAAAATTTATGATTTACAGACTTTTATTACTTCTTGTTTTGGAGAGTTTCTGTTCAGCAAGCTATTCTATCCTATTCCATAACTTCTTATCTTAAGCAGTCTGAAAGTCAACTCGAGAGTATGTACAGTGTACAATAACTGCAGTGCGTACTACACCAGCCATGGCTACAGCACCTTCAAAGGATGCCCCACAGCTCCTGACATAAACTTTCTTCACTTAAATCAGCAATAGCTGTTTCTAATTAAAGGTGTTCCTTCTCTCCAGCTGTGTCTTACGGCACACACTATAAAAAGTTGGAAAATTGTGATTAGCAGATACGCTTAATTAAACCAGTGTTGATGGCTGACAAGATATAGTTTGGGACACATCCTGCAATTTAGTAATATTTATTCAGAGAAATAGTCCTAGAGATGCTCCAGGTTTTCTGGCGCTCTGCCCTCCTGAAGGCTCAGGGTACAGCAGCCTCGATGGTGCCCTGGGTCAGCTATGCAAGGTCTCCCCCTGCCCTGTGGGGGGACACCAGGTGGTGGGACACCAAAGTGACCTGCAGTACGGCCATTCCCAGAGCCTCTGGGAGGTTTGATGGGCAGGAGTGTCTCATAAAAACCTCCATTAACTTGAGTAAGAGTTATTAACATTTCTACTCAGGAAAGGAGCTACACTTCTGATGGGAAAAACCCAATTATGGCAACAGAATATGGTTTTGTTTACCTTCATACATTTAAACATGGCCAACCGCTACAACATGCTCAATTTGTAAATACTATTTACAGTTTCTATAACACTATGTTCAGAAGCACAGAATTTTGCATGGTGTAGGATGAGGCGATAAACACATTTCATTCAGTAGTCTACTTCAGTGACGCTGGAACATTGGTTTCCCTTTGTGAGAGCTGAGGAAATAGTTACAAGTTCCTCAGGATTTATAAATATAAAAAAATATAAAACTGTATGTAAACCTGCTTAGCGGGCACCATGGTCAGAAGTGCTGCACCACATCATCAGCCTGTGAGAGATAAAGCTAGTTGAGAAACTACTGTCGGGGAGAGAAGTGGGAGAGGAAATGTGCTTTTGTGGGTTGAATGGAAGAATTTCAACTGAAATCGCCAGTCTGCAGGAGTTCTTTTCTTGAAACTATGCTGAGATTCACCACCGATGGTTAAAAAAACAATATCACTGACCAGTTCACATTAATCAGTGGAAGACAGCACAGTTCTTCACACTGCATGTACGTTCCATAACTATTCTGATGTATTGTCAAAAACTTAATTTTGCCTCCTCTGTGACCACAGATCTATTACATTCACAGTGTTAAAAGTGTAATAAAGGATTCTTTTCCATATTCTTCACATTTTGCAGCACCAAAACAACGTCCCTTAAGTCTGCAACTTTGAGAAGAGGGTTTGTCTTGGGCTTGCTAGAGTGCGTGGTCACCCAGCAACACGCTCTGGGGTGGAGGGACCTCGGGAGGGCTCAGACAGCTTGCACGCCTTCAAAGCAGCCAGCAGGCTGTCCTCTCCAAGCTGGCGATATTCTGGGATGGAAAGCCAGGAAGTGAGTTTAATTTGATCTACTGCCACTCTGCGTGCAAAATACCTGAAAGCGGCGGGGCGAATGACTTCTGTGCCTTGGTTAGACTTAAACAGGGAGAGCTGTAACGTACCACAGTGCAACGTCAGTGGTAAAAACAGCCACGGGAACGCAGCCACGGCTGCACTGGCTGGATCTATCCCGGGAAGCTAAGAGCGGACGAAGCATGCTGAGCCCAGTGACTCGCTTTTGCCTGCGCTGCACACTGTGCTTGAAGCATCCACACTACGTTAGGCAGAACTGATCCTGGGTGTGCTCTGTACCCGCCTAGAAGGGATGAGTAAGAACTGGGGCGGGCTAAAGCACAAGCATGCCAATATATGCGCACTCAAACGCCTGTCCGTGTATAAAGAGCATGGATGGGAGGCAGGTGGGAGCCTTGAGGCAGCACCAAGCGTGGCTTTGAGAGCAGGCTGAGACCCGCGCCGAGCCGCCAGCGCAGCAGTGACCTGCTGCAGGGACATGGCAGGGTTGTAACACCCGAGTGCTGGCTCAGGTGCCCAGGGTCACCTTTCTGTCACCCGTGGAGGTACACCAGGGCAAACAGGGTCTATCAGCTCCATTTGTTGCCAAGGCAGAGGTGGCAGTTTTGATACTCAGCTGGAACGGAGTTGAATTTTGGAGTTTAAGAATCAAAGTGTTTTCCTACTACATATTTCTCACACTTTCTTTCATCACCAAAGCAGAAGTACCAGCTACAATTTGCTGACATCTGTGGTATTTTTACCAGTGAAAAAAAAATTCTCCTTATCTAAGAACACCCAAACAGTTCCTTTAACTCTTTATGCATCTTTAATATCTTTTTCTATGATGATTGCAAGCCAAAACAGAAAACTGGAAGGCAGTTCCTGCAGAATCTGGCAATTGCTGTTCTCTTTCCCTTGTGAAATGCCAATAGTCTACTTAGCCTCCTGTTGTACTTTAAAACTGGAAAGATCACACTCTATAACTTTACACTACATCTCTCTCACTAATCAAAAATGCACTATAATGTTGAGAGTATTTAATTAAGTAGGTTACTAAAGGGGAGTGGTATGCCAATCAGTTTGAATGTCTGCCCACTGAAAGCAGAATGTTACCCATTAAGAAGAAAACTCCTCAGAATGCAATTAGCAGACTAACAAGAACAGCAGCAAAACTTTTAGGAAACAAATCTAAACACAAAAGTTCACACACCAAACCAGGCAAGAATAATCACAGCCAGCAAGCACAGAGGGAGAGCAAATGAGTACTCATTCACTTCCATATTACTATTTTTAACTCTAGTGAGAAAAAAATCACATATCTATCTGGTGCAATGCCCCTCAGCCATATGGCATGTATTAAGACATACTACAGACAGAAGATTGTAACACTGCACTTTTATTTCTATCTGACAACTCATACTGTCAGTTAGGAGTAGCAAGAAAGCAGAGAAGTAATTCTGCATTTCACTCCTCTGCCTGAAATTTACTTCTTCTAGACAGAATATTATCAATCCCAACTACGCAAGAGCAATTCCAGCTCACATGTGAGAAAGGCAAATAGAAGAAAGCTACCCAGAACAGCAACCTTCTTGTAAACTGTCAGTCAACGTAAACAGAGATTTTGTGGAAAGACTGTTGTTATTGAAGTCTTTGCCCTCAAAAGAGCACTTTATGACTAACTCTTAGAAGCTAATCTTCTTGAGTCATTTCATGTTCGATACAGGATCTTAAAATACGATCTTCAGAGTGCTACTTTTCGGCTCACCCAGTTGCAGGGTTATCCCACCTGGGCAGGCAGCATGCCTATCTTAAAATACGATCTTCAGAGTGCTACTTTTCAGCTCACCCAGTTGCAGGGTTATCCCACCTGGGCAGGCAGCACGCCTGCATGGGCTGGCCCGGCTGGGAGGACGCTGGAATCGCTCCTGCTGGCACGCCAGCGCATCCCGCGCAGCACCGCTGCCTTGGTGTGGCGGTAGGTTATTTTGTGAGCTGCTGTCAGCTGCACGGGAGGCCACGTGCACCAGGGGCTGGCCAGTGCCGAAGGCAAATCTGCCCCGGTGCTGCTGGGCCGAGTGGTGGGAACCAAGGTGGATCTGAGGAACGTCCTTGTTAGAGCCATCCACCGCAGCCCAACAGCTCCCCTTGACCAACAAAAAGCCTATTTTTTGCTCAGATTTCCCTTTCACTGGTCCTCGTTTGCTCTGAGACTGTGGGTTAGCTATGGCTCGCTGCTGATCAGGAAGCTGGGTTACCAGTGCAGCCATTCTTAAGCATAATGTGAGTCAAGATATATTTTAAAATTAGTTGCAAAGCACTGAAGGAAAGAAATTTTAAACCAGCAAACTATATTCACCTCTGAAGACTGGTCAATGTTGCCGTGATAGCAGCTAATCCTGCCCTGCGTGTGAAAGGTAGGTCTGCTACACAAATAATGACAAAGAAGGGGGCAGGGGGCCTTGGCTATGTATTCTCCAAACCAGCTCATAGCTTTGCTGGAAAGAAGAAAGCTTTAGCCGATGCTATGGCGACAAGAGGACTAAAGAACACCACCACCTCTAAGAGGTCTGAGTTGCATTTCAAGACACATGACAGAAGCAGGAAAAACTTTTGGGCTCAGAGCTATTTGTGTGTGACATCCAGGGGCTTCAGTGGGAGCTGAGCAACCTAAATGCTTCTGCTTTTGTGGGTCTTCGAACCAGACGATTGAATTTAAACTTAAAGCTTAATTCAGGTCCATGAATGAACACTAAGCTGAAAGCCTGCCTCTTCAAACAAACCAACCCAGCTGTGACTGTAGGAGGATAAATGTTGCAAGATTTTATTGCAGTTTTAAAAAAGGTTTAAAAAATACAGTAAGTCAAAGTAACAAACACACAAGGGACATACTAGGGAGCAGCAGTGCCATTAGCATATAAAGTGAAGGCTAAAAATACGAAGATCAAAACGCGGCTGTGCTTTTCGACCTGCTAATCTACCCTTACCAAGAAAAATATGCCAAGGAGCTGCAGTCCTCTGGTGAAGTTCCTCCCTTTATTATTCTTTTGCACCATAACAAAATCAATAGGAAAGGGTATAACAAAAGGAAAAATTTGGCTCTCAATCTCTAGGTCTCTTGTCCACATTTTTTTTTCCAAGGCAGATTAGCAGTTCAGAAAATGAGGATGCTTTTTAATTTACATTAATCTGAGCCCTGCCATGTATGCAATTAAGATGTTTTCTCGCTAGGACTTCCAGATGCTTTGTAGTTGTAATGCTTTCTCATACTGTAATATCAGTTTTCACAAGTATTAGCCCTTCTTCGCACATACATGTTGTTCTCTATTCTAATACACAGATTTTTCTGTGGTGAACAGTGGCTGTGGAAAGTAACAATGAATTTTTGAATGGAATTAGTTCTTCTGGATTGTGTTCACAACGATAGCAAAACTAAAATTATATAATCGAGAAGCTATTTTTGGTAAATAGTATACTTGCTAAATCTGAATAGACTGGGGAGCTAACAACTGATGTGCAAACATGCCAGATGGTTTTGACTGGAAAAATTTGGGGGCACCTAAAACCTGTAATATTACTGTATATACTGTATATTACTGTTCTCCTATGTTGTGGTGGCCAGCCATCACTGAAGAAGGAGATCATATTGAATAAAATGTGCTGCCTGGATAGATTCAATCCTAATTTCATATGAATGTATCCCAATCTAGGCAGGACTGTTCTGGAGTGAGGCTGCAGCAAGCAGCACAGTGCCCTCCTGAGAAAGCTGTTCAGTGTCTACAGGTAAGCAAAGACTCAGAGCACCCAGGGATATCCCACATGTCCCACTTCCCAGAGAGATGCCCATCCAGGAGAGAAAATGCAGGTACCCACCTCAGAGTACCTCCTACTGGCCAACTTGGACATTTACCAGTGAGATGCTCCAAATCCCTGCACAGGCTGCCAAGTGCGTCTAACCTTTCTCAGTTCTCCAGTGAGTGCCTAACACATGCTGAAGGGTATTTCACAGCTTTGTTTCAGACCTGTTTGTGTAAAGTACTTCAAAACAGTCACTGAGACATGGAGCAGGGAGTGAGAATGGCTTTCCGCGCTGCGGGTGAGACAAAGTGATTCACTCGCTTCACTGACTAATTTTTAACCACTAATTCAAAGTAGAGCAATCTGCTCAAGAAAAAGCATGCTATACCTTTTTCCAATACTTAAGATACTCTTCTGATCAGTGAAAGAGGTAAATTTGAATATCCTCAAATGGAGGAAAAAAAAGAACTTAATCCCCTGTACTCTTGGTGACTGGTTTAGGCGCTGAGACCTTATCTAGGAAGGGGATAGAGAGTTTAGCAAAACAGTGAGTGTAGCAAGGGATGAAGCTGCCTTTCTTTCAGCCGGAAGAAAGGTAACAGTTCTTGGGTTGAATGAAACTTATAAGGTGAAAAAAAACCATAAAATACCAGTTCAGTACAAAAACACACCTTTCAAAAAAATTTTCAATTTGGTAAGCAATTCTGAAACTAAAATCATTATTCATACATCCCTATTAATTACCAGCAGTTATTTCAGAAAAGTCAGAAAAACTAGGAAAGCACCAATGGTTGAGTTGATATACACTAACCATGGAAGACTAATCAGGTAGTTTTGCAAAGTTTAGTAAAAATGGCACTTTGTAATTTATATCCTCTGTTATAAAAGCATAGGGATTTTTTCTCATCTGGCTGGTTTCACCCATTCGCATGGAGGTAGGTGGTCCATCACTTTGAGATCACATAATATCAACACTAAATGTAATGTTCAGCTCTTCGTGTCTTCCAAAGAATCTATGCTGTAACATTTTCATGGTGAAACATTTTTGATTGATAATTGGGGCTGTAATGAATTTGATATGGTACACACCTAGAACACTGTCTAGTCTTTATTTTGCATTTTATCTCAGTGATTCACCATACTCCACTTTGAAATCATTGCCAGAATTAGTTTTGTTTCTATTTTTCATATAAATATTTTGAAATACCACCAATGCACAACTAGAACTGCAGGTTGCACTGGCAATATGCCAAAGCTCAAAGGCTGCCAGTACTCTGCATATACATGTATACAGGATATTTTTAGAGATACGTGCAGGTCATTATCACTTACACAGCACTGTGCAATGTAGTACAGAGTACAGATTGCTCTTTGCAAATTACATCTAAGATCAAAATGTATTTTGAGAGTCGTAGAGAAAGAATAATTGCATACAAAAGCATGCAATATATTTTCTAACTTTTGAATGTCTCTCCTCCTTGATCTTTCTTAAATGATGAATTTTCTGAGATTTCTAAAATAGTAAACTGAAATAAAGCATTCGATCACATGCAAACACAGAGATCCCACACACTGTATGAACCAAAGCCAAATCTGTCAAATCCATACCAGCAACTTCTCCCCATTTATTTGAATTAAAATGACTATCCTATTATTAAGTTTGGCTATGTTGAAATCATTCCTCTGAATATTTAGGCTCACACTCCAAATTACCTTTCAGCTACCTAGATCAGCTACTGATAATATATAGAGTTGTAAAAATTTTTTAAAAACTGATTAAATACTTGAGCAGTTAGCCCCTGATAAATTCCATGGGAATGATCCAGATCACTTCAAGCTAAATACTAGGTGCTTAATGAACCAGTCCTCATACAATAAATGATTATGTTCCTTTTATAAACATTATAGGTGCCTGTGATGGGCTCTGCAGAAGGCAATCTATAACTTGTGTCCAATTCAGTTGCACAAAAGTTTTAATCATTTTTTAATAACCAGGATTATAGAGCACATAAAATTAATGTATGCAGTGAAAAGAGGTTCTGATTCCCCTTAACTAGCCCCACAGTACAACTGTTTTCTTTTTGCCACATCTTTTTGCACATTTTGTTTGCACTTACTATCAAAAAAAGATTCTTGTTAAGGAGTCAATGAGCCAATAGAAATTCCCAGTCCGCACATTCACCACAGATGAGGTATTCAGAGACTTTAAATCTTTCTATAACTAGTCCTCCTGATCTCGTGCAAATGGCAGTTTTCAAAGATGCGCAACTTGTGTGGGTTGTTTTAAGACAATCATACTCTTAGGGAAAGCTCTTTCATTAATTTAATTTACTTTTTAAAGTATAAAAATGTATGAGTTATTGAAAGACTGTTTGGAGAAGAACATGAGGACAGTGAAAAAAGGTGAAACTGAAGAGGCATCACAAAAATCATGGAGAAGTAGGGAGGGGCAGATTATATTTGGAGCTCTGCGTGGGGTACTTTGAAATTCTGAAGGTAACTGGTATCAGGGAAGGACTGACAGCTATTACAATTAAATGTCTGACTAAGTCTGACATCTGACTAAGTCCCAGAAGCAGCAGACTGAGACACCGTCATTAATTAACAAAGGTTGGTCTACAACAGTGAAAACCAACAAAGCTGTGGCTTGCCACGTGGTGAGTAACCATTCCACAAGTCTTGTGATGGAAACTGCAATGAGCCACGATCACTGTGGTCAGCCACAGTTTTAATAACAAATAATATGAATGACATTGACTGAAACCGCCGAGACAGAAACAACTTACTGCACTTTACCAAGAAACTTGGATCAAAATGAATCCAATAAGTCAGTGAAGCCACCAAATTTCTTTTTCAGTTTCCTTGGATCTGACTGAAAATAAATTTGAAATCATCAAGGTTTTTCTTTGTCCCAGTGATATAACAAACATAATACCACTCCTATATTTACTTTTTCCACTAACAGCTTACAAACAATGCTATATTACTATAGGAAAGCTGAAAATAATCTTCAACGTTCCCCACAAATTTGTTGTGCAAATCTTTGTTGCTGAGGTGGATCTTTTTAATATGATGCAATATTCATTTAAAAATGTAAGATCATGCATGCATGTATGCTCAGCTGTATTCAGACCTGAACCTGAAATGTCTTGGAGCATTTGGACAAGAAAAACAGTTAAATAAGTACAGCTCTACAAGTACAGTAGTGGCATATGTGTGCTTCATATCAGTATAGGTCGTCTTATATGGAAAAAGAATACGCTGGGACAGTATAAGATATCTTTACCTGTTAGAACTAGATCGTTACTACAGGATATACAGGTTTGATCACAGCTTCCTTCCTTGACCTACTGTTGTTAACAAATAGTACAAAATTTTGTGTATAAAACGTCTTAAAATCCAACAAATCACAGAAAATCTTATTTTAGAGTTTTTGAGAATTCTGCCTAGCTGAGATTTCCTCAAGAAAAGCCTTTCTCTGGTCACGTGATCTAAGAAGGAATTGCAAAACCTCTGTTTTGAGGCTTATATTTTGTCCATGGAGCTTTGCTGAGCTATGACGTGGTGATGTGATTCTTCCCTATAACTGCTCCCAAAAGGAACATACCATTCTTCACTCCTTCCTGAAAGAGCACCATGGATTATGTTGTATCAAATTTAAAAATGCAGTTATGTCACATATTCCAGCACATTCCTGGAATTCCTGTATTGACACTAAACTGAAGGCAGAGACATGAGCATTCATGCATTTTGTCCAGACTATTCATACTAACTCCCTAAAACCCAGCATTTGAGTTCTTGGATTAAATTTTCACAGGAAGAAGCAGATACACTTTTTGACTTGTACAGCTTCATCTCTGTTAATTCCTCTGTTCTCATCTCTCTACTTCTCCTTTCTCTTTGCTTCAGCAAACCTCCACCCCTCACCACCTTTCCACCATTCCTTTCTTCCAACACTACTGGCTTCGCACATTCTGTAAATCTGGAATACCCCCATCCTGATCTGCTCCACAACCCACCCCTTCAACCCATTTCTTCAACTATCTCTCAAATTACAATCCTCGCTAGAGAACTCATCTAAACGTAACTGGTATATGTTGCAATTAAACTTTGATAAAATTTTTAATGGGATCTCCGAGGAATACAGTATTTGACTAACAGAGGCATTTTTCTGCATGTATTTATCAAGTGAATTCTTGTTGAACTGCCTGAACTTCATATAATAACTACTTTTCCCCATTGTTAATTAGCAGAGCAGGAAAATGATATAATCTGTTTTCACTGAGATAATGCTTTCTGTCTAGCATATGCCAAAACTCTTGATTTTAGTTGTCACCTCCTGTTCAAATAGTTTCTGAAGATCACTTTTAGCCTTTTCTGAGACACTTTATTTAAAACACAATATCCTTATTTTGAGAAATAGCCCAATATGATATCAAAGCATACTTTTATGGCATTATGCACTTGAATTACTTAAGCCAGCTGCAACTCATGAATCACCATTAAATAGTACTAATAGTATCACTATTAGTCAGTATTTTCATCAGCAACCTGGAAGCAGATCTGAAATCACCAACAGCAACGTTTTCTGGATGATACAAACACTGGCCAAGTGGTACCAAAACCTGAGGTCAGGATACTCATATGGAATATAATCTGGAAAACAGAGTGTGAATCCTTGATAAACAGAGCCTACCTTAAAAACAATGCAAAACAAAACAAAACAAATCCCTACAAATCTGTAGGAACAAGGAAGTGAGAGATATAAGAGTTTTATTGCTGGTGTTCACATTTTTTGAAGAAAGCTGAAAATTGCTACAGACTGGAGAAAAGCTAATATACGTTCTACCTTTCACTTAGACATGAAAAAGATTCTAAAAAACTTAAGGTACTCAATCTCTATTGTTTATAATTTATTTCTCAAAATTTAGAAGTGATTTGATTTCAGGAGAGAGAAAGAAAACATCACCTAATAAAGAACCTTCGGATAAGGCATGGCAAGAACCATTCCCTGGAAGCTGAACCAGCCATACTAAAATTATAAATTATGCTCCTTTTTTAAACAGAGAGTGTGATTTACCACTGAAAAAAAGTATATAAAGAGGATTCATTGCCTCTTGTAGAAAGTGTAAGTTCAGGTACTTTAGATAGTAACAATGATAGTTTCAACCATAAGCTGGAAATGACAGAGGAGGAGAAAGCCCAATGTACATCAGTCAATCACAGCATGACAAAGAGCTACCAATGTGAAAGAAAGGCAAACACTGTCTTAGAATGTATCAGCTAAATTATTTCTAGAAGTGATGGGAGGAGTATTAAGGGTATGGCACTGGTAAAGCATTGCTAAGACATCACTTCAATTATGGTGCGTAATTATGAACGCTTGTGTTCAAAAAAGATTAACTTAGGCTGGAGCAGCTGCAGAGAAGGACTACGAGGATGATGAGAAGAATGTAAAATATGTCATAAAAGAAGGCAGAAAAAGCTTGTCTTGTGTAGAGAGAAGATGACTGCTATTCCTAAATATAACAGGGTTGTATAGGAGCTGTTTAAGCTAAAGGACAGTCATGGTATAAAAACAAAGAGTATGAACTGGACATGAATAAATTTACTGTAAATTAGATCCTTTTTAATCAGGAGACAAACGAGGCTTTGAAACAATTTTTCGATAGGAATTTCAAAGATAAAAAGACTCTAACCAGCCTGAAGACAGAGCTTAAATCTACAGATGTTCAAGCTATAGCATCATTGTCGTGGTCCCTGCTACATCAGGGGACCAGAGCCAAATGGAAGGGTCGCCTCCCGGGGGCGGTTCCCCAGCACCACGGGGGTCAGGCATCCAGACGGGCACGGACAGCCTTCTCGCGCCTCCTGACGGGCAGGCTCCCGCATGGTCTTGGCTGCCTGGCACTGCCAACTTGTCCTGACACTCTTCCCAAAACTCCCCTGGCCTGCGATATCTCACCAGAGATGCAAGAAACGTAGATCAGATGGGGACAATCACCTCAAAACTGCATGGACTGCTGAAACACAGATCAAACTCAAATTGTGATCGAGCCCTGAAGTCAGTATCTTACTAACTTCTCTCCTCTCTAAGGAGAGAAAACAGTAACTTCTTAAAACCAGTACAGTTTTCAGGCTCTCTGTTAATGTCAGAAATACACATTTAGAAGCTTGCACTAATTATTTATTTATTTGCTTCAAAATAAAGTTCAAATTCCAGAAAACCCTGAACAGAAAATGTCAGGGTTAGATCATATACAAATATGCAGTATTTAGAGCAGGCTGCCAAAAATAAGAATTACCTGGAAACCAAAAGAATATTTACTCTTTTTCTTGTACTTCATGGGAATATGAACCATTGCTTCAGTCACAAAAAGACAAGTTAGCATTTATTAATAATATTTCAACTAAATGTTGTCTGACTTGATTAAATATATGTACCTTTCTTGTTGCATAGAAAATGGTGATGCAGTGCTTTACTTCAGTAGCAATACAGTTTCAGTATGATCATACATTTTCTTCCCAAAATCTTAATTTTTTAAAAAAGGTCATTTCATTACATTGGCTTCCTGAAATGCTCAAGATTTATTATTTGTCCTCAGGGCACAAAAAATACAAAATCTCCTTATGAAGACCCTAAGCTATTTTCCCATAATTAGAAAAATCTCTGAACTACTTACAACTTTCTATGCCATCCATTTTTGCCTTCTTGAATGTCATGGCTCTTCTAATTAGATGGATAGTTTCTCACTTTGTTATTCTGAAAACTGTAACAGACCTATAAATTAAAAAAAAATCCCTCAAGAAACAAACTGTCAATAAAATGGACTAGTATTTAATGTTAAATTGCAAGTTCTGTGTTTAGAATTATTATTAAATATTTGCAAAACACAGTAGCTATTCTTACTTTTGTTCATGTGGCTTGTAGAATGCATAAAACTGTGCTTATGATTATTTCCCCTGAAAATATCCAGCTGATAATATACCATTTTTATCAGTTCAGAGATTATATTTTATCCGACGCAACTACCTGCATTCAAGAGGCTTTATTTTGTGACAAATAGAGCAAATAGTGCACATTTTCTTACTAGCAAAACTAGGAGAAAAATTTTTGTCAATTAAAACAGATGATGAAAATAAAGCAGAACCTTTTGTTATCTGTGTTAGACTGATTTATGAAAGTGAGCATTAGCTGAATGAGTTTTTAATGGATGTTTTGATATGTTGGTGGAGCTTTTTAAATAATAAATATTGTTTTTTTAAAGCTATTTGTATTTCATTTTATTCATTAATAAGGGAATATAAAGGATTTAATAAGCACAAAAGGCTTAAAATAAAAGAGTGTCACAAAATTACAATAGGTAGGACTCAAGAACCTGGACGCTTTTACAACTGATCAGGAGATGTCTCAGCTGGAAATTGCAAATGAGTTCACTTCAAAATTAAATGCTTTTTGAGTCTCTCACTAGGGACTGGAATTCAGCCTTTAAATACACATGGGAAACCATAAAATGTGAGTCAATAAAACGACGCATGAAAAGCCACTTGTACTAGTGAAACTCTTCGACATCGGCTTTTGAGAAAGCACTTCAGAGGGTTTGCAATAGCGTGAATTCCATGGCCAATACAAAAGCAATTTCTGTTAGCAGTAACCTTTCCTCCTGTTTCTTATCATGTACCAGCAAGGTGACATTAAATAGAATTTCACTTAGTAAATTCATTTACTTATTAAAGAAAAAGTAACTACCTGTAATTTTTAAGCTATGCTTAAAGGAAACTGCAGCTGCACTTCAGCTATTTCCGACTCTGAACTATGAAGCTGTTCATTACCAAAACCAGAGAGCACTCTGACAAGTCTCTGAATAAGAACAGCCGGGGTGGCATTCGGCTCCAGCCTGAGATGATCTAGATGCACCAGGACGTGAGAGAGGCGTCTCAGATCCATGACAGCCAGCGTAAGCTGAGTCAACCCAGCCCGCGATGCCAGGGGGTTAACTGACCAAATGTACCTGTCTGCGTTAGGGCACCGAGTAATTCCCTAAACTTCATGGGCTGCATCAATCACACAATGACGTCTAAAGTCACCTGAGATGCTCAAGACATCCAGTGATGGACGGACTGGACACAAGACCCGCTGGAGTCTCATGTCCTCTGCTGGCAGTCGCTGGAGGCCAGGCTATGCCTACGCTGAGATGTGTGAATGCAAATCCTGTCCCAGCCGGCATCTTTAAAACTTTTTGCAGTGACTTTTTTTGCTTAGGAGTGTAATAAGGCAGTATTCACCTTCTTAAAGACAGTGAAAGAAGGGAAGAGATGAATCATTCATATAAGCCTGAAAATTTTCTTTGGCAATAGTTTGTCTCAGACAACAGAATTCAAGATTTCCTTTTCAAATTTAAAAATCTGCGCTTGAATGATTTCTTTATACTCAAGTTAATTTCTTTAAGTTGAAGCTATACCAAAATTCCCAAAGTCATGTTTCATAATTGTACAATATCAGTCTCCATATTTTACTAAAAAACATTGATGTTATAAAGGTCAGTCACACGAAAAGTCAAGAAAGAGGAAAATCAGCCAGCTGAATTTAGGTCATCTTTGGGGAAGGAATGGGAAAGGGTCTTACTGGGGAGATAGACTTTTGTGATCATTTTACTTACAGGACAAACAGCATAGCCCATTTCTTCTGGCTGGTTTGTAAATTTATGCTTTAGATATTAACTGAAATAAATTTGCTAGAAAGGAGGTCCTCTTTTACAGGCCAAAGACTCTATGCCAGTGACCTCCCTGTCTGCATTAAATTTTTAGAGTACTTATAACCTACTTGAAGGAGAGTTTTTTCCCTCTAGACTATTGTCCCCTTCTGACAAATTGTATGCATCTCTTACTATGATAGTTAAAATCTTAAAAGTTAATTTTCTGAGGAACACACCAATCATTTTATTTTCTTAAATATCAAATGCTTCTTATGTTATTAAATTGAAAACTGATGTAATAAAATGTTCTATTTTATGAAGTCCATCAATTTTTATGAGCTAATCTGTTCCATCCCTATGAGTTCACTGAACCTAGCTAACTTTTTTTCCATACTGAGTTCACTGAACTTAGCTATCTTTTTTTCCATGTATTCCATGTGATTATAACTTCTAACCTGAGCATATCTATGTAACTGCAAATTTAAGAAGCTTCGGAAACTGTCCAGTTTAACCCCATCATTTTCCTAGTTAATCAGCTTGCTAAGACGCTTCTCTATTTGCCATTGTTAAGAACAGTTTGCATCTTGTGCATCTTCTATCCTCCCTACCAAGTGCATCTACACCTCCCTTCAGATTAGCTTTTTTCCACAAAATTGCCCCACAGCTAGTCTAAGAATGAATAATATCACTGATGCCATATTATAATACTCTATAGTTTTCTTGGCAGTGTTTGCATTCCCTATGCTTTATATGTTTCTTAGATTGTTCTGCCAAATGATGAAGTAGCTGTGACATAAAACTTTTAGGGATTTCTGGTGTCTTTTTTTTTTTTTTTTTTTGCCAGTATTTGCATTTGCCAATAATACACAGTAATAAAGGTAGTTTCTTCTCACCTAACTTTGGATTTCTAGAGTCCACAGCTGAGCTAGTCACCTTAGGTCCTACTAAAATCGGTGGCAAGAAATATGCAGTTTTGGAGAACAAGTCATCCACCTACTTTAGATGGCTACTTCAGGGTTAAGATGAACTATGTCTCAAAAGTGCTTGTTTCTCTCCCCAGAGCAGACAGGAAGCCCAGGGTGACTAGCTCAGCTTCTTGCCACAGCCCTGGTGTCATAAGTGACTGTGACAGCTGTCTTTCAAATTTCCTCTGGATAAATAGCAGCTAGCGTCAGAACGTTAGGTCCTCAAAAGTACTTTGCGTTTCAGTGTCAGTCCTTGGAAAACTGGGCACTTGGAGGCACTTCTGCTCTATGAGTGCCTCAGCTTCCAGCCAGTCACCCAAGTCTCCACATTATACACAGCAAAAAATGAAGTACTTAATAAAGAGATCCTCAGAAATTAGCTGAGGAGTCCAGCTGGGTGTGAAATATGGACAAAAGTACTAACAATTCCTGGGTTTAAAAATGTAAAAAACAGAATAACTAAATTCTCTAGAAATATTTCTCATGATAAAAGCCATAACAGTTCTTGAGTCTTGTATAATACAGCACAGACTGCTCAGTTAGAGTATATCAGCAGAGAGTAAATAAAGAGTAGTCCCATACTAAGCAAAAAGTACTTTAGATTATCACACTTATATGATATTCGATAAGTAGAATTATTAAAAGCAAATCTGAATTTCATATTCAAGCTAAATCTTCAGCCAAACTTCAGTTAGAGGCTATTGTACACCTTTTTGATAGTCTCGGGCAAAACTGCAGCTAAAGCAGTTTTCCTCTATGTAGTACATCCTGGTTTATTTTGGCTGAACCCTGACACAATATTACTGAAGATTTTTTTAAGGAGTTCATTACACCTTTGCCCTTCTTAAGCAAAGGTTATCACAAAGCTGTCTGTATAAGTGAGTTATGACTACTGGTTGGTCACTAGTGCCTGTGATATTACTTCTTACATGTTCAGTGATAAATTTAAGTAGGCAGTTGACAAGGAGGAATCTCAATCAAGACCAGTATTGTGAAATCTAAAGATAGTAAGGTTTCATTTACAGAGATAATAACTTCAATGTATGAGTGCTGAGCAAGCAGGTGGAATAATTTCAACAAATTTACTATTCATATCAAAATTAAAAATTAACCTTTCTAAAAATTAAGACCTTCAGAATAAAATCGTTCTTCAAGAATTTTTCACCTAGACTTCATTAATGCTTGTATGTTCATCCTAGCAGCTAATACTGTCAGTATTTATTGATTCAGTCTTCTAATAGTTACATCATCTTTGCAGCATGTCAGAGAACGTCAAGGTGACCGTGATGCCATATGACTGGAGTATGACTGTAATGTCACAATACATTTGTGTCAGTTCTTTATTCAGAACAGACATACAACAAATCTCAGAGTGTTAGAAGAGCAAAATATTGACTTGTTTAATAAACTGCTGTGTAAAATGTTTCAGCACTTCCTGTAATGCTGCCAAAGCAGTATGGTCATAGAAAATGTAATTATATTTTTCACTGTTTGCCATAAGTGTTATTATTAATGGCTTACAATTACAGAAAATTCTTGCCATGGAAGCACTAAAAATTTTACTTTATACACAAGAACCATGTATTGATTACCAGCCAATGGAGCTTTAAGCAGCAATTTGGTAGCTATTCTGCCATTAGAACTGCTATGAGGAAATATCAAAAAGTTATTTAAATAAAACTATCGAAACTAGAATTCAGCTATGGCACTTTGACCAATGCTATGTCTTCCCAAAACACCATGAGGTCTTTCAACATTCAGATACGTAACTTGATGTTATCTGAAAAACCATTCTCACTAACACAGCAGTGAAGCATTTTACTTTCCTGCAATGAGATTTGATAACATACTTCCTGTATCACCTGGATTTCTCCTGAAGGTTTGCTTCCTTCAAGCATTTGACCAGCTCAGGCTTGGGTTTATGAAAAGACATGTGCTTGGTTAAAAACTGCCTTTGATTTTAATAATTGCATTGTTTTACATAAGGGTTGAAATGAGACAAAGATTATAGTACATTGATTCATTTGATACATTTAATCAGTTCCTATTTTATATGTATTTTAATATCTTGAAATTATAGCTTTAAATTATATGGAATGTTTTCTTTCTTTCCATGAGCAAAACTCACTGTCCTCACAAACAGGAGTCCTGTAGTTCATCAAAAATAATTAAAATCAGATAGATAAACTAATAAAAACATGAACACAAGTATATTTAATTAAAATAATTAAAAAATCATCATTCTTTCTCCTTCTCTTTCAAGAACTTGATAAAGTAAGGTGCAAGGACATACCTGGATTGATATCATCACCCTGGAATAACAGATTTTATTCAGTAATAAAATCCAACTTAGCAGAAACAAGGAACTGGCCTATCCCAAGGCATAAAGACTTCATCTGATGCACTTTTTCTTCACAGTCTTAGCCTGGAAATTTTGTAGCAAGGAGGACTGGATTGGACCCACTTTAGGAGTGGCTTGAGGACATCACCCTTGAGAGGTGATGCTCACATATGAACAAATGCTTTTGAGTAGTTTCCTAATTTTCACACATCTGCATAGTCTCAAATTTTGTAGCCTCAGGCACACAATGTATTTAGGAAACACCTGTCTTTGGTGTGGCACAAACTGTGACTGTGACCGTGTGCCCACGCAGAGGCATAATCCCTCCTTCTCTCTGACTACGAATACTCACAAATTGGCAGATATGGGGAAAGCAGTCTGATCTCAACATTTGTTTGTTGTTATGCGCCAGAAATTAGTTTACAAACTTGTCTTCAAATTACAATAATAACCGTTTCCCAATATTATTTCAAATTTGCAAGAGGCTTCAATGCATCTTAATTGATGAAGTCCAAGAGCCCAGTAATTTCAGCTTGAATATGTGATCGCATTCTGATAAACACAAAATGCCAGGAAAATAATAGGCCTGGCAAAACAGGAAAGTTATGAAGAGGGGGCTCTGACTGATTCCAGCAACATGGGACAGTTGTGATTGCAGAAACGAGCACGGGACAAGAACCGACGCAGGCAGGCGCATTAGCAGTGTGAGGTTCATGCAGCCATGGGAACATTTGCTTAATATATTCTTGAGGCATACACACACACAAAGCAATTTTAAGATGGCCCTAAACTTCTAGATGACGGCCTTTTTTCCCCACTTTATCAAGATACTTCTCTGTTACTAAGAACTACCATGCTATTTCAACTTCAGCCTGTCAATCCATCTGAATGGGGCTCTCAAAGCATAAAGACAACGTCTTTTAGAGGGCAATGTATTTTGTTATTGCTGCTGCAGTCAATGAAGGCTAATTTGTTTTTCCTTGACTTTTATGTACTATTATCCATATTATAACAAGTCACGAACAGTTAAAGATCGGGTTTTATTGTGCCAGTGTGTCTGGATAGAATAATAAAGAACAATGCCCTCTCTTTAGAGATCACGCTCTAATTAACTGGTGAACAAATAAGACAAATGTTACAGTGAGAAAATAAAATAATAATAATAAAAGAATTGAGTCATACACTGACATTTCTCTAATCAACGCCAAATAGGAGTGATTCACCTATCAACATAGCAAAGATGGATTTTAAAGTAAGATTTCAATGAAAACAAGCAGCTCAGCAAACTTCCACAAATTTCCCCAAGCACAGAAAACATCATGGAGAATTAGCTGAAAAGCTAGATCACTCTCTCCGCAATGTCTTGCTATTCCCTTAGCTGTGTCCTGGGGTATAAGAGCAGGCAGTTCAAGGCCTCCACAAACTCCATGAGTATTTTAACTGCTAACTTCTATGCAAAAAATGGCCAGACCAATTCCAAGTCTGGCTGCCCCCATTTCCTTTTCTTCCAGCTGTTTTTTTTGTCAGTTTTTTAACGAAAGCGCGATATGTAGGGGCTGATATGTGGAAGTGCTGAGTCCTTTCAACCAACACTGTAATTAACAGGAGCTTTCAACATACGAATCGCTATGCAGTGTTGAGTATCTCCAAAAATCAGATTGTAGTCAGCTTAAAGCGGATGCCAAACTCACCGCATACTTTCAATCTTAATCACTGTTTTTAATTTAGTGCTGGTAAAATGGAGATAACGCTACAACCTCCCACTGAACCTGTTTTTTACAAAAATAAAAATTAGGGATGTGCTGACTTACGGCATTCAGAGTGCAGCAATGAAACATGGTACTTGAAACTAGGATGAAAAAAGGAGTGTGAATGATTTAGTTTGCCAGGAACAAAAATGTATGCATGTATATGTGTGTGTGCGTGTGTGTGTGTGTGTATATATATATATATAAATAAAAAATATAAAGATGTTTATTTTATATATATAAATATAGTCTGTTATTTTAGACTATTAAAATGATCTACAGTCTTGCACACTTAGAATAGGATTACTTACTACTTTTGATAGCTGTTAGATAAAATTCAGCAAGCTGTCACAATAAATATTTTAATCTCTTAATATATTTCTAATGAATTCCATACCTTATTGGGACCAAAATCTTCTCAGGGATATGAAACAGTGAAAAAACTGATGTGGTCCCTTCACAAACTTTTACTTTAGTTTTTTACTATATGCATTTTATTATAAATTAAAATGCAGTAAAAAAGATCACATTAAAATTCAATGATGCTCTAAGTTTTCACCATACCATTTTCTGGCCATCCCAATGGAGAAAAACAAATGTATATAAGAACTAGAAGAGCATCACTACTGAATAAATGCACCTACTAAATTGGACCAGAGCTGGCCCCAACACATCAATTAGCACTCTGTTTTTAGCTATATAAAACTGCCTCTAAAGGCATTTTCTTGTTTAAAAACTCTGGGGGCCCCTTTACGAGCGCTGCCACACTGTAAAATATCCTCCTCTGTCTCCACTGCGGTGACCACCTATCGTTTCATATGCAAAGCACTAAGCGCTGCTGGTGGTGTTAACCTCTCTCCCGCACTCGCTACGCAAAGCTAACCAATACAAGCAACATCACGCGTGCCACACTTTTATGTAGGTTCATTCTCCTTTTCATCCTTGACCACACCACTGCTAATAGGAGCTTTTAATGCTTTATAAAAGAAATAATAAAAAACACTTGTAGTGTAACTGGGGGCTTCCCTGCATAGCAGGCAAAACCAGGTGTTGATGCCCCAGAACCAGGGCTGCGTTGCTGCTGCCGTGGCGGGGGTCAGGGCAGAGAGGGCCCGGGAGGCGGGAAGAGGACTGTCCCCACGCCGTCCCTGTCCCAGCCCGCCGCCGACTTCTCCTGCCACAGAGCTCGTCGGCCGAGCAGAAACGGGGCCACCCTGCCCTGCTCTTCCCTAAGGTGACCTGCAGAAGGGGGTGAAGGTGTTTAAGGTGGGACTGGGCCAAAGTAGACTCCTATTAGGCCAACATAAGTATTTTCTGTGTAGGCTCTCTCTAGCAAGCCGGTTCCTCCACCCTCTGGGTATTGCTGTCTGCCCCAGACATTTCCATTTGGGGAATTTTTTTTCTTAGTAAGTGGAATACTTAAGGACACAGTCCTCCTTTCCTCAACAGGTAAGCATGGGCAATTATCACCTCTGCCACGAAAAAGAAAACATACTCAGCTATAAAATTGAAATTGTTTCTGTAATGCACACCATACATGACAGTCAAGCACTTTATGTAGAAAGGTCAACTTCTAGCCATAAGTACACTTTAATGGAAATTAAATGTCATGACACACAAACTTTGAAAGTTTTATGGTCATCACGATTTTGTTACAGACTACTTATAGGGGGATGTATCTTAAAACTAAACTCATGTGTAAACTTTCTTGACCAATATCAGTTTGGCACCAATTCACCATTTAATTGACTGTTAACAAATTCTCCAAGATATGACCTCTATACAAATATTTTATCTTCCTGTTAATTAGTAATTATACATTGGCAGGAGAAACAGCGTTTCTTTCCAATTATTCCAGAACTCAGTGATTATTTAAACTTTGCTAATTAACAGTGGAGGGCCAGTACATCTTCTGGGCAAATTGTATTTGATAATCCCTATTAAAATATACATGGCAGTAGCTGACTTGTAACAAACAACAAAAAAAAGTGGCAGTTCAAAGGGTATTAGATACAGCACAAGGCAAATGGGGGCCTATTAAAACTTCCCCAACTGTTCTAATGAGGATGCTGAGGGTCATTTCTTCCTAGTTTACCATCTGTTTGGTTTCTGGCAAATATCTCCGGTGTGAAGGGAGGGTCCTGCAGCCCATTTGGCTTGTCACAGAGTGAAGCAGGGCTCTACAGCAATTTCAGTTAGTAACAAAACTGCACTTCAAGAGCAGTCTTATGGACACAGTCGAAAACTTTTTTTCTTAAAAGCTGGCATTTAGAGATCATTCCTTAATTTTTAAAGCTGTGAACAAGTACGGAGGGGCAAAGGCTGAGCAGCAGGGAACAATTTCATCAGCTCGCCTGAAAAGCAAAATCCAACAGTTGGCTTTTTTTCCACCTCCTTACAATGTTAGTGGGGGATGTTTTCCTTTATCTGGCAACATTCAAAAGCAAAACATTGCCCCAGAACCATCGGCGTTTGCGCATAAACTGATGCCAAACCCAAGCCAGAGAAGGCTCGGCAGTGCTCGCAGCCCCTCGCTGGCGCAGGGGCACGGCGCACCACTGGCTCGGCGTCTCCGGAGGCTCCCCTCCGGAATATGAGAACCTTCATAGCATGGAAGCAATGAACTGCAAGAGAAAAGACTGCAAGATGATCTTTTAAAAGAGTATCTTTCATATTCTATTTTACTGCTTTCTAGCAGATGCGATTCCCCTGTTCAGATATTAAAATGTTTCCAGATAACTCTCAAAGGTTCTTATAAAGTAGCTTACAGAATTAAACAAAACCTAAAATTTGCCAGCAGTTTAGGACCTTGCCGCAGAAAGGAGACATCTGTTTTAAAAGACAATAAGTTTAAAGTTGTGTAAACCTTTACAGAAAATAAGCCAAAAGATTTTCTATTACTGAATTAGGCCTGCGGCAACAATTTCCAGTGTAATGAGAGCTTTGAATCCTCTTTCTATACTGGAAACAATAGAGCCTATGTACTTTTAAAAGGATCTTTTAATTTAAGGTTAAAAGATTAATGTATATACAAATATTATCCTAAAATAACTTGTTTATTCTGGACTTATTAAAATGTAAACATGCTGGTAATTAATAACAGTTTTACATAAAATGAGATATATTTTTGCTGAACTATAAAGGCCTACAGCTTTCACCGCAGTTTGCAAACAAGAAAGAAACTAATTAGACCAAACTCAAAATTTAAATAACTTGTCATATGCTCATGACATGAAAATCTACCAGGGCGCTGGGTCGCGCTGGGAAGAACGCGGACGGGAGCGATTCGGTGTGACTCGCAGGTCAAAGGCGGCCTTTGACGTGCGTGGCCCAGCACGCGCGCTCAGCTCCAGCCCGCCGCGCGGGACCATTTCACGCAACGAGACACGTGCAGGCTCTCGGCACGCAGGGCTCCTCATCGCTGCGGAGGGATTACGCTCTAATCTTCTCCTTTAACGGTGGAAATTGCAGAAATGGCATTGTGACCTTGATGCCGAGCGCATAAGGCTTTGGAGAAGTTTCACGGTGTTCTCGTACTTATCCTGAGGTGCAGGACGGTAGCCCCACCACCTGCCAAACCCAGTGAGCCTTAATCCCGTTTGCGAGCCGTCGCTCCTGTCGAACCCCGCCACCAGATCTGCAGCTTCCTAGCCCTGCTCTCCCACTTTATCTTACGTTCTTGGAAGACCGCAAGCAGTGAGAGCCCTACCCGACCGTCGGAGACGGCGGCCGTGCGGGAGGGCAGCCTGGGAGTGCCGACGGCCGCCCCGCGCCCGGAGAGCGGCTGAACATCGCCCGGGCTCCCCGCACCAAGAGCAGGCAAAGGGAGGGCGACGC
This sequence comes from Apteryx rowi, assembly GCF_003343035.1. Taxonomy (NCBI): domain Eukaryota; kingdom Metazoa; phylum Chordata; class Aves; order Apterygiformes; family Apterygidae; genus Apteryx; species Apteryx rowi. Next base: position 1,542,480 of record NW_020447764.1, on the reverse strand, counting down.
GGGGATGGGGGGACACCACAGGAAGTGGAGCGGGGTGGGACTGATGCTGGGGCGGACCGACGGCAGCGGAGGTGAGAAAGGGGAAGATGAAGAGTGGGAACAAAGCTGGAGCACAAAGCTGAAGGAAAGCGTAACCGAGCCCCAGACCCACGCCAGACTGACTGGGAAATAAGAGTAGAAACAATAACGGAAAGATGCAATTTAGCATATCCGTCGTATCAAGGGATCTTACTAAAAAAAGAAACACTATGTTTAAAAGCTAGATTTAAGGTTCATTTCTGTAACTCAGAGCTCACGCTCACAGCTTGGCTAGTGAGGTTTCAAATAAACATTTATGTATTATCCCAGTTCTAGTTTTAGCTTTACAAAATTAGTTTTACTGTTTTCTGAACCCAAACAAAGGTTCAGCTTGGGACAAAAAATGAATACTTAAGACCACTATTAAGTTTTATCCGACAAAGCTTACTCATTTTTCCCTAGCGCCATTAGGAGTTAAAAGGCTTCCCAAATAAATATTTCAGCAAGTTTCACGTTAGTATAATCCCACAGAGGAAACCACAAGCACTTTATTTATTTGGCTACGCAATATATACCAAAAAATCCCAAAGAAAACATAATCCTAAGAATTAAATTTGTTAGCGTTAACATATTTTATCTTCTTTCTTTAAAGGCTCCTGATGTGGTGAACCAACTAAGATAACTGACAATGATTGTGCCTTCATCAAGTGGCTTCCTAAATTAGGTAATTAAAAGATAATTGTAGCCACAATATAGTAACTTACGGTACAAAAGGCAGATTCGTGTATGTTGGGAAGACTTCATAGAGTCAAGACAGACTGGAAGATTATGATAATCTAGTGTGACCTCCTGTGTAACACAGACAAGAGCACTTCAGTGGTAATACTTGCAAGGGAGAAAAATCATTCTTCCCTGCTCTGTAAGCAACTGCTATCAACCCAATTTCAGAATATTCCTATCTCCAGATTTTTAAAGGCCCAGCTTTGGCCCCCTGTCTACTCTATGACAAGCCACTTAAGTCTTCAAATGGAGGTCTCTGAATCTTACATAGTCTTCAACATTTTAAAAAAGTTAATTTCGAGTGAGCTAAACCCAAGCTGAACATCATGTTTACTCAATGGAAAGCAAAAGCTGCTGCCTTGCTAATTAGAAACGATGATAAAACAAATGGATCCAGGCTTACCTGAGAAAGCGCTTTGTGTTTTCTTCAGAAAACAAAGTAATGGCATTCCCACCTATTATTATATTAAACAGTGTATTAAATATTGTGGAGACTACTCTCTTTCTCCTGGAGGCTGTAGATTTTTAAACACTGTTAATTTTTAAGAGCAGATCATCCACATGCTAAATGCTTTTTGGAAGAGGTCAACCTTCTCACCTCTCACTGAAGAGAGGAGAAAGAACAAGTTTACGTAGTTCCAGTCCTGGGAGCCCTCAGTGCATCATGGATTGAACATTCACATAACCCTAAATCTACAAGCTGTTGCCGTTTTTTCTTCAGTATTTACCTTCTACTGTGACTTCAAAGACAGAGCACTAGAGCATCAGCTCTTTAGACTCAGTCTGATAGTTTTCTTCAATATATATACAAGTTTAGGAGCTAGCAAAGACAAACAGCAAAATGAGATTTTTATCTAAAATGCTGCATAACTAACAATTGTAACACAACTGACTCTACAGTGTGCCTGCATAAAGATCAGAAGAAAGGTCATGGATGGAAATAGATTTTCCCTGAAATGGATAAAGGAATATCCATAATTGAACAGTAGACCTCCCTCAGGCATTATGTTTCAGAACTCGTATTGACAAGCAAAATGAAGTAGTTCTAACTATGCGTGACCGCTTTTGCATATCTTCAGCTTTAATACTTTTCCAGCCTGTAGGCTTGGATTTTCTTTTGGTGCATAGAATGCACATTTAACCAGTCTGGTTGTTGATTATCTTACCAACAACTGAATGGTTAAAATAACACAAAATGTTGACAGATTAAAAAAGGCCATGTCTTTTTTTCCTTCAATATCTGACACACTGAGATACCCACTATAACAGTCCCTTTCTATGAACAAAGATAGAAATGTAGGAAAAAATATATACATATTTTTGTAAATGCACAAAACTATCTAGGTTCTTAAATATTTTACTTAATCTTCATTCTTAAATTATTTAGATGTGATTAAACATGATATATACCTTGCTTGATGAGTTTTCAGTAAAGAATCAAGATCTCCCTAATGACAAGACACAAGCACCTATTTTATTGCAAGATTATAGTTTGTAGGTTGACCATCCCAAAAATTTCAGAGATAAGTGCTCTCCTTCTCTCTTACTCTATCAGATCCTGCTCATCTTGTAATGAACACTGTGGGGAAGGCGAAACAGCAGTATTCCTTCTTCTGGAAAAATACATATTTAAGTAAATTAAATATATAAGTTATTAATTAATTATTAAACATGTTATTGCAAATGCACCACAGTTGTATCAGAGATACAACTTTGTACTCATTTCTGTAAATTTATCCTGGATTGTTTGCTAAGGGCCACTTGAAGTTCCTCCAAAGTAACTGATATCACTAAGATATCGTCCAGATAAGTGGGAGACTGGAGGCAGTAGTTAGATGAAAAAATAGAAATGCACAGATAGAAATCTTGATCAAATTTTGAGAGCTGCAGGTAAAATTTTGGAAGTAGAAGATGAAAACATGCAAACTGTATCCATCAGTACCTTCAGTATAGATGATAATCTCTCTGCTATGCTAATTCACTAATTTTTTTTTTAGATTTTTCGTAAGAACATAAAGAATATTACAAATAATGAACTGCAAAATGTATAGTGGTAAATTACACAAATTTAGAAGAGATTTTCCAAAAGTGATTGTTCTTAGTACAACTAGCCTAGTTTCTATCATTGAATGTAACAGTAGAACGTGAAGTATATGTTAAATTTGCAAAAACCATCCCAACCTTTTTACTAAAATCCCATTTTTCCCTATGTGGAAAATAATTGGCTATATAAAATGCATTAACCAACATTTCGGTTGTAAGAAAGAAACTACTGCTAAGTGGCTTTGGAAAGTAGGTTTACACTGAGCTCAAAGGATTCAGTTTTTCAGTCTAAGAACAGTTAGATGCTTTGAACTTAATGCTTCAGTTTATACTGAATATTGTACCATTTAGAAATGGCTATTTTGATTAGTTTCTCTGCTGAGACTTCTCTCTCTCTAAATTCATATAATTCAGTACATCAGTACCAGGGCTGACCAAAGGAGGGGAAAGTGGAGGAAAAAATAAAAACTGTCCAAAACCCACCACTGCCCTATCTCACTGGCTCCCACTAACTTTCATGTATTGATGATTAATTGGTCTAAACTAAGCTGTTTAGGTAACTGTGTTCTTATTAATGTGCTCTGTACAGCCAAATATTTATTACTCTGGGTTGCAGAATTCTGAGCAGGATCAAATGTAAACTACATTGGACTTACCAAAGCCAAAAGCACTGGAACCACCAACACTCTGGGAAGCCTGAACACTGGTAGATGTGTAGAGTCCAGTTACCAGTAAGCCATCAAAGAAGGTGCTTGTTGATATAGTCACTGAAATGAGAGAATAAAATATCTGTAAGTATTTATAAGCAGTATTTAAGATCCTGTATAGTTCTGTAAATACTCTTACCCTTGAATTAGGTCTCAGCTATGTGTTCCATACAGTAAACTTGCCTGATTTCCCCTGGTACTTATGACACTTTAGTGACTTTAACTTAGCTTTCCCATGTAATTTTCCCAAACATCTTATTCAGTGTTCAAGCTATGTGTACCAAGTTTCTGTATGCACTTTTACAACTTCCTCAGGGTTTACTTAAAGAAAATTGACTATTTTAGAGGTAAACGACTGGCTACTGGTGTCTGAGTCAGCTTCTATTCCTAAATGAATCATAAGTCATGTACTAGTAATCATCTGCAGCAGGAGCCAGACACAAATTGAGCATTACAACAGGATCTGAAATGAACACCAAAAGGACAGTTGTGTCCATCTCTGCTTGGGAGGCTTCCTTTGCTAGCAGCACAAAACTGTGCTACACTGTAAAATAGATGCACAGTGAGCTTGTAAAAAGCAGCATTGGATATATGGCTCATAAGTAATTGTCAGGACATTAGAATATAGTACCCGCAATGAAATAACCAGGATTACGGTATTGCTCTTTCTGGATTTAAATAGAATGTTAAGTTATAGTTGTTTAAACAGAGTGTTAAGATATAGTTGTTATATGCATTGTAGTATTGAACATTTAAGTTATATGGGAACCTGAGTCATTACAGATTATGTGCATTGAAATAACTCATGAATGTATTTTTAATAGATTCTTAAATATTATCAGTAAAGTTATCATCCAAATAACACTTATGGGTAACACTGGAATAGAGGTATTCTTTACTAAAACTGATAATGCTTGCAACTTTTTTTGTAAACGCTAATTCTCACATTTTTATTTGGTAACTTTCAGATATTATCACTGTATGCATATAATCAGCTTCAGTGGCTCTATCTTGGACAGACCTGAATTATTAAGTGATAGGTTTTTCCTATGATACAAATGCAATATCCTATATGCCCAGCTTGACTTCTCTGATCCCACAGCAATGTTATTTGTTTCTTAATAATCTCCTGTTCATATTTATGTTTTTTACATTCTCTCTAACACTAGGTTGTGTACCTCTGAATTGAAAATTGGAACTAGGAAATTTTACAAAAAAATTAATTAGATAGCTTTACAATGAGGTAATTTTTCTTCTCTTTCTCCCCTTATATTTTTCTGCCTATCATCCTTTTCTACATTGTTTTATTGTAAATCTTTACCCATATTTAGTTAAATAAAGGTAAGCTGTGTTGCAGCAGAGGGATCCACACAACAAGATCTCCATGTTGAAGAAGAGCCTCATGACTTCTAGCCTTGTACACTGAAGGTACATCAATACCTTAGCTACCATGCTGGTTCTGCTTTTAGACTTTATCCTTTTCTCCCCTCTTAACACACAGCATCAGCGCTTGGCAGCAATTGCTGCCTCTCCTTACACCACCCTCCACTTCCCCATACTGCTCATATATCATGAGCTAGCGATGGACTGGGACACTGAAGCAAGGGACTGCTAGATCCTAGTACACTTACTTGCGATTATACATACAGCAGTGAAACAATTTTTTTTTAATCCCCAGTCATTCAGTGGTTAATCTGGGATACATATTGCTTCAAGCTTACTATTAAATATACAAAGAACATGCAAAACATTGAGTGGCTTATTTTGTTGGCTCCTCAACAGAGGAGCAATATTTACTATATTTAATTTATCCTTCATCTGTCTATATTTAATTATCTTCCTTTCTTTGATTATTCAATAGTAGATGGGATAATTCCTGAACCCAGTTCCTCTGCTCCCAAAACTCTAAATTTCAGTGTTTTACAACAGACACTTCCCCTGAATGCAGATAGTAGGTTCAGAGTCATATGCTCAGTTTTTAAGAAGTGGCCACTTCTGATGTGTTAAAAGAACAGCAAAAGAGATTAAATTTTTAGAAAGTAAAATAAGTATTATGGAGGGAAAAAGAAAATCAAACAAGCAAACAATGAATTCTTCCTGTGTGTGATGATGAAGTGGTGAATAATGCAGAACCTTTTATTCCCTTTGTGCTTCTAAACTGACAAAAGGCAAAACATATGTTGAAAAATATGCCTATGCATTATTTTTGAAGACTTGGGAAAAGCAGTCAGTGAAAAGCATTGATAGAAGGGCACTGGGCCAGTACTTTGCTACCATTTTGTTTCCCTGTGGGGAAGCATCTTACTCTTTATTGAATAGCATATAATGCAAAATCCTACTGTGAACAGGTGACCAGTCTCTCTCTGGGAAAGGAGTGATATTTTACAATGCCTGTATTTGATTTTGGACATATTTGTATGATTGTCAACCCCCATTTTACATGGGCATGTAATAGGTCAATTTTTATTGTTGAAAAATTTCCAACACAGTATGGCTCCCTCATTAAGCCTCTGGGAAACTGCACAACGCCTCTAGCACATTTTTTAAAACAGAGCACTAGACTGTTATTATACACATGTCATACATTTCAGAATAATTTCATAGTTCTTCAAGAGGAAAAAAATTAACCATGACATTCTCAGTGATGATTTTTTTTCTCTAGCCAATGGTGAAATACATCAAATTCACATGAAAGAAAATACTCAGTATGTCAAACGTTAATGACCAAGCACAGGAAAGCTAGTGTACAGGCCAGCAACAGGACCATGATTTGATATTGGGACTAGAGCTTGCTATTAAGGGCTCTTAAATTCCCGTCCCTCAGTCAGCAAGAAGACTCCTCCGAGATCCCATTGCTTCTGCCTTTATGCTGGCTTAGTTCATATGCAGTTGTTGCCAAATATCTGGTGCTTCAGGAGTGAGGACTGACGCCAAGACCCATGGGGACCTTGGAAAGCATCTGGAGGTGCACGGCTGGCGCTTGGGCAAGGGCCCACTGGCGTGCCTCACGCCGCTCTGCCCCAACACCCTTCCCCAGCAGAGCAACTTGGGCGAGCGGCAAAGCGTGGGGCTGCCCCAGGGACTGGACAGCAACTAGGGGGGACGCCAGGCACTGCCACCCCAAGCGCACGGGGAGGTCCTGCTCATCATGTGGCATCCAGCATGGCAGGGAAGGACAGGGAGTTCACGAGAGAGCCGGTGGGAGCCAGGAGCCCACAGCACAGATGCGCTAAGGAGGCCCTCAGCTGCCTTGAAATTGCCTAGTGATAGACCGAGACCATCTTTCCGAGAAATGCAAGAGGGTTGTGCTAGGAACAACACACCCAGGGGTCTGACTGCACAGTAACACCCCTCAAACACTGTAGGCGAGGCTGATAACTGCTATTTTAAAGGCTGCCCAACATTTCCCATTATAAGGCTCTATTTTCAGTTCCTGAGATGTTTGCCAATTTTTATCCTCTTGGGCTTTTCTTTATTTTTCATGGTAACTGTCTGCCTCAGACTGATTTAATTCCTGGAGGGAGAAGGAATTTCAGTCAAAATCGTTCATTCATTTCTGAGATGAGGTTAGAGGAAAACATTGTGTTGCTCTGGTTGAAAAATTCCAGTGTCCTTTGCTTTCAACAGCTCTTTCACTTTGAAGCAGGGAACTGAAATTTCCAAAGGGTATGCCTTGGTGTGAAAGTTCTCCTCCAAATTTGGACAAATTGTATACACATGGAAAAAATCAGAGTTCACACATGCTCAATAGACACATTTTCATTTTTAGCAGCTAAATATTTCTGGAGATTCTGTCCTCATTTAACACGCTCAGAGTTCTCTCTGATTTGAGTGCTGACTAACAGTGCTTGTTAAAAAAATTTCTGTGAAATATATTTTAGTCTAAATATACTGCTTTGTTGAAGCAGAAGTGCTTCATAGAGATATCAGTTCCAATGATGTTTTAACGTGCGAAGTTTCTCAGTGTTTTAACCAGAACGTTATGTCTGCTGATTGGAAAGAAAGGGGAGGAGAAAGGGATCCAAATCAAAAGTCTAAGTCTTCTGATGAGAAAATATCAATTCAGCATAATCTCACTTCACAAAAAGTTCAAAAAACTTGCAAACTGTCACAAAAATGAAGCTGCCCCCCAAATCTGATCAGATACCATCCCCATTACCTTGAACATAGGAGTCAAAAACAGATCAGAAGGTAGGAGGAAAGCGAGTGAGCTGGGATGGGGAATTCGGTGACTCTGAAACCCACGCAGGAAAGGTGGCAAGAGAGACTGGAGAAGAGGAACTGGGAAGTGAGGGGAGGAGATGACAGGCGATGGGCAGAGGAGCTGAGAGAAGACAAGGAAGAGGAGAAGCAATGGGATCTGCAGCTGTGGCCTGGGAAAACTGGAGTTCAGTAAAAGGGACTCGCACACGGACAGGAGGAGAGACCAGACACGAGCCAGAGGAGGCAGTGTGTGTCCAATCAAGACTCCCTGTGTGGGAGGAGAAGAAACCAGAGGAAACAGGAAAGGGAGGCGAGAAGATATGCTGAGATTAGAAAGCAAGGTTGGTTAAAGAAAAAGACTTGAAGCTGGGCAAGAGATGGACACCAGCACTGTCTGCAGTGGAGCACACCCTCCGCAGCCAGCCCGGAGCGCAGTTTCCAAATCTCACCCATCCTCTGCTCTCAGAAAACACCTGTAAAATGCAATGGCAAAGTGTGGGTCACCTTCCCACACCTGTCTACACTGAGAATGGCAACCCACTATGTTATCTGTTACTCCACCTTTTGAATCAAGTGAACAATGCTTGTCTGATGGATATAAAACTTTCCTGTCCATGAGTCATGTGGATACGAATTCATGGGTTAATTGGATAACTTCAGTTTGTTTTTTAAAAGCCTAGGAAATGCCTACCTGGAAAGAACATTATGTCAGGAGCTGGGAAATACCACAGTAATAGTCACTCTACCCTACCCCTCTTTCTGTAGGATGTTGTCAAAAGTGTGGCCACGCAAGTCCTTCAGGCACCCATAATGCATTTCTGAGACCCACAACGCCTCCAGTTCAATTTTCCGCAAAACAAGACTTAATGCCCAGTCCTTACACACCGCACTTCAAAGCACATTATAAAGATCAGCTAAATGAACACACACGCTGGCCTGATCCTGCCAGCCCTGTGTTTCCGGGGAGCTGCAGGGTACTATTTCATTGAGAACTGATGAGATGTGGCAGCATCTCTCTGGAGACACCATGCACTTCCCACGATAGTTTTCTGCAAGAGACCTGGATTTGGTACCTCCTTGGGGATGAGGAACAGTGAAGCCTCCAGCAATGCTGGGAGCTGTCATATCTCAAGATGGAAGAGGATCAGGAGGAAGTAGGGTGGCAAAAATGCTGACTGAAGTTATACCATAGGTGGAGGTAGCAGCATAAGAGGAGAAACAAATTGGGTTTTGAACTGTAGTTAATTTCAGTTTTTTCTAAGAAACTCTCGCTGTGCTTAGGAATTTCATTTTCACTGTGTTTTCAGTGATTTTACACTTACTATGTACAGTTTATATACTATATATAACATATAGTATTATGGAAATTTATAAATCTGTTAAGTAATTTACCTTACATTCTCTTTAAGGATGAATTTAATCTGACTGATACTCAAAATACAGTCTCAACTGCATCTAAACTGCACAGGCAGAAAAACTGCAAAGCAGAAGGGGATCATCTCAGGAAATATGCAGCACTACCAGGTCTTACTGAATTTAGCTGATCTTTAGCACCAGTTGAATGCTGCTAAGAGGGGTGATATATACCAAATTTCTACTGAATTTGCAGCTGCTCTTGATGACAGTCACCGAAGCTTGAAGGCAAGGAAAAGGACAAGATGTAGAGATACAGATAAAACACTAGAAATGCCATGAGTGGAGATTTAACAGGGTTCGAGAAAGAATTAATTAAGGCAACAAACCTTGAAGCCCTGTATACTGTGTATACAAGCCACATAGCCTCAGTGCAAAACTGTACATTTGTATACTATGAAGAAAACATAAATAAGTTTGGTAGGAGAAATAGGATCATTGCAGACAGCAGACTTACAAACATGGGACTTTCTTGCATCAAAGCAAGGGCAGGCAGCTTTTAGATTCCTTGAAGGTCAAAGCCAGTTCCTCGTAATATTGTAATATTGCATCACTGTACACCTGGGCCATGGTGGGAAACTTTCCTCTTAGATAATAAATTGCTTATATTGAAGCTATTTTTTTTTGTTTGTTTGACTCCTCAAAAAAATATATCATTCTCTAAGTACTGGAAGTCAGGTGTGCAATGACACCGTTCAGAGAGACTTCTGTTCCTTCCCAGTGACACGACTTTCACAGGCAACTACAAAAAGAAATGGAGACTGACATCAAACACAAGAAAGGCGGTCAACACTGCCCCATGTTCAGAGCCAAGTTGAGGTTTACACTCTCTAAAACCGTTAGCAGTGGGAATGCAATCCTAAGGCAGTGTATTTGGGATCGCCCTGGCTCACAGACTTGCATACAAACGCTGTCTCACTTGTATAGCTCAAAAGATCAGAAAGGGCAACTGACTCATGAACAAATTTGAGGATCCACCTGGGAGACCAGCACTGAAACACTCCATCCTCTGAATATCATTTTCTGCTGCCTCTTTGGCAAATACTGAGTTTGGTTAAGCTGTACCCACAACGCTCCAGTAGGCACTGGACACACAATGTACCCAGAGGATTACAACAGGCACACTGAAGTGAACGGACCTTCTCTAATTACCAGCCCTAAACAACAGCTCTCTGACTAACATCTGGCAGCAGTCATAGCTAATGCCACTCTTGTAACTTACAGTTTAAAAATGCTTGGCATATACTGGATGGTTATCTGCTCAGTGCTGCATACTTCCCACGCAGCTGAGAACAGCACCAGCTCTTTGCAGTGGAGACAGCTCCTTCCATTAGGGAGTTCTCACCACACCATCAGGACAGGCGAATGGTTGCTTAGCTGTAGGGTCCCACAAGGGGATTTCTGAACTCTTTATCTGCAGTCCCAGCAGGTCAGGAAGGGTTTGCGCAAAAGACCAGTCGACACAGGGAAGATGTCTTCCCAAGCTGGTCTTGTCTTTTAGGCAACAGTGCCTGAATGCTACCATCATGCAATACTTGACCACAGGCCCGAACGTAAACCCATCCCCATTGCATAGTACTGTCTTACAAGGTACAGCTAATACTGAGCCAAATCTTTAAAATACCAGACTATACTCTGAAATGTCAACTACATATAAAATTGCTAGAAAGGAGAGAACAAGCTCTGATCCTTTATTTAAAGTATGGCATGCTGCTTATACATCAGAGTACAAGCAACCGAAAAACACTCAAGTAGAGTTTTAGAGGCGTGCGTTCAAAATAATATGCTGGTAAATGTATTTGCTTTCAAAAGAAACCAAAATCCAGGAACTCATAATTATGCAGCAATTTCAAATGCGAACACCAAAAAATACCTAAGGATAGTGTGAACCACAGGTCTGTATCGCATCCAGCATAAATAAAAGCAAAAAGCCATGGGATTCTTATTCATACCGGTTTTGATTTTCTCCAGGTAGGTGGGAGAAAACAAAAAAATAAAGACATTTCAGCATGGTTAGACACATAAACATAGACCAAACAGAGACAGCAGTCTCACAGCTGAAGATGTTCTCATTGTAGATAATGGTTTTCTAAAGCCTACACCAAAGCACTACATTCACAACAGAACACCAATTAACTTTTCTTGAATTCGGACTGATGGCATATTGCACAGCATCATTTCTAACTTATGATGACTTCATCAGTAATGCCAATTATCAATAACTCTTGGAGGGAGGGACTAAAAAAGCATTAAAAGTTTTTAACCTTGCTCTAGATAGCTTAAAGTTAGACCTGATATTGCTCTGCATTACATTATCAGCTTCAATGGTTCTGCCCCATGCTCCATCAGATCTCTTTGTCTCCTTAGCTTTTCAGCTCCTTTCCAAAACTGGTAATGAGCAACAGAATACTGAAAATAGATTGCAGATGTGTGGCAAGATGTCACTACCATGATATATAGAAACATCATTTGTCAGTGATGCAAAAAAGTAGCCTATTAGTCTTGTAAAAAAAACTATTTACAGAGACACTACTCATTACAACATCTTTTTGAAAGTTCCTAGCAAGGCCACGATAATGAGACCAGCAGCAACATAAGTAGAGCTTATTCTTATATTCTTAAACTACTAAGGACTGGTCACATTTGTTACGAGGACTCAGATGCTTCCAAGCCAGCACCTCACTGGACAGTAAGAATCTAAGGGCTAGACCTGTGAACAGACTGGAACACCTAAAACAGGTACACGAGTCCAAAATTGGACCAAAGAGTCTGAGTTCTCATGCATCAAAATCTCCAGCTTAAATTTTTGTCACAATGAGAAGGTAAATATCTGTTTCTGACAGCTCCACAGCCACCAGGAATTTGGCCACGCTGAGCAGTGAGTTGCTTAGTTCCAGCTGGCATCAATAAACACAGTGGCACAGCCTAGTTTGGTAGGCCCCGACAGAGGAGGTACAAGACTGGCCACTGCCATAGCGGCCTTCTTTTTAACCAACAGAGGAGTAATTAAAGCTCTCATATAGGTAAGAGGATTTGAACCTGATTTTCCCAAACGAGTATCTTAAAACGTTTTATAGCCCAGCGTTTATGTGGCCCAGCCAGTGTCCCTCAGCTGCAGGCATTCCATTTCACATGGAAAAATTGAATGTCAGCTGGCACAGAGAGAGATTTGTTCTCTATTCCCATGGTCGGGGCAGCCGTCTTGTAAGGAGGAGGCCAAGGTTTCACTCAGTGGCCCAGAGAATATGTGCTACTACTATATAAAGCCCCTGAGAACATCATATCTATTTATGCCACCCCATTTAGTCTGTAAATCTCACCCTAATGTGAATGTCTAAAACAGGCCAGATGAATCACACTCTAGAAATGCCTGTTTCCCTCCACTGACTTTAAAGGGAGCCAAGACTATAAAGCTCAGCAATAAATGTCAACACTGAAGATGTCTAAAGTGAGATGAATCCCACCCTAAGAGCCACATACACAGAGAAAGTTAATTATCGCACTTCTATTTAGATGTCCACTATTATTGACATCAGGGGGAGTTTAGGAGCCTAAGTAGGAGCTAAGCGTCTCACTACTTTTGCAGAGCTCACTCAAGGACATGAGACACAATGACTGTCTTCATCTCCTTTCTTGTGCTTTGCCAAATATATCATCAATGCTTAGCAACTTAGCAAGTGCTGCTGTAGTACTGAGAAGCTCCAAAGGGTATCAGCAAACGTTTGTAACTGTTTAATAACACGTGGAGCCCTGAACAGCATAAATGAAGTTTAAAGAATAAAAACAGTACTCTGGATAAGAAACAAAATCCATTTCACAAAAATGTGCATCAGCTATCTCTCTAAACCGGTATCTAGCAGAAGTTGGTCAATGGGAAATCTCATTGGGGTGCTGGGGTACACAAATGAGATTTTGTTTTCAGAAGTTATAGTCCCCTCAGAGGATCCACAAAGTAAACGACAGCTGTACTTCAAAGCTATTAAGTGCAATATAAGAAACACAAAGAATCAGGTCTTAAGTTTCCCAAATTGGACACTGACAATTAATGTAGTCCTGTGATCTTAATGTCTTTGTACCCAAACATCTACAATTTCTCCCTCATGGGCATCTGCCATGTCAAAATTCAACCACTGAATTACATTCATACTATAGCCAAAACAACAACAATCATCTAAATACTACTTGCTGTAAGGGTTAATGAGGTTAGCCATTTATAGTTTTAGTTCCTGAAACGCAAAGCCAGCCATGTTATTTGTTAGAAAGCACCTCTACGCAATAAAATATTGTTAATCTAAGAGTTAGCAGCATAACATGATAGCTGGCAGCATAAGCCTTAGGAGTATATATAAATGTTTAGACTCAAATAATTGAGAAGCATTTTTTGGCAACTGGAGCATGTTATTTCTCTTACCCAAAGGCCCTGGGAGCCAGTGGAAAGGCCGTCTTCAGCTCCAAACACTGCTGAATGTGACTTATGGTGTCTTTAGAAAAATCACCTGTGTCTGGGCTACCTGCGCGAGCCTGCCCTGTGCAAGCCGCTGCTGGGTGGGAGCCAACAGCATTGAAATGCTGTTTCCCTTTGATTTTGAAAACTGCTGGATGTTTTTTTTAAAAAAGAATCACGCTTCATATTAAATATATTCTCCTGTCCTGAAGCCTTTCCAAGTTTCAACCTAAAACTAGTTTTCCCGTGGGCCTGTGGGAGCAGGAGGATGTTTCCTCACCGACGCTGCGACAGACACTCAGCGACGTCCGCAGGGGAACAACGGGCTCCCTGTGACGCTGATGGTGCATTTCGTGTAGGCATAAAACAAATATCTTAATCAAGATTAATCTGCTGGAGGTGGTAACACCTTGTGCATAAGAAACACTTAACCTATCCTGGAATAATTTTGTGGTCTTATTTGGCAACCACCAATCTCCTGTTAAGTTTTGAATTCACATTTTGTCATGATTCTATGAAACATGCCAGCACAAGATTTTTCATAAAAACAGATTAAATGGTGTTGTGATTACATTTTTATTACTCTAAGCCAAGAATACTGACCTCCGTTTTTAAGGCTAACCTTATTTTTCATGCCTTTCGAGTTTACGCCAGGTTGCCTGTTTGATACCCATACATGAAAATTTCATATTGTTGGCTGAATGAATTATTTAGAAGGTTTGAATAAGACTGCAGCACTCAGATTTTCAGAAGAATTTGGAAAATCCCTTTATTCTACTGTCCTCAAAAGACAAACACCTACTCACTACAAAACTAACAATGGCATTAAAAAATAAAATGAAGGCTTGCTTGGAAGAGAGCAACTACACTTATCTGCTGGGAATTTATTATAATTCAGTAGTATCTAAATGTTTGCAAGAATTTTTGTCTTCATTTTAGCTAAGAATGCACACCAGCTAAAACCGGGCTGTTGAACATGTTTACCTCAGGCTAAAAGAATACAAATCCTCTTATAGACGCATGAATTATGATAAGCAAATATAGAGAAGTGTGTGAGTTCTAATGATACCAGAGAATAAGGAGACATTTTCAAATTAAAATAAGCACATGCAGTGTTCTTTCATAACTACTAATCTGTAATACAAAATATAGCCCTAAATAAACCTAAGACAAAAGCTCTATCTTTTCCTAGACATCCCAAAAAAAATTGTCTGTAGCTTGTATCTCCCAATTTTATTCTTTTAGATTTAAAAAAATAAAACAGGTCAGCTTCTTCCTCTCTTTCAGACTTTCAATTTGGCCTAGAAGCATATCGGGACCTTAAATACAGCCCATTTAAGGCCTGCTTTTCACTCTCAAAGTACATAAATAATGTTTATCCAAGTCATGATGCATTACAAAATTATTTTGGTGTATTATAAAATTTAATATCTATTTTCTGGTATCGGTGCAAATGCAACAATGATTGCAAATACTTCACACAATGCAAATGCAACACACAAACTTGTGTTGACTAGTTTCAAGTGTTTTTAACACTTAATTTCCCGAAAATGTTCTACAAAGAAGAAGTCCTGAATTTCCAGAACCTCTTTGGTTGGTCTGAAATATAAAATTCA
Source organism: Apteryx rowi (assembly GCF_003343035.1). Taxonomy (NCBI): domain Eukaryota; kingdom Metazoa; phylum Chordata; class Aves; order Apterygiformes; family Apterygidae; genus Apteryx; species Apteryx rowi. The sequence continues at coordinate 1,527,256 of NW_020447764.1, read as the reverse complement.
GGGTGGTGATTGGCACTCTGAGGAATACACAGGAAAGTAGCAAATATAACACAGGCCATATGGCAAACTCCTGCTCTTGCAGACTGGCAGGCAGGGGACAGGCAGGAAGCCCTATGGTATCTCAAATGGCGCGACATGCTTATATTTAGGCAACTGAATTGTACCCACTGAGCTGGCCAAGAGTCTGTTCTAGCCTGGAAGTCCTGATGCCGACCAGCTGTAGATGCTTTGGGAGGAATGCAAGAAACACGTAGAGCATGTAGAGCCTGAGTCCCGCATCCCCTCACAATACACTCCTGTCCTTAGGTATGGTCAACTGTGACATATAACAGTCGCCAATGAACCATTAAACTGTCCATTTAAATGACTGTATGTATACTTTCACAGCTTCAGGTAGCAAGGAGTTCCATGGTTTAAATTATATATTGTGTGAAGATGTTTTCCCTTATTTTTTAAATCCTTGGTTCTATAAATTCTTGCATTTTCAGTGAAAATGTTTTCGCTTTCTCAATAGTATTCAACATTTATGGACATCTTTCATGGAAAAAGACATCACTGAGGGAGACGAGTTGAGGAATCTTACTTTATTTTCCCATTACATAGGGAGGTGTTCCCCATCTCTCATCATCTAGTGTCACTGAGTTTTCCAAGCTGAGGCAACCAGATCTGCCCCTAACACCCAAGATCAGGGCATATCAGTGTATTGTAAACCCAGCAGCAAAATGATGCTGTGTTTTTCTCTCTGTTCCTTTCCTTAATTCCTAAGGTTCAGTCTGAGCTTTCTTGGGGGCTCCTGCTCAGCACTGAGGTGATTGAGTTGAGATCCACTCCCAAGATCCTGAACATATTAATGGTTACATCCCCTTCTCCCCTCTCATTTTAACTGTAACACAGTTAATCTTATATTTGACTACCTTGAATAGTGTGCTATATAGTGTTGTTACCTTCCTATTAAAACCCCCTACTGTGATCACTTTGACCAAGCCTAAATTCAGACATCAAGTCATAGAAATGACAGTCCTTCCCCAGCAGCCTCCTTCATCACTCCTCTCAGCAGAGGCCTTGTGTGAAATAATTCAAGTGAAAGCTGGCACACAGCTAGATAGTTTAGATCGTGAACAAGAGTGAAATCCAAACAAAGTTTCTGACACCATTTATCTTTATTTGCTTTCATCTTTCTTACGAAGACAGAGCTTAGCAGGATTACTGAATGAACTATGTACAGTAAAAGGAGACCTTAAATAAGTCGTCGTTGTAGCTGAGGAATCAGAATAAGATTGTTCTCCCCTAAGATGATGAAAGGGACAGTCACCCAAAACGTGGCCTGACAGAGCTGACAAAGTGTGGTGGAGAAATCACTGTCTATCCAGGGCCCTGCGTCCCTCCACGGACTGGCAGTAACAGCAGCAGGCAAGACTGGCCATGCATGGGGTCATTTTGCAGCTTCCACTTTTGAACACTTCACAACAGTGCTCTGGTGACAAGGTGGGTTGTAAGCTGGGCATACAATACAGCAGCTGCACATCAGATGCAGATTTTTTTTTAAACACTGGACCAGAGATTCACCTGCCTGGATGTGAGTGTGCAGAAAGCAGTCCTCCTCACCCGAGCTGTTCCTCTCGGCATCCCTTCTCACGCAACAGATTTACTCAACAGAGCCAGCAGTGCCTACATTGCAGCTTGCCCAGTCCCGAGCAGACACCAACATGGGGTCAACAGGTCTGGGAGGGTTCGCTGCAGCTCCCCGCAGAGTGCACAAGAAGGGCAAAAGTAAAGAAAAAGAGTACAGCAAAGTAAAGACCGAAAGGCACCAAGCACTGCCGAGAACCATGAGCAGGAGGAGCAGGACCAAAATGCATGAAGCCGATTATTATGGTAGCAGGGCACAAGAGTTAAAAAAAAAGTGATTTAATTTGGTATGTATGATTCATACAACAAAATAATTCGGCTTAAGCACAGTGCCCTGTTTAGTTGGTGCACAATGCTATTGGGGGGGAGGGGGAAAGAGTAGACAACCCCCACATCCATCTATAAATTGGGGCCATGCTACAAAATAGCCTAGAGATTGGCTTAAGTAGACAGGATGGAACAAATGGGGATCCATATGGGAGAATAAATAGTAGTGTTTATACAAAATATTCAGTAGTGTTTGTACTGAAATTTGCCATATGAATGATGACTGAATGGTAACAAATGTTAATATAATCTTTTGACCATGTAAAGCACATGAATATTGCCAGGTCTAATGAATGGAAAATACGTATTTCTGAAAATTCAAATCAGAACATGGAAAAAAATCTGAAAAAAGTCAAAAATATATTTTCATTAGTCCCTTGACATTTAAAAACATATTTAATGAAAACTGGGTCAAAGTAATGAAAATAATGTGCTTAAGAAATGAAATTTCTAAATAAGAGCAATATTAAAGCTCAGTGGTATCTGTTTCTCTTATCTTTATGGATATATGGCTAAATAGGTCAGAGGCAGAGATGACCACAGTAACAAAATACATATGCTTATCCTTTACAGTATAATTCCTTACAGCGTGGTTTGCTAGGCATGTCAAGTAATTGATGTCTACCTCCCTAAATATGTGATTGTAGGTATATCATTTTATGGTGGGTAGTTTGTTCTTTGTTTGGTTTGTTATAATAGTCAACTAGTGAGCCAGAAAGAGTGAGGGTTAACCTGCACCAGCCCTGCTGCTCTATGATTAAGAAACATTTGGCAGGGCTCTGGGGGGAAAAAAATCCACAAAGTGCCTTCTCTGTACTTTGCTTGGGCCAGGGACTGGATGTGAAGATGGAAGAGGTCCCTTCCAGCCCCCTGTTTCTAGGTGCTTTATAACAGATGCTTTGCCACCTTTAAATTCTCACAAAAAGCTGAGCCCAACATTTTGAAAAACACAACCAAGCCACGTATACACGGCGAAAATAGACTACAGCACTATGACTTTTGGTGGACGAATTGGTCGTTATTATTTAGTTGCTTCTTAAATACTTTACATACACAACTAACTCCCAAGTGGTCACTTTCTGTTCTGTAAAAATACTGAGCAGGATGATTCTTGTCCCTGTTGTGCACATCTATCGCAGATAATAAAGTACAAATTCCCCAAGCAACTAACAGTCTTTTAACAAATCAGTTCATGTCCAAGCTGAAATTTCTTCTTCTCCACACATCTCAGCAAAACACATAAGTATTCACAGCCATGTCCCTACCATGACTCATATCTTCTTAGACCAGAAACAGGCACTGGCTCTGTGGAAAAAATACCCCAGCCGCCTGGCTGGGTTTGCAACAAGCCCACAGCTCCTGGTCACACGCCCAGGTGTCCCACAGTCTTCCCTATCCTGCAGGAGGCAATCACTAAGAAGCACCTAAGAACTGGCAATGTTCAGCATGTCACTACAAGATGGTAGCAAGGGCTAGAATGGTAAGTGTATTAGCCCTGCCATTTCCACGTAGCTCTTGGTAGTCTTCACACAGGAAATCATGGAGCGAACTCACGTCGTAGTGATGGTGCTCAAACCAGGCATGCCATAGGCACAGGCGTGAGCAAGTCGGGTGAAATGGGGCTACAGCAGACCCCATTTTTAAGGGCTTTGTGGTTTGGAAGGGTGTGTGCAAAACACACTCCTTGGCAGCGGAGGACCTGAAGATGCCTTCTGCGGATGAGGCAAACGGGGAAGATATCACATGGCATCTTCTGTTGCTACATTGACCAACGCTTGGCTGAGGTTTCCATTGTTTCATGCAAAGTTTCCATTGCTTCATGCAAGTTTGAAAAAAAGCTCAAAAAGCACAAAAGAAAGCATGGGAAAGTCAGCTGTCTGGCAGACTAAGATGTATGACTGCCACAGCCATGCTCCTGGAGATGAGATGGTTAGTAACAGGAAGAACTGTTTTGCCAGAATAACCTGTACCTGTCTCCTCGCTAGCCAAGGGCCACGATGGCTTTTTCTGGCACAATCCCACTAGTTATGAAGAGCTTTTTATCTTTCTAGCCTTCTTCAGTTTGTCAGCAAAATGTTTAGAAGTAAAACAAGCCTATAATGAGTAAAATAGACCAAAGCTGCCCCCACCTCCCAAAAGTGACAAAGTTAATCAGGTTTGATGCAAATATCACCAGCTGGACAAATGCAATGTAACAGTGGGAATGCAGTTTAAACCCATAGACCCTAACCAGTCATTCTCTCCCATTTTGTGGCATCTCTTTACACCACTGAATAAACTGGGTTATCAAATAAGCTCCCAGAGGCACCAACCACCCCTAACAAGGCTGTTAACGCAAGCATACTAGCTGGTCCACATCTTGGCTAAATATTGATGTTCTTTTACAGAGCAAAATAAAGGCAGCTCAATCATTATCACTTTAGCTTCCCCTCAAGGATTACGAGGGTCAAGGTGGCAGAGTCACCAACGTGTCCTGACAGATCTAAAACCCCAACATCCCTTCTCACAGAACAATGAGGAGGGTAAAATACCCCAGTGTGCCATCACCAGCAGATAACCGTTTTTGAAAGGAAATTCTGAGCAACTGGTGAGAAGAAAAGCACGCCCAAATGTGGAAGAGGGACATCTGTCCTTTTACCCAGTCCTGACCCACAAGACCACTGTCAAGCTGTATCACCTAGAGTAAAATCAGGGAAACTTTCTACTTATGTGAAGAGACTTCTTTGGTTTTACTGCAGATGTTCGAGGTTGGACCCTTAGATAAGTCAAAAAAATTTTTTTGAGAAAAACAGTCAACAAAAACCTCTGGGACACTTTCAATGTGTGCTTTAACTCAGTAACTGAAACATAGAGGATTGGCCAGACATCATTAAAAGAAGTCACACCAGGTGATACATAGTAAAGAGCTATCTGTAAAGGTATTAAATATAAATAACAAAATTGTTACGGAAACCTGTGAAATCACATATTCAACATTTCCTTCTGCTTCCATCTTTGAAATTCTGTTGTTAATTCAAAGAATGACTCTGACATCTACCTAATCTACTCAGTTTTGCTCAAGGAAGAAGGAGGAAGGAGAATCAGAAACTATGATAAGCAGAGGCTGGTATATAAGAAGTTTGGTCTGTACATCAGCTGGGATGCATTGTACACTATACTTGCAAAATTTGACATAGATTAAAAACAATAAGAGTGCACTGCAATATTTTTTTTAAGTTGTTTTAGGAATCTATTACCTTGTATTGTCTATGACATTAACTCAGAATAAGCAGAGGTAAATGCAATATCTCCTACCCCAAAATTCCAAGAAAATTGGACTTTGCACTTGCACTAAATAAGCATAAAAATAGTATTAGAATTGCACAAATTATTGCTATTTCAACATTTATCTTAGATATGAAAAGTTTAAATCCTGAGGAGTTTTAAGACTGGTATACTTAAAAATTCATAAATGATTAAACATTCTTATTATGTCTTTTTTCAGTGGAAATGAAATACTTTGATCTTCCCAAGTATCATTTCAGATGGCTGAACTGAACATTTCTGTTCATTCTGTGAACTGAGCTAAAAAGTTTAGTTTTTATTAACATCTAGACTTAACTGTTTTCCACATATTTTGAATTGGGTGTCCCACTCTCTATTGCTACGCTGCATGCCTTACAGCCTAGTTAATCTGTCCAGCCCACTGAAAGAGAGAGGCAATAAGATCCTAACCACAGCCTTTGTGATACCATATGCCAAAATGGGAAAATACAATTTACTCTTGAGCTGACAAAAAACCAAATATACTAAATGAATTTTTTTTAAATCCATTTTTTTCCTTGAGTCAAGCTCACCCTTTCAAAAATTTTTATTCAGTTTTCCAAATTAAAAAAAAAATCAGGAAAAAAAACCACCAAGTATTCCAAAGAAAATATTCAATTCTGTAAGAATGGCATTTTCTATTACAAATCTTTCCTAGACAGATCTAGCAGCATTATACAGGCAGTAAATTCTACTGGAACAGCTTTTATTCCATTTCTTAGAGGGAGAAGATACACTTTGCCTATACTGAGAGTACAGTGATACTTTGGGTCAAAGAAATAAAAAAAACCCCTCCCTATGCATTTTTTTTTTTCTTTTTCCCCTCGACATATTTTTCCCAATTGTCAACACTGAAATAAACATGACTAAACACAGTTTTCCTGTGAGCTCACATGCAAAAGTAGCTTGAACAATGTATTCATTTTGCTGTTTATATTATCCTGTTGAAAACAGCGAGAACCTAGCAGTTACTCAAGTGCAGAAGAATAAGTCAAAGCAAAAGCTGAACTCTCATTTGGCAACATCTCTGAGCCAACCAGCATCTTGCTGCAGGACTTACCACAGAGTTCAAGATACAACCACCCTCCAAAGTGCCTGGCAAAAGATCAGCTTATATGAATTACCCTGATTTTTGGATTCCCACTCTCTCACCCAAGGAGAACTTCTAAGGGCTTGAACCATGCCCCTCATCCTTGTAATGATACGGAGAATGTGCAGCCTCCCTCCTTCACATTCCCATACAGCTGACAGCAAGGAGAAATACATGCCACAGAGTCAAGATTGCATCTAACTGCCTCAGAAAGTAAGGTAGCAAGAAATCCTACAGATTTAATTCAAGCAAGACATCATGGAACTGATATTTATGGATATAGAAAAGACTATCAACCTGTAGCATTTTTGTGCTCATTCTTGTCTCCATTAACCTTCGAGTTTGCTTTTTGCAGGCGACCAGAATTACACGTTATGTTGGAAAGAGTCACTCTTGAAAAGGGAAAAGCACTGCACCAAAGCAAGAAGATTTCTACCTTGGACTAGAGCAAATTGATCAGCTATAGCCTGTTATTATATTCACAGCATTTGCAGGCAGCTGGGCCTCATTACAGTCAGTGAAGCTTTAGCCATTAACTTCAGGGAGATCAGGATAAAGCACTCCATGCAATGAAGATAATTTAAAGCACGTTAAGCAAGGAAATGAAATGGTGTATAGCGTTGCTAACGCCATGTGCTAAGCGCGCTTCCTGTTGAGTGCTGGGAGAGCATACGTCCTCTGGAACAGGCTCTCCTACACCAGCCTGGTTCTTGCTCTCACCCAGGGGCGCAGACCCTGGCCGGGACCTTGCGGGGCTACTGCAAAGCAAGCAGCGAAATCATAAGGCCCGTTACTCCCTCTTCTTTGTAGCAGTCCCAGGGGAAAAAACGCATTTCTAGGCGGAACGTTGTTGCAGGTAGTAGCTTTTGGGGGAAACAGAAAAAATATTCTAATCTACCCAAAACCATCGGCATAAGCAGACATACTGAGATTTTTTTTTTTTTTTAAAGAAAGTTTTGAACTCTTTCAAAGTCTCAAGGAGAAGCTTTCCCCACCATCAGTAGTTCAGACCGCTCACCACCACGGCTTTTTCTTGGAGTCCATTGAGGGTTCGGCAGCCACATGTCGACAGGTCTGCCAAGCGCACTCTACCACCCCGAGACATACTACGGCTAGTTCTTGCACTTTTGAAGATAATTTGTTCATTGTGAAGTAACACAGCTCCATGCTGATCTTTGGGAGTTTAACCTTAGCCTAATTCCAGGGCTGGCTTAGTTCAGCTCCTCCCTCAAGACATTTCTGCATTTCTAAGGAACTGCGTAATGGTAAACCGTAGAAAGACACAACCGTAACTTTTATCCTACTGAGTTTTTGCAAATTTTAACTTGACTAAATTTTTAGGAAAGGTATACCTAAAAAGGATTAAGAGCTCCTCTCAGTTAGACTTTAAATGATTAATTCTGAAGAAGGTTTTATGAAACAATGACCATAATAACAGAAGGTCCAGACATTACTATTAACCTGTAATAAAAGGAACGATGTTTAAACCATTCCTAGAAATAAAAGATGAGTACCTGGTGCCACAGTGCTGAAAGAAGCATATAGCTTAAGTTATATCCAATCAGGCAAAATATAGATATTAAACATTTATGAGCAGCTCTGATATATTCTGAATTAATCAGCTTCTGCACATTTAAATGTTTTAATATTTAATGCTGCTACCTCAACAGTCCTTAGAAATATTAAACTTTCACACATTCCTTATAAAATGAGTAGCAAGAGATTTTGCCACACATCTGAATTGCGATTGTAGGTTTTGTGCTGGGCTGTATTTTGCAGAAAACCATGATTACAATGTAGTGAACTGCAACTGAAATTCTGAACACTTTCAGCACAGATGAAACAAGAAAAAGGACAATAATAACAAAAATAACAATATTAAGCCAAGGGTAAGTACATGTGGAATCTGATTAAGTCTCCTAGGAACGATGGATTACTTGTGAAGGCTTACTAATACCATACTTTCATGAAATCTCTTGGATGAGTGTAAATGGCATGCTAAAGGCATTTTAGATATTGTAGTGTATTAGTGTTAGTGTGTTAGTATAGTAAGTCTTCTCCAAATACCAGCTATGGAAAGCAAAAAAAAAAAAAAAAAAATCTGCCCAGAAATTCCCTCACTGTAAAGAGCAAACACTTCTGAAATGTGTCTTCATAGCTGGCAATACCGATAATTTTAAATGCAATATATGAGAAATATTACAGTCACTTAGCAGTAGTTTTAAAGGAAAACAAGGTGTTTAGAACATATTAAACCTCTTTTAGAAGAAATTGGGACTTATAAGATACTGATTCCATTACTAAGATGTCTGTTTTGATTATAAACATTTTTCTGAGATGGTATTCTCACTGAACAAAGTAAAAATTCCTGGAGAAATTCTTAGATTAAGGGAAAAAAAAAAAAACAAGCTTTGCTGAAGTTTGGTGGAAATTGTGGAAGGACAGGAACCAATTTAAAAACTACACTGTCAACTTATAGCCATTTTCAAACTGCTCAGACTCTGGCAATTCAGAGTTAGGGTTCTGTAAATGTGTGAACTCCTGCATGTCTCTTTGCCTCTTGTTTGTCAGCCTAAATTCAATACATAGCTACCGTTCTATACATTTTTGCCTGCATTTTCATTATGGACTCAAACTGAAATTACCATCCCATAAACATAATATTGGTAAGTAGAAACAGAACCATGGCTATCAGAAATACTGTATCATTCAAGCTAGAATACATAAAACATCAACATATGTATGTCATTAGCAAAGGCACAGCCTACCCCCCATTTCAGCTATCCTTAGCAAGAATAACCCCATCCCAAAAGAGAAAAAAATTGGAAAAATATCTCAAATATTAATTCTCCACTTATTTCTGAGAAAAAAAAAAAAAGCACTGTCCTTTAACAGCATTCCATTCTAGTAGTCAAATCTCCCACAACCACTCTCCAAAGTGTAACCATGTAAGAGCACTGGTAGGATATCACATAAAGTCCCCCCTTCAGGGCTATGGTACTGCCTAGTCAGAAGTCCCACCTGTGCTGGGGGGCTGATGGTGCAATTGCTTTGGGGTCTGTGGCTTGAAGGTGCCCAGGCATCTGGCTGCAAGGGCAAAGAAGAAAGCAGAGGGCAGTAACGGTAGATGAAACAGAGAGGCTCCGCTTCATTTCTTGCCCCACCTTGTGCTTATCATATAGACCAAAGTACAGATCCTGCAAAGCCTTGACCTTAGAATGGCCAAGTACGAGTTCACTTGAAAGCCTGTGTTACCACACGTGGCTGTATTAGCAACTCCCATACTAGCATCTGCAAAGCTTTTCTTGAAGGCACAGCCGTCTGCCTCTGGGGATGGCGCAATGCTCAGAAGCGCAGTCTCCTGGATGACCAGTAGCATGCCACGCATGCAACGTGCTTGAGGAGCGGACAGAGTGCACAACCAGGGCTGGCTCAGCAGAGCTGCGGATGATGCCCGTGGTGTGCTCCCATGGGGTGGCAAGGTCTCCAGGTACTTCATAGGAGGCCCGACAAGAGTGGCAACCCCTTTTTCAAGCACTCTGTATCCCATAGCACTACCTGACTCTGATGAATAACACAGGATTTTATTTATGTTTTTAAAAAACATAAGATGACCAAAATGAATGTGGTGGTTACCCGAGGTGCAATGGCTGTGTTTAATAACCAAAAGAACCAGCAGAGCTCCCTGCTGGCTGGAAGTCGCTTTGTAGATTAACAACTCTCAGCAAGGGAACATGCATCATCCCAGCTTGCTCTGAACCCCAAGGAGCTCCTCAAATGACTGGCCTCCACTCCAAAAATTGCCTCCCTCAAGCCTGAGCCTGGAGCTCATGCTCCAGCCCTCCAAAGCCATGCAGGACCATAACCCTGGCAGTCTATGCAAGGCGATGTCCACAAGGGAGAAGCAAGAGTTGCGCCTTGTGCATATGAAAGGTAGGGAAGGAAAGAGCTACTTGCAGTCTTCTGCTGACCAGCAGCGATTCTGACATGCCTGTGAGCAGCTATCTTCTCCCACCCCATGCTGAGACGCTGGCACCAACACAGACCATGAGGGAAAGTGCTTGCAAGTAATATTTCACACTGACTAAACTGATGCACCACAGCGATGCTGAGCTGTCTGCTCTATTCTAAGGACATGCTATTTTTAAGTACTTGCTATATAGTTACATATGTATATTTGATGTTTTCTACTTAAAAATATCAGCAAGACTTATCAGCAAATCTCTGGGTAAAGGAACTGAAAGAGAAGTAACTTTTTTACTAGTAGACTACCATCCAAGACAGGCTTGGTGGTAGATGTCAGGTTTAGACACAGACTTGTGACACCTGATCCCAGAACTCACACTCAGGCAGCTGAAGGTACATTTGTTATCAATCATGCCAGCAAGTTTATTCTGAACCTGCAAACAAGTAAAAAAAAAAAATCTAAAACAAAACAAATGAAAAACAACCAAACAAAAAACCACAGTGAATTGCCAAGATTATTAGATTTTTAAGTTTTGCGGGTCCCCTGCCTCGAGTGATTATAGTACAGCATTCTGATCTGCTTGATTTAATGTAATTGATACCTAGCAAAATCAAGTTTACTTGCAACAAAATGCTGCCTGGAATGCATATTGTATTTAAATTCCTAACTCCTCCTAACCAGCACCAAGAACTAAAGACCCCAAACACCCAAAACTCTTACACACAAAAACCTGTCCCCCAGAAAAAGCCTCTGTTAATTTTATGGTATTGTTGATAATTGAAAGAAGAAAAAAAACAAAAAACACAGCAATAATTCTGTCCTCTACTGAGACACTTGCAAGAAACAGTTAAGTTCCTTTATACAATCAGTTAAAACAATGCAGTCCTTGATTCTCAAAGATGAACATCATTGGCCAAAAGAAGGCATATACATGTGAAACAGCATTGCTGGCAGCTGCTTTGTGAAGGTGTTTGTTTCTATGAAGAACAGATAGAAAAGTATAAAGGAGTTGACAGAAAAGGCATTAAAAAAAACACAGCCCAAGGACACAGTTTGAACAAGTGCTCTGAGCAGAGCAAAATCATGCCAAATACATGAGAAAATAGGCGGAAGAAAAACCAACCCACACTCAAAACTCCCAGTATCCCCAGAAGTAATGGTGCTAGAAAAAAATATCCCTAGAAGTGAAAAATCACTGCATTTGATTCATATATATCGTCTTATGGACAATGACATTCATATCCAGATGCAGTACGAGGCCCAAATAAAACCCCCAGAGAAGGCCACCAGCCTGAGTTTGTTAGGGCCAGTCCAACAGTAGGAAGAGAGGAGAAAAGGGGAAAAAAAAAAAAAAAAAGAAAAGAAACTGGTAACTCTTCATTAGAGAGGGCCTGAAGAAACTTCTACCCCTGGTGTGTCCAAATATAAATATAGGATCAAAAAGTAAATTGTAAGTGAACAAAATTTATATCTACAAAGCTGAACTTGGACTGCAGACCTGTAGCAAGGAAAGGAAGTTCTTCAACATGTACTGCAATGAAAGAGCGCATGCTGGCTCCAACACATCTGTTTTTCTAACAGGTATAATAAAAAGACTAGGAAATCCCAAAATGAACTCCTAACTGCCTGCTAGTGCTGCTGACAGTATTGTGGAGATATTCATCCCCTTGCAAAGTAGGAAAATTGGATTTGATTGGAACCGATAGGAATTGGAGAATGGTTCAGAGAGTTAAGACAGTGCATGACCCAATAATCTGTGCAGATTTAAAAATGGCAAAAAACCCTAATAAGGTGATAAAAGCCAAACAAAATAAAAATGAAGTCCATAGAGATGTAGCTCTGTAAGACCAGCAGACAACTGGCTGTTGTGAGCAAGGGCTTCTTGCCTTCACAGGCAGAGGCGCTAAGGTAGCAAGGAATGATTAAACCCTGTTTTAAGACCCAGGCTCTCAGAGGAATTTTAGCTGCTAAAATTTCTGTGCACTCAAGACAGCAGTCCATCCATTTGCAAACTGTTACTGAAGAGCTACAGACAGTAAAGATAGGAACTGTGTTTGTAAAGGTAAAACAGAGGATGTAGAAAATGCTAGCGTGGAAAAGCTGTAAGGACAAGAGAGTGTAAGAGGCTCTCAGACACTCTAGGAAGTTTGCTCCAGCACTGTGGTTTTACATGTAAGCAAGGAACAGCAGAAACTCTTCATCAGCACTCAGGATTTACTCATAAGAAGCTATATTGCAACTGATCATACCACATTGATAAGTTGTAGAAAAGAAAGAGGCTGGAGAACCAGCTTTTCTGTGAAGCGCAGGCAGCTAAATGACATCATTTTAAAGGCTTCTTACCTCTTAACATGACTAGCTACTCTGGAGGTTATAGCAGGCTCAGACTGCTCCCCTAGAGCTGACCCGAAGGAGAGTTACTGGCAAGCGGAAGCAGTTTTGAGAGGTAAGGAAAGTCCAGCTTTTGCAGCCACCCCACTCGTCAGCAGCTTGCACTGATGGACCTTGATTTGCACCTGCTGTGCATGAGGGGGGGCCGCAAGAAGCCCTTCCTAGCCAGCTTGCTATATCTATATGATATCCTATAGCAGAGATTGGCAGCAGTTAAATTAAGGAAGTATGGCAAATGACTGATGTGCACATATATAAGCTGACTATTGAAATAAATACCACATATGTAGCACAACAAAGACATACCTATACCCTTCTAGTGATTTACACTTAACTAAGCCTCTTGCTTGCAAACCAAATTCCTTCAAACATATCCAAGATCTAATCATAAAAGGGAGAAAATCTGCAGGTCCCAACGAGCAGTCTATGAGTTACACATGTGCTGAACCGGTTTGAATTTCTTTCACCAACCAAAAATCTTCTTGAAATAAACCACCAATTACAAAATAGCCATACTGCCAAACCTTCAAAAGCTGTCAAACTGTCTGCCAAACCTTCAAGCACCAACACACCATTTAGTGAAAGCAAACCTTTAAAAAATGTGATCAGAAAGGTAAGACTACTGGAAAGTTATAAGCAAACCCAATCAAGCATTTAAAACAAAACTGTCTTCTCAGCTAAAGCTAGAGCACTGCATAGATCCTTCTGTGCTATGGGGGGGTCAGGGAAATAATACCACTCACATAATTGTAAAGCATATTGGAAAGGCAGGTGCTGCTGTTCATTGTTATGCTAAAAAACTCCTAACAATCTTCTTTAGCATTTGCAGCTGTCCTTCCTTTACCAACGTATAGTAATTATCCATCTGATTAGCAAATGTAACCACCTGCAGTTAACCGGTTTACCAGTTTAGCTACTTCTAAGGATGCAAAGCCTTTAAAAATCAGAGAAGTTAACTTTTGTTATAATATTGTTAAAACCAAATTACACTTTGAAAGTTTCACCTATATATTGACTGAAGGAATATTTCAAATGGCTGTAGAATTATTTGTGCATTTACACAAGTGCTGCAGAAATGGTTTTCCAAAACTTGAAAAAGTATCATAAAAACATCCTCAGTAAATCTTAAAATATCAGGTAGCTCAGTCAATGTTCTACAAAGGACAATTATTATAACCACATTTTTATTACTGAATATATCCATCACACTACAGGATATATCATACAGCCATTTTATATGGTCAAGTGCTTGTTCTCTCTCTCTCCCTCTCTCTCTTTTTTTATGATGATCACAGTCTTGCTTCTTATATGAAAAAACTGTTTCTCTGCCATATTCTTCACCCAGTCCGTACAATTCCGCTCAGCCATTTGCCCAGGGCCATTTGACAGCTGAGTAAAATATTATTAGTTTTTTCATTAACATAAGTCATCATGATAAAGGACAAGGAGGGTAGATTTTGTATCTGAACTGGTAAATTTTCATGGCATTTTGACAGCATGATCTTGCTCTTCTATTTACTCTCCTCAGACAAGAGAATATTTAGCAATATTGGCAAATTACATTAAGGTCCACCTGTGAGACACACAACTATAAAAGTTACAATTTTGGACACAGATTTTCATTAACCTCCTTAATGTGTCTCTTAACGTATTCAATGGCTTCAAGGTAATTTGTAGATTACAGGTCTTTCCTTGTGCTACTTTAGCTTTCTGTATATCCTATCAGAACATATTTACATTTGAAATCTGCTACTTTGTTTACCTACCCACATTTTGTAGCTTCCTTTTAAATCTGAACGCCTGTTTTTCAGCTCCTATTATGCTTCTTTTAAGTGAAGGCAGTCAAGAAGAGAAGACTTTATGTTTTATGAGCCTGGTTTCTGTGCAGAAACAAGCATAACAGTACTACAAGAGTGCTTCCCCAACACTTCTCTCACTTTTGAACCCTTTAGCTAATCTCATCGAAATATGACAAAAAGCTAAACATCTGAAAAACGTTATGCTTCCATAAAAATCACTGTCACGAGCAAGGAGCCCAGGCGTACTCGTTCCCCATGGAAGGGAAGGCTGTTGTACCAATGTTAGTAGACACCAGAGACTCCACATGGGCATGAGACACCGGGTGTGCTCCAGCTGCAGGAAAAGCATCGTTCACAGCTTGCGCCTTATTAGACAAGGAATAATCCCAGCCGGAGACACAAAGCCACGGGGAACCAAGCTTCATAAGTTCCGCTCGATGAATTACTTGGAGAGGAGAGTTGTTTGCGTTTTTTTTCTGCTGTTTTTCTTATTTCTAGCAATGGACAACCTTTGCTTTTAATCAACAGCCTTTTTTTTTTTTTTTTTGAACTACAGCCTGCCTCAGAAACGTGGTTGGGAAGTTTCATTTCCTACCACGTCTCACATCATGAGAAGACACATCCATCTGCCAACAGAAAGCGCCAATGTGTTACTCCAGTTCAGTTTGCACAGGGCAGGCCACTAACAAAAATTTTAAAGGAAAACCATTCACAAATTATCATTTGGGATGCCTTGGCATTTGAAGATCTAACTAGATTTGATCAAAGCCTATTTTGGAAAGTGAAGGTTCCTCACTATAAGAATCCAAAAAATGAGACAGCTAATAGAACAAATTACTTTTATAAGGAGATACCCACTCAAGAACTCACTATCTGTTATAGGTAAGATTACCAGACCAGGAACTATCAAGGCAAACATGCAATATCCTGGAAAAGTAATAATAATACTGCGATTAGACCCAGAAAAAATACATTTTTTTGTTATTTGTATGCAAAATTATATTCAAATTGCTAGGAAAAAAAATTATGCTCTATTCTGCATAATTTCACCTCCCCCAAATGCTAAAATATATTATTAAGGCACTATACATAATAAAAACCATTGCATCATTAAGAAAATGGAGATGGGAATGAAAGGACAGGGAAGCACAGGAAAGCACCTTGCGTTCCAGGAGAGCCTGCAGCCTCATGGAAACGAGCAGGTTAGGCCCAGGCAAGCCTCAGCTGTAGATTTAGACTGCTCTGGAACAGAAAATTTACACTCATGTAAAAGTAAATCGTCTTCTAAGTTTCATTCCATTTTAGAACAACAGTGGCCTTTAAAGATGTTTTATGAGGAATTCACATACTATGAATTTGCTTTTTTCCCTCAGATGGGAGAAAGAACTGCAAGAAGTAGGGAGCTCCCTGATGAGAAAATTCAAAAAAAAAAAAAAAAAAAAAAACACTCCCCCCTGGAAAAAAGAAGGTTCCTGCCTTTATTGTGAAATAAAGAAAAAAAAAACTACCTAGGGGCTTCCAAATTTACACCTCCTGCTGTACCAGACATGGCTGGTACTGCACCCACTGGCAGGAAGCCGGGATCACCTAGCATTCCTGTTTGGAAGAAATCCCTTCTCCTCAGTTCCCTATTTGAGGAAGAGGAGGAATTCCCTGGCATGATGGCAGAAGATTTTCACGTTGCGAATCTTTGTTGTTTCCTCATTCCCTAAATTCTAGGTCATGTCACCTCAGTATAAAATCTCCATCCTACATGGCAGATTAGGAGGTGCCTCTCAATTGCAGTGCAGATCAGAAGACGAGCACAGAGACCTACAAAGTCCAATTTTCTCTGGATGTATTTTAATTACTCTTTATATTCTGGTTCTGCCACAGAAAGGACAACTCCTGGGTATAGGAGCTAGCACAGTAGCACATCTGCTATGCTGGGTTTGTCTCACTGTCCATGGTCTTTTTGCTTTGTTTCTTTAACCTTTAAATGGTGCTATACCACGCGTTGTTTTAATTTCAGCTTTGTAACAAAAATCTCAACTGATGTCTGCTGTCATACTTTTGTTCCATTTGACACTGCAATGTTTCTAAGGCACCTGAATTTCAACAAGCTGCACCTCTTCCTGCTGTAAACTTGACATGGTAAAATAAAGACTCTGTAGACTTGTAATAATGTAATTATGAAATCACTCAGACACAGCGAAAGCTTGCTGAGGTGAATGGAGAATTCCTGTCTTTACAGAAGGTTACGGAAGCTGACTTCAGGGCATAATTAATAATCATTTTCAGACTAAAATACAATGGTTCTATAAAAATGGTTCTATACAAGAAGATGAGAGGTCTGTTACGAAGACATTCAGTGCATGTTGTACACGAAGGCATGAGAAATCAGGGACTGGAAGCTGTTTGCTAACCTCAGGGGTGTAAGTTCTTGAGGGTCTGTCTAGAAACATTTAAAATCTGAATTTTCACAGATTTTGAGCACCAAGAGTTCCATTAACTTCATCTGCACTTTTGTGTACTGAAAACCTTTGACTACATCATCAGTATGTAAAATGAGCATTTAAAATTTGAGGCAGTGCAGATCACTGTGTGCTCTACAAGCAGAGCGAGGGAGCACCTCTGCTAAGCAAAAGAGGCTGTTCTAGTATTTTGCAGGTGAGCTTTGTGTCCACCAAGCAACGCTTTTCAAATTGGACTGAATGTCCTGTGGAGCAGGGATAGTATCTTCTTTCTGTGTTTGTACATTAACAAACCTGATTGAAGCCTTTTGCCACTAAAACAATAAAAATTATGCAGGCTCTCTGTATATATTTCCAATTACCATTTATTCTTCTATTTTTGCATTTTGCTAGTGAGTTTTTCTTTAAAGGAAAGCAAGGAGTAGATAAGTAGTTTCTTATCTTCTTGACACCTTTTTGCAGTTGTCCTCTCTTTGAACCAACATAATCCTCTTTATTACGTTCTCTTCCTCTTTGGTCTCAGGTGAGGAAGAGGGGCTCCCGCAGCCCCGCCGCCGGGCAGGCAGGCAGGCGGGCGGGCGGGCGGGCGGCAGCACCTGGGGCGCTGCGCAGCAGCTACGCCAGCCACCAGCAGCAGCTCCAGTGTGCGCAGGTATATTGAAAACCCTTTGGTGACTGCTAACCCCGTTTACTAGGAAACACGTTCAGAAGACAGTTTTAAACACTTAAAACCGTAATTTGAAATGTATCTCCTCTTTGCAAGCAGTCCTCATTGAGAATAAGTTGATGTGTCATTTGGAGGTTTGCATCAACCATTTTTGGATGATTGGTTTCAAATCCTCTAATCAGCTTACAGTCCAAATAATTGAGCTGTGTGTTGGGGAAGGTCCTCTGAGGCTGGAGTGAAGACATGCTCCCTCCGGGCCCCGGAGTGAAATTAGAGCTGTCACTTCCAGCCTCCGGTCTGAAATGGGCTCCTGGGCTGCCTGCAGCTCCCTGTGACAGGCAGCCAGAAGCTGATTAATTTGCCAAGGAGTGTCCTGACCCCCAGCTCCCTACTGCACATGGGGCTAATGGAATCACAGGTCACATTTATTCTTCTATGAAATATTGATTTAGTATGCATGCAGATGTGAAGCCAAGATTTAAATGTATATGTTTATTCTATTTTATCTAAAATTAAAACAGCAGCTAAATTACTCTTAGCAGATACTGTTCAAAACAAAAGACCGACTGTGATCCTCCTAAAGGGTGCCTACTTCAGAAGGGACATAAATAGTGATGAAAATATACTTTAGTGTGGGCTAGAGTAACTTGCAGCAGGCTTTCAAACAAAACAAACCCAGGTTTGACGGTAGGGTGTCACTCTGTGCGGTGGTTTCCTCCCACGCCATCCCTGCTTCGCGGGAACACGTTTTTGGATGCCAGCAGGGCCCCATCTTCATCCCACGGCTGACACCTCCAGCCCTCCCCTCTGGCCACCTGCTGGGGCAGAGGCACCGTGGGGGGGTGAAGTGACCAGTTTGCACCAGGCAAAAGGCACCATCAAAGTTTGCCCATTCTCCTTGAGCTCCCACCTGCACTTTCTATATTGTCCAAGATGGTTTTCCCCTCCATTCCCTTTTTGCAGCTCCCCTCATTTCCAATAACTAAAGAAGGGGGAAAGAGTTAGGAACTCTTTTTCCCTCTTTTGTTGCAAACTTGAATGTGCCTGTTTTGTATCTCTTCCCTTTATTATTTTCTTTATATTATCTTCCCTTATTTCCTAGTTATCTGTAATATTGGGACATCAAATGGTAAAGCAGGGACTGCTTTCAAAGCCCTTTGTAATTAGCTTTTCCATTGTTTCCCCTAATACCTCCTCTGGCTTTAGATTTACTTTTTTCTGTTCACAACCTCCTGAACATATGGTGGTAAGCGTGCAGCACGCTGGGAGTTTCACCTGGAGCCTACGCACGATGTATCTGCCATGTAAATAACAGACTTGGTGTCAGTCAATTAATCACACACCAGTCGTTAGCAGAGGGCAGGCTGGCTGCAAGAAGAGAAATTGGTTAAGTGGTGTTTGATCGGCATTCCACTTGAAAGAATTAAATATTGCCTAAGCAAGAGTGCTTCTGTGCAATCACTGCCTTTGCCTAAAAACAGCCTTACGATTGCCTTAGATCCTGAGTCCGCTTGCTCTCATAAAGACGCAGTTGAAGGCCAGATTCTCCGCTCACCAGGACCACTTTAATAACATTTCACACTGGAGTCACAATTCCATTTCCACTGGCAGAAAATGTGACCCAAATGCAAATTTAATACACAAACTAAATAGCATTAAAATTAAAGCAATCCCAGGATGATATATAAAATTTAAATATTGCCATTCCAGGAAAAGTATTTCTTCTTGTAAAACTAATTCAAATAAATTACTTTGCAGATATGTTTTATTCGTTTTATCTCAACAAGGTGTATCAGCAAGACAACGTACTTTGTTTACCTGAATCCCTTTATTTAACTTGAGGGATTCATAAGCATATCATCAATTATAATCACAAACAAATCGTTTTGTGTAAAAAAAAATGTACCCTGTACTTCAATAGAGCTTTTCTAATTTGAAGATCTCAGAGGGCTTTATGTCCTGCTACATTAAAAGTCCACAAAATACCCACGGAAGAAAAATGAAAATATAGAGATAAATCACCTAGTATTTAAATGCACTAACCAAGGTGGAGCACAGCACATAATTTAGGATGCAATACAAACAAGTTTAATTTCATTTTCCTAATGAAAATAAAAATTCCCACAAAGGCAAAGAAATAGTCTATTTATCACTTCAGGTTCTCCTCCGTCCCATTGCGCTGTGCCTCGAGTGCCGTATCTGCCATGGCCCCGGGGTCTGTCTCTGGCCGCAGTGCGCACCACGAGGCTCTCAGCCGCTCGCGGCTCCTCTTGCACCTGCCTGCAGATCTGCCCGAGTAGCCCTCTGGCGTGTTTATGTTATTACCTTCTTTCTACTTTTTTCTGAGACTTTATTCAGCCCCTGTCATGATGATTATTTCATGACCATCCTCTCTCTACGGTCTCCAGAGTCTACCTTATACAGACAATCCCTCTTTAATCAGGGAGCTGAAGAAAACCTTTAGGGACTAGATCAGCTTCAGGCTTAAAAAACACCGACTTTTTGATGGTCACCAGACCATCAGCAGATGAGAATCAGCTCTGTCTCCCGGATGACAACTTTTTTCACAGACATGGCTAGAAATGTAAAACTCGTCACTAGGGACACTTCACCACAAGCCGTTCTCCAACCGCTCTGTAGACAACCTACTCTTTCCATCAGCCCCACCGGAAAATGCCCACTTTGTCCACTAACCTCTTCCCTGCCCTCATTCTCTGACCGTGTACCCTTCAGTGCCACCACTGCTTTCCCTCTTTAGGCGGTGCTGGCCTTCTGTCCACCCCAACCGCTGGAGATGTGAAAGCTTCCTCAGTGGCTTCTTCTATTTTCAAGCTTTTACCTAAAAACAACGCAATGCTTTTTCTTATAAATTTGCTTCTCCCTGTGGTGCTCTATTTTGATTTTGCAACTTACTGTTTAACTGCATAAAACAGATAAGCATGAACATACCATGAGAGCCCCTATGCAAAAAAACCTGATTTAATATACTTAACAAATTTTTCAGATATAATTTTAAATATTTCTGTGAATAAAAGAACTAATAAAGTCTGTTTTCCTCTGGATCAGTGCATCATTGCTAAAATCTCTAGTGTCAGTAAGGTATGGATCCTTTTTGATGCATTTCCTGGGACTGGGGTGTTTGCAAGGTCCCTCACCTGTATGAGTTTTCTTGGAACTAATAAATAACTGAGCTTATATAGCAGTCTTTAATTTCAGTGGAGGCATTAATCTGGGTCTTTTGCCTCTACTAGTTACCAATTTCCATGGAGCTTGTAGAGAGACCTCTATGCCTATGTTAAGTTTGACTGAAGTTAGCCAATAGATTCAAAAGGGAGGGGAGACAGACAGTGTAATGAGAATGCCTTATAAAAAACATGTCCACATAAACTCGCTTCAGGGAAAAATACATTTATTTCCAAGCATAAGCTTGCAGAGAAGGCAACTGCATCACAGCAATGCGGAGAACATTTATTCAGTGTATTGGTCTACGATGTCTTACTATGCTGGTGAAAATAGTACTAAAGAAAAAGAAGAAAGCAACAGAAGCAATAAACACACACAGGACCACTTTAACACGGTGGGCATTGCTATGGAGGGGATCTAATCACAGGAGTAAAGGCAAGTTTAAGTATCTACTGCAGCAACTGTGGTAGACGTGTAAAAGTTAGCAAGGTTAATGTTTTTAAGATTTTAGAGGGCACTGTTTGGAAGAGTTTGAACTGGGTAATGCAGAAAGCAAAAATAGGCCAGGGAGGGGCCGGGTTATTCATCTTGCCCAAAGCAGAGCCCTGGGGTTTTTGTCCTCCCTCTGTCCCCACCATGCTTGGGCACCCAGGAGGACTGTGAGGGGGTCCTTGATTTGCTCTCCTGATTGCAGGTGTTTAATTTCCACCCGCAGAGCACTTTTGGCACCTGGGTGACAGCTTGCATCATTGGCATGACGGCAGACTGGCTCTAGGGGAGGTAACCCCACGTCCAAGCCTCATAGGGAATGGGAGCTACCGAGTAACACTAGCTCCCGCTGCAGCTTTGCCTCCGGCCAGGCCAGCTATTTTGAATTAAAGACCTCAATAGATTCAATTAAGGGGCTCTTTTCTCTGGGTAGGACTTGAACAGGGAGCAACAGCCGAGTTGCAAACAAAGACAAGCCCTGAGGTAGAATTTCTTATAATATTTCTACGATAGTTTATAATCATAATGCCTCTACTCTTCATAGACAAAGTAAGTAAAACCGTCATGATTAAGGCGCAGAATATCTAATTTGAGAGGTACATAAAAAGAAATCAAGGAGTGCTATCTATCAAGAAGATAACTGCAAAAGGATCAAGGCTTTCCCCATTCTCGCCGTAAATCTTTCACTGAGAAGAACTAATAGGCTATAAAGAATATGAATTTCAAAAAAATAAAAATGAAAAAGGAGACATGTTAAACACTACCTAACAAGCTTCATGACATGAGCACAAAAGTTTTAAATTCAATGTCATAAATTCAATACCATCAAAAGATTCAGCTACTATGTTCCTATTAGAGACGGTACTGTTAGTCAAGCACAGTATTATAAGACACCAAAATCTTTAGCATGTGTTAAATATTTTAAATTCATAGATTTGATTCACAGGAATATCACAAAAGTATCACCAATCACTCTTTCCCTTCTGTCATGTTATTTAATATATGTGCCACTTTTTCTGTAATTAATAAAGATGGCCCAAACATTTACAGAAAAGGATGATCCACAAAACTGCCCTTGTGGACATGATTCTATGCAATTATTATGCCTACTCTACTAAACATACCCAAATACACAAAAATTAATACCTGCATATGTCTAAATTACAGCTTTGAGAGAGATAAGATTTAAAGCACTCCACATACTCCCAGAGGTAGTGTGCACAGATTATTCCTTACAGGTATTTTCATAGACAAAATACCTTGTTCAAAAGTATTGAATATTGTGATACTGCCATATATTAAAACCTCTCTTTTTAGTTTTACATTTGGGGCACATAAGCCTTTATTTTCTGTCTAAATGTACTAATCTTAACAGTATAATCAAGCCTCTAATATATAATATTATCAGTTTATATTTAGAAGGAATAACCGTCACTTTAGTGGTGATGGACATATCTCTCCATTCATCTGACTGAATTACCCTGGATAAATCCCATACCCCAATTCATTTCTGCAGAGACAGCAAGCAGCTTTATTTTATTTAAAAGCAAATCATGCAGTTGCAAGATATTTATAGTTAATATGTAAAAATCCTCCTTTAATTTCAAGAAATGCTTCTTTCTTCCTCCATTTCTCAGAGGAAAAATGTTCCAGTTTGTAGATTTTTAAATAACACAGGATTTTGCAAGCTACAAATTCAACCAAAAGGTATTTCCTCACTGAACAAGTGACAAACGCTAAAATTATGTTCGCATCTTTCAATAGCTTTGTATTCTTGGAAAGAAAAAGGAGCCTGAGCATTTGGGTACATTTAAGTAAGTTTATATTTGAGCATATCTCAGGATTCTTTCTTTCTTTATGCAGAATTAGGATTCTTGGGATTCACAGTAATTCTTAATCCCCCCAGAATATATTAACAGCTATGTACCACATAAAAGGTGCCCCCCCCCCCCCAATACAAAAACTGAGCCAGATCTAAGCCACAGAAATGTGGTCTTCCTCTGAGATATTAAAGGGGGATTTTCAAGACACAAGACAGTTGGGCTTTCTTTTGGCATATGATAGGAATTAGCTTAGGCCTTGCCTAACCTAACAGACAATAAGTAAGTATAATAAATAGCCCTTAAATACCTAGGATCCTGAAATATATGTTACGATCTCTGCCACCCCACTCGCATATACCACATTGCTGTACCTTCTCTGATTCTGAAGAGCACATTAAATCATTAGTCTCCCAACATGTACAGCTATTTATCCCAGCAGTCATCTGATTGCCTGCAATAGAAAAGCTCAAGAAGCAACATAACATCCAAATATGTAACAAAGGATATCATGTAATACGCTTACACATATAATTAAAAGAAAAGTCGAGCAGCTAATTATCCTGTTATTATACTTTTATTGTACTTAAACATTTCAGAATTATTCAAGAGGAATGGAAAAATTCTAATGTGGTATAATCATTCGTTCCTGGTATGCCCAGACTGTAAATACCTATACAGGGTACCAGCAAGTAAAACCTAAAACAAAAAAGGGCATCATATTCTGGTCTAGCCAATCACACAGGCATCAATCTCTCTTTGTACTAAAGCACAGCATTCTTGACATAAAAAAAGAGCACAAAGAAGATGATTCCCCTGTAATTCAAATTCATTACAACCGCTTTGCATGCTAAACATAATAAACATATGTTAAATTCAGCAGAATAGATGGCATTGAACTGGCACACAGCTGGAATGTAATCCAGATCATTTGACCGGGGCAATTTTTCCTACTGATACATCTGTCTTGTAGTTTTAGGGGAGAGTTAGTATATGAAGTTGTCAATCCAGATACATTTTCTGAGCAACGACTTCAGCTCTTCTAAAAAAGAGAGAAGAGGGAAAGAATTTGATAAGCTAAAAATCCGCATGTCGTGCATCTCTGAAGTATGGGCCAAATTCCTCTTTACTCAAAATCATCTGTAAATACCACACCTATGTTACTGAAGTCCTCTCTGTCTGTAGAGAAACAATGCCATCCCAGGACTAAAGTATCCTATATTTTTTCTGAGATTTGCATTAGAAATATTTCCTTCTTGAGCTATGTCCAATTTTATTTCATGCAATGTTTGTGCAATATGTCAGGACCCAAGGCTGCTCTTCCTAATAATCCATACTTTCTTCTAGATTCTTTCCCTTATCCAATTTCCCTTTCTAGGCTTCTTGGGACAGAATCTATTAATTTTACACCTTGCTTAACAGATTTAGCTGAAAACTTGAAACAATTTAAATTTACAACATCGAAGGGGTCATGTTGGCTTGCCTCGAATGGTGTAAATCCAGAGTCACTCTCCTAAAATCAGTATCATTACTTGGGATTTGCAGTAATCTAGATTTTGGCCAAATGATGTTTTCACTATGCATTTAACTATGTATATGACAATATTCGTTGTGTATTTCCCCAAAGACATCAGGAATGAAGTCTCTGTCCCATTTATGGTGGGTAACTATAGGGAAATCAAAAGCTTCAATAGAGATTATCAAGGCTGGTGGTGGCAGAGGTGGTGAAAGAAAATCAGAGACTAGACAAGAAAGAGTGAAAATGCCACGGTGCACTCAGAGTCCTTCAAGATGCTGACTACTCCCCTCGCGCTTGAGCATCTGTTGTGTCTCCGTCTTTCTGCGCCTGAAAGCTGGGGTCAGACATACCCTGAAGCAGCACTGCCTGTAGCGGAGAAGGCATGAAGCCATCATCTGGAGACTCAGCTTGAGGAACAGATTAGTAAAATTTACAAGCAGTGAAGAGAGTTAAAGCTTGTCACGCTGCCCGCAGATCTCTTCTCGCAACTCATTAGGAGACACAGCAAGGAGCTGTGAGTTTTGCGCGGGCGACTGGCATCGATCCCCTTCCATAGGGCCACAGTCCTCGGCTGTCGCTGAGCGTTAGGAGCTGGGGTGCACCGAGGCGTCAAACAGTGGGAAAGAGCTGTGTTTGTCAAGGGTTTGGCCAGTCTAATGACTTTAGGTTCCATGCTTAATAATATCCAAATGAGTCCCAAATACGGTAAAAAACTACGTGTTCTGGAGAAACCGTGTAGGACAAAACAAGAGAGTCCTCTCTATCTCTTGATTGTTTGCGTGTAAGGAATATGTGATAACTGCAGTAAGTGCAGGCTTTGTAATGCAGAAATGAAAGATTAATAGTCAAGGTGCAAGTCACTAAAGAGTACTCAGAAGCATGCAAGTAATGTCGAATCAGAAGAAATACTGTACTGCAATTCATTTTACAAGGTGTTTTTTCAAAAGAAAATTGTTGCGAATGGCAAAATTCGCTCTCTACAGTAATCTCACTATTTGGAAAAAGGGGGTTGGGGGAGTTGGAGATTGGAGTCTTGGGCAAGCTCCCAAAAGAAGAGTAGCCAGTGTGTAACATGTCACCACCTCTGTTCAGAGATAGTTTATAGCGTAGAAAAACAATTTGTATTAAGGAAACAGCCAGATGACACAGCATTGGCTTCTCCCTCGGTGATGAATGGCATGAAAGCTCCTGAACATCTGCTGCCACTTGATGAAACAAAACTTACATCTCTCTGAGTCAAATGGTCCACAGATGCTTTGTGGAGTAATTTGGGCTGCCTGAGGACAAGGAGGGACCAGAGCTGTCAGCCCCTGACCAGACCTGCAACTCTTCCTCTCCTCCGCTTGAGGCAAATCCTGCAATCACCACAGCTTTATAATTCTGCAGTTTTCACTCTGTATCAACCACGCTTTGAAGGAAAAGCATGGCAATGAAGAACATAAGGGATAATTTCCCTTAATGAAATAAACTTGCATCTGTGAGTGCCAATTCCCATGTCTGCTCTGAACATTTCATTTCTCGTAAAGGTGAGCAGTTCTGTATATATTATTACTTGGGGGAAAAACTAATTTTAGAGACATGAAAATCTATTTATCTAGTTAAATGGATTCCAGTTCTACAGGTGCACTACATCAGTCTTTCAAGTATTCAATATTTTAAAGTTTGGAAGCAAAAGTATCCTTTAAATGTGGACATCCAGAAAGAGCTAAGTGATACATCTCCTCTAATCCTTTTTCTTTAATGCAACATTGAACCAGGGAAAAGATTTCTCCTGAAAAAAAAAAAGAAACTGAATAATGACTAGACGAAGGAAAATTTGGTTAATGTATAAAGAAGCCACTAACAACCTGCAGGTATCCTTACAAAAAAAAGTGAGTTTGTCTTCTTGGAAGTGTCAATATTCCTACAAACTGCACTTCAGTGCCTTAAAGACTAATATTTTTTCTGTAATTTATTTTGGGAACAAATTCTAGGAGAGTTGTGATGGTTACTTGTTTGAATAAGATCTGTTCAGTGGCCGGAAATTAAATGGTCAACTTGTCAGACGTAGAACTGTTCAATTTTTGGTTCAGTGACCAAAATGAAAAGAAAAAGAATGAAAAAGAGATCAGCTCGGGTTGACATAAAAGGAAAAGTACTGAGGGGTTTAGCACAAAAAAATAAATTAAAATATCAGCTAGGTCAATATGAAAATCCTCAATGAACCTAAAAAAATTAGATAAAGAATTTTGTTCAACCAGAAAGGTCTCATTTCATTTTCTGATTATGCAGTTAACTTCTTTTTTTTCTTTTTCACAGTCAGTTTCACAATTAAGATACTTTTCCAAAACAAAAATCAAAACAGATTGTTTTGAAAATGTCAAAACAAAGTATTTCAAATGTTTCACTTCCCCACCTGTTTTCCTTTAAAATATTTACCAAATTCTACTCAAATACATTATTAGATTTTATCCTTCTCAAAACCATATTTTAGATGAATTTATTATTCATTACAAACACAGTAGTTCTAGCTGAATCAATTATAAAATCCTGTGTCTCATGCAAGAAGATGGCTAACTTGAAAACACATCTGACTGGATATCAGTCATCAGCAAATCAAATATAATAATTGGAAAGCATAAAAATATTTGCCAGTGTTTTTTGATCTTTGGACTAATCAGAATGAGGTTCCAAGGCTACAATCTTTTGGGGCCAGAGTCAGAACAATTGCTCTACAAAAATATTTAACGTTGGCGTTTAGCCAGAGATTCCTCCTTTCAAACATACTAGGAGCTTTATAGCACAAAGTACTGACTCTTTAATTTGGATATCTGGCATCCCCACAAACAAGCCTGCTTGCTGCAATTCAAGGCTGTGCAGCACTTCATTAAACCAGGATCTTTGTCTTGGTCAGCTGTGTTGTTTGGTTTCTTTCTGGAGTTCTTGATACTGGTAATCACTTCAGCCAAGTGTCCAGATGAATGTGGCTAATTCTGGAAGGAGGGTTGTTTTTTTCTAGCAGCGTATTTCCCCCGTGAGATAGGAACACTGGAAGGTTATTCTGGCCTGGAAACTACAGCTTCTTTAGCCAGAAAGATAAATATTATAGCTATTTCTTGTTCTTTGCTATCTATTGTATTGTCTGAGGGAGCAGTGGGAAAAGTGGAAGGCAAACGGAGGAGAGCTTGCCAAGCCTTGTGACGTGATGAATGATTTCTCACATCCTAGGGCCTGACACATGGAGAGGCCACAGAGGGTTGTGCTGCTGTTTTCAGATGTTAAAAAGGCTAGATCACCTACTCATTGCTTTCATTTATAATACAGAAAGATCCTTCTGGGTGCAAGACCTACGCCGGGGCAGACTCAGCTCTGCTATGTACGCATTCCCCTTCATCCTGCTCTTGATGGGCAATGTACACAGGAAAACTGATTCTCAGTTGGTGTTGGGCTGGCTGTGCCCTTGCTAATTTGTGTATGAATATTCTACCAGCTGTGTTGAACACCGTGACCAGAACGTTTATCTCTCAGCCATAGAAAGGGGAATATTCCCAGATTTCTCGAAGTCACTGTCTTCTGGCCAGCGGGTTTTGCACCTTCTCCCCTCTTCTCCGTTTCTTTCTCCCTGCTTGCTATGGATATGCAGCACATAGACAGACCACAAACTTTCACAACTTCCCCATACGTTCCCAAAGGGAGTCCTATATAAACTACCCCTAGGTAACCAACAAGTAAATCCCTTCAAATCCAAACTAGGGCAGGCCAAGAACTGACTCTGGATGTGATGTGGCAGGATGAGGAGGGGATAACAGCATTTGCTCCCAGACGCACGCCTGTCTGCAAGATGAGCCTTCTTGATAGATTTTGCAGTACAAACTGGGGTTTTGCTTCTTTGCCAAGTTTTGATCATCTTATTGCACTCTTGAAAATGACATTGGAGGGGATGGAAAGAAGTAAATGGTGAGGCCCCTTCTGCTGTGTGTTCTTCACCAGCTGGACCTCTCTGCATATCGCCACTCAACGGCCAGGCGCTGAAGGGGGAAGAAGGAAAGGGTGCCAACGTCTGACCACCTGCAGCTGCAAGGAACGGTAAACCAGGCAGTAGGAGACGCAAACCTGACAGCAGCCGTTAGAGTTGGGGTTGGCAGGCAGACCCTCTTCTCGTCTTTCAGCTGGGTTAGACAATATCCATTTATTTACAAAACCATCTTTCAAGCAGACATGGGGAGGAATAAATAACTCCAGCTAATCTGGGACAATCGTAGCTTTCCTGAGCACGGTTTGAGAGGTCTTAGCATTTCATCTCAGTCTGTTTTATAATTTGATCCCCTCAGTTTGACTTGGATGGGCCTGCCTTCTGTGAGAAATGAGAGCCTACAATTTATGCACATGTACGAGTACCTGTCATTCAGGGAAATCAGCACAGATCTTCAGTTGATCTTTTATTATTAATCTGCTAGCCTTGACTGAAGACGAGGAAAGGCATAGGGCACTGACGGTTCTCCTGTATGCCATATCTTGCAAAACTACGGAGAGAAACCAGTAATACCATGTGTCTTTGCATGTGCCAAAGCTTCCACTTCAGAGGGGGCAGTGGCAATTGGTTTACACATGGTTTCACAAGTATTTCAAACACCAAGTGATCCCCTAAGCTCAAAGGATTGGGCTTTTAATAAGACTTTTCATCTGCTAGATCTAAATCAAATCTAATGTAAGCATCCACACCAAGTATCTGAACTGCCCCCTGCAACTGTTTACCTTGACTAGGAAACAAAAGCTGGAGGCTTTAGAGGATCCGAATCACGTCTCGCCTGGGCGCTCTGAATCGGCGCCGTCCCCTCGGCTCTGCGGTGCCTGTCCCAGGGATGCCAGGAAGGCTTCACCTCTACTACGAGCTGATGCCAGCAGAGGCCAGATGGCGATCTGCGTCGCCCCTTGAGGCCTACGCTTGAGAGATCAACAGGGATCCCCTGGAAGCCCAGCTGCACAGGTGGCCATGGAGAAGAGCTGAGCCTCAGCAGCCCGAGCCCCGGCGCTGCCATCGCAGCGCCCATGCTGTGCTGCCATCCCTCCATCTGCGCGCGGGGCGGACAGGGAGGAGGGGACGGGGCCGCACGCAGCCGGGCCGCAGCGGCCGGCGGGGGCTCGAGCCACGCGGCTGCCCCCGGCCATCTGACGTCCTCCCCAGCTGCCCCCATCCCTGCAGCAACGGGGCCAGCACCGCGCCGCCCGTTTGGGGCCCGGGCCAAGGCAGCCCGGCCAGGCAGGTCTCTGGAATAGCTTAACCGACTTGACCCCCCGAGGAGACTCCTGTGAAACTCTTGCGACCAAGACTAATATCAAAGTGTTTAGATACAAACAGGGAACACGATCCTCTGTCCTGTTCCCAGGTGTCCCCTAGGATGGAAAAAACGGCAATAGGGATCTTAGAAAGATCTCGGGAAAACAACCTCTGCTTTACAATAAAAGCCATTGGAAAAGTGTCTTAATTCCTCATTTGCTTCCCTACAGCTTTCACGGAGCACTTTCGGTCAGTCCTTCCAGACACCTCCTGATTTTTGACTGAGATGTTAATGCTAACAGCATTGCCTACAACTTCTGGCAAAGAAACACTACAAGGCAGTAGTCAGGGCCATCCTGATTTCCAGGAAAGACCCAGGATGGAAGGAGAGGTGTCAAGGGTCTGCGGAGTCTCAGAAAGATTGTGCTCTTCCAGTATACAAGCTACATGCTCTTCTTTGCAAGCTATATGCAAATGTCACATGAGCCACGCAGTCCCCCAAAACAGAAAATGATATTTGCGGCAGCGGGATGAGGTTGAATAAAGAATAACTACACCAGAGGGGGTTCAGACCTGACACGGGTAATGCTGTAGCCAGTGAGAAGGGTAAGGAGCCTGCAGACTCCTCTGGCTAAAAATACTCAGTTGATTGCAGCTGCCCAAGAAACAAATGTACAAACAAACCAAAGTTTTAAAAAAAAGTTCCATGACATTGCTACTCCCTTTAGGAAAAGAGCAAAAAATTTGTCACCAGTGGAAAGCGCCTGAGTCCTGCAGTAGGGAGTTTGGTGGAAGAACTGCGAGTCCAGAACAGAGCAGATCTTTGCCTCTGTAATTCCAACTTTAGTCAGCACAATCCAGCTCGCACTGGGTGGACTTTACGACACACTGTAAAACTTTCATTTTCCAGGATTGTCCTAAGGGAAGGGTGAATGGAGGATGACCAAAGGCTTAATAAGAAGGAATCACCCAAGATACTGGGAATATCTTTTTCACAAGAAGTCTGTTCTTGGGCTCTGACAGATATTGAAAGTTGCATTGTAAGAGCTGATCCTATGTTTATCCCCACAGCTAATCACAACTGGAAAAAAAAAGTCAGAATTACACAAATATTCCAGACACACATTTACACTCTCTGCACCTTTTATGCCTGATGAAAAGGCAGGAAATATTAACACAAAGAAAGGAAGCATGTTAAAAAGACTGAAACTTTCATCAGGGGCTATTGAAATTCTCATAACCAGGACGGGTATGAAAGGTTGCTTATTCTCAGAGGTAAGACAGTGTTGTTTCCTACCCTCTTTATGTAACAAACAGTCATGACAAATCTGAATTGTAGCTGTAGGGCATGAGACAAACATAGCAAATAAAGATTACATCTGAAGATGCCTCAGGTGTATCGTGATGTCTGTTATCAGAATTAATTGTACTCCAGTAAGCCAATATGCAAATACCGTAATATTGTACTATAATACAATATTTCAAAAGCAGTGGCCTTTAAAAATCCAGACCAAGAGAACAACAATGAAAACTGCAAGGTGTTCTGGCAGTCTCTGGCCCTGTTCTATCTGATAAATCAACCTGGTTTCAGTGGAATAGTCAATGCAAGAAACATTAGGGAAATGTACTACATTCCACAGCAACACAGTAACCTACTTGTAAATCATTTACGGGTCATCTTAGGTCCTAATGCACAAGTTTTAGATCTTGTTAGACCAATATAGTTATATCTAATTGCAGCTATTAGTTATTTACAAGAAAAAAATAACTATTTTTTTAATTCTACTTAAAAGCTGTTATCATGGACAGGTCGTAGCAATGAATTCCACAGAAAAATTGTACATAGTCAAAAATATGTCCTTTAATCAATTTGGAAAGTAGAAAATATATGTAATAACCCCACAGCAACAGCACTTTTTCATCCTTTCACTGTTTATAGGTTTCTTTTCTTTGTTGACTTCAGTTCCACACGGCATTTTATGGGACAGGTCCATGCACCCATGCACACCGTGGCGTGGGGCCTCGGACTATGAACTCATTGAGACAGATCTTTTTTTTTTAACATAAGCAGACATGCACAGTGTATTCTGCCATATGCAAACTAATAATAACAACAGTACCGTTTCTGTCTTACAGTCAGATGTCACCTGAGGAATGTGGGTCATGCTGGCACGCTATGCTTATTTTGGTTTCTGTTGTGTGGGGCAATCCCAAACCTCCTGTGCAGGGGAAAGAAGCCCCCCGATGTGGGAAGAAAGGATTTAACCAGAGATTACATCCCTTTTTCAAATTTGCAAGAACGGTTCATTCAGGCCTTTGTGGACCTTCTACCTCCTTTCATAAATCCCACATCTGACTACATCTATGGCCATGCCATCTGTTGACCATGCATTCGGACCATGAATTAGAACAATGGCAGCTGAACCCGTTAAAAATTAACGTCTTCCCTACTGAAACACAGTTTTAAGAGGCTGAAAGGTGTGACCTCATCTACCTTCTTCTTTTAAGTTTGGCGCTCTTCATCAGTTCTGGTCAAGATCTTAAAAGCAGAACTTTTTAAATTTGCAAATACGCACCATGCAATGTCTGGAGCCAGACAAGAGCTTCAGAAAGTGTAGATAATCTGGTGGCCAATGTCAACATTTAAAAAACTACATTCACTCAAAAACACCCTACATCCATATATAACCCCTTATGGGCACAAACCTGAGAGAAGAGAGAATATGTTACATGTTTTGTGGCTCGCACTTGAAAAATCCAAACTACAGAACATATAAAGAACAGGCCACAATATTCAGAAATCAGTTGCGCATTTCCAGACGTAAGTTTGTGCACGAAAACCCTGAGTACAACAGAGCAGAGCCAGGATGCGTTCAGTGGGCTATAGCAGATGAGATCTTGTTCTGCAATTGCTGGCCCCAGAAGGATTTTTTACGTGCTATGAAAGCCTTACACAGCTCTAGGTTATTGTTAGGGACCGAAGAGAAGAGAAGAGATTTGAGGACCAAGAATCTTTCCATTCCTAATGCCCAGCTCTCCACTACTACCTGTTGCCAGCCTCATGCTTTTAATCTAGGTTTCCCCTAAAAGTTACAGAATAATCCCTGGAGCTAACTGGACTCCCATGAGCAAAAATTTCTACACACTTCTGTAGTTTAAAATAAAAATGATGGAAGTCTCCATTCTTTCAAGGATCAGAGAATAGTGTAAGTAAATGAAATTGAAGTTTTTGAGTGAATAAGACTCAAAAAGCTGACAAGATTTTCAAGCTGATGTTGGAAAACATGGAGATGAATCTGTTCTTTTAGCAAAGCAACATCATTAGTTGCTGCCCATTAGCCTGGGCAGACTTTACTTCTCGCTGTTTACAGTAAGCATTCCACACGTCTCAATAACTGATAGAAAAAAGAGTGGTCATAACAGAGGTTCTGCAACTCTTTTATAATCTCATTTTTCATACCTCAAGTAGCATCACTTTTTACGCTCCAATTATTTTCTCTCTTCCCCTCTCTCATTTAGGATCCCAACATATAAGTTTTATTCCTTAATAATCTGACCAGTAAGAATTTACTATGAAAATACCCACTGGATCAACCACATAACAAAAATGTGAGTAATCCTCAGAAAAACTAGGTCACAATCTGTATTCTTCAAATACTGTTGGTTAAGTAACAAAGGTGGAATTGGCCAGACTTTAAACAACTTTTTATCAGTGCTGAAAGAGTGCATAGCTACCACTTAAAATAGTTTTAAACTTTTTTTTTACAACCTATCAAAGCAATGGTTCCAGACAATATACAGTATATCTAAGAATAGTAATGGTCATTGATGGAAACTGATAACATTTGGAGAGTGAAGGTTAATCAGTTCTGGAAAAAAAGGAACAATGGAGAGTGAAATAGAAACTCAAGTCATGATTAAAGAAAACTATTTTAAGGGTAGAATTACGAATTTTAACATCAGTCAAGGGAAACCAGTTCAACGTTGTTCCTAAAAGATCTAAATATGAAACTTTGGGAAAAGGCAGAGTTTGCAGTGACAATAAAATTATCTTTGAGGGATAAGAAAAAAATATTGTATAAAGGTAATCTGCATTTTTTTAAATATGAAAAATAATGCTCACTTTTCAATGCCTTTAATCTTAGAAACCTATGAGTCAATGTTCAGTGAAGTTGAGCTTTTAGGTGCATATTTTCTTTATGCATTTCCAGTGTGCTTATCTGCCTATAAATCACAGCACATGTTCATAGCACTGAAGGCAAATTGACATGAAGACCACAGATTGGGAATAAATCCCAAAAGAACTTGCATACAGATTTCAATTTATACTGATTTTTTTCTCCTGAAGCAACAATATTCTGCTTTGTTGATTACAGTGAAAGGCCCAGGAGCAGAACGAAACAGGATCACTGCTATTTAGCAGCAAAGCCTAGAGCAAGCCAACTGGGCCCTGCCGCAGCTCAGCTCTTAAAACATCCCACAGCCACTTGGCTTCGAGGAAACGGAGCAGGTGCCTACATTAAACAAGCGTACACTCTGTCAGTTTGGATTTGACCAAGGGCGCAAGTGCCTTGCCAATTCAAGGGCTTAATTAAATTTGAAATAAGCTAATCCAAGGAATACAAGTCTGCCAAAGGTAATAAAAGTGTTTACCAATTTATCCAGTTGGTACTTCACATAAAAGAACATATTTATATGCAGCATAGGTCTGCTCCTATTCAATCATCAGTGCACCAAATGAATGCATTTTTAAATATTTACTGATTGCGGGAATAGGGCCAAATCTGAAGTATTTGCAAGGGTTTGGGGAGAAGTGCTAGATCCCAAAGTATCTGACTCAACTAGGTGAGGCAGGGAAGATTTCTGCCCTCTTTTCTGTGAGCTCCAGAGGCGCAGGGGGGCGGACGGCACGAGCCCTGCTCCCGCTTGCCTTCCCCGGGGATGCCCAGTGCCTCTCCTCGCCTGGGCAGCGCTGTGCCGGGAGCCTGCGCACCGCGTCCCTGGCTCTACAGCAGCCAAAGAAATGCAGCAACCGATTAACAACACATTGTTAGTCGATTTTTTTCAGCAGAATTTCTTCTCTTCCAGCCCTCAGCATACGTTTTCACCAAATTCACTCATTTTTGCTGCTCCAGGACAGTGCTGGGAGCTACCGGGGCCGCGGGCTGCATGGGTAACATGTGGCCTCGGCGCCACACTGGGAGGTGGGACGTCACCTGAGCCACACCAGGAGACTTTACTATGTCCTCCCAACACGTGAATTTGCTGTGTACGTATATAACTCTCCCTTTGGGCTGCACTTCCATACTGCCTCTCAAAACTCTGCCTTTGCGTCCTGGCATGGCAACCTTTACTGCTTGATTTTTAAGTTATAAATGCTGAACGAGAGCAGACTTCTCAGTGACACTAAACTACACTGCATAAAAACCAAAATTGCTTCAAATCATTTCTTCAGACGATGTAATTTGTTTTTCTTGTGCTGTACTTAGCAATGATACCTGTTATACGCCAAAAGATTCAAACGAGTTATTTCACAACAGCTAACTTGATAAACGTGCTTAACTCAAGCGTATGTCCAAGAGGCTGGGCAGAGCCAACCAGGCAGCGCTTCTTGCTTTGGTTTGGCACAGGCAAGTACTGAATCAGTGTACAAAACTGAAAAAAATATCATTACTGGTTAGAAGTAAGATATGAGGCGGGCTTACAACAGGTATGCCAACATCTTTTACCTGAGAACAAATTAGTTTTCAAGTTCTGTCCATGTACTTCCTTTCGTGTCCACAAGCACAAGACTGACCCTTAGAGTGTGCCCAGTTCACGTATCCCTCCTTAGTGCAGTAGCTTTAACTGATACCTTGAAATTCTTTGGTTAAACCACTGGGGCAGATTTCAGCCTCTAGCATTAATTAAAATGAAGCAGCAGCAGTGTGAACACCATTTGCCTTTAGACCGTGCAGCAAAGTCACGATGCAAAATTCAGACAAGCAGTGAGATTAAAAGCCTAACTAGGGAAGATGCCGCCGTCGGGAGTTTGAAAGCGCCTCCTGGGAGAGCCGGACCAGCCGCCTGCCTCGCACCGCAGCATACATTAGTGTTAATAAAAGTGCCAAGCGCGGTTACTCTGAGGTAGCAGCCATCCCGTCGCCTCCACCCCGTGGCGTGGAGCCGCTGGCACGGTGCAGCGGGGCCCTGCAGTGTCGCCTCCGCCTTTCAGGGGACCTCGGGGTAAGCAGGTACAAAAAAGGAGGCAAGGAGACATGTTCAGCACCTCTGGCAAAAGGTAACACACATCGTGCTCTTTCAGAGGCAAAACAGCAATGGAAAATCCATCCTTGCCTACCTGGAAGATTTTACACTCATCTGGGGCACTGCGTCGCTGGCTGATACTTTAAAATTCAGAACCCTTTAAAAGTCATTGCCACCGCGCAAGCCCCGAAGGCAGGAGGCAGCGCAGCCTCCCTGAGGGGCCAGCACGTCCCTACAGCAGCATCGGCAGAGAGCCGCGGACGCGCAGCTCCCCTCGCTGCCGCCGACCATGCCGCCAGCCCACGCGCGCAGCCCCGTCCGAGGCGAACCCGCTGCCCCCCGTTACAAGTGCGGGCTTCGGGCTGCAAAGCAAGGCAACAACAAGGAAAGGGGGCAGCTTTGTTATCTATGCATCTGAAAGCATGTTTTAAAAAAATCCAGCATGTAAAATTGTGCGAGATGGAAATTCTAGCTTCTTTTTTCCTCCGTGGATTTATTGCCAAGCACTTTGAATGCAATTGGACTGATCTGAAAATGTATTATAGGCTGGAAGATAAGGGACTGTAGAGAAAAAATTAAACATTTATAGATGTGGTTTGTTCAAAAGGACACCAATGTTTTAAAAACAAAGTTTCACAGGAATCTGGTAAGAATTATACTGTTCAAGGTGTGTTCATATACAAATATACTGTTCAAGACTAAAACTTCAGTACCTCCTTGGAGAGCTTGTGAAAATAAATATTTGATATGCTTGTTTCTTCTGTCTTTAAAGTAAAAAAAAAGGCAATCAGAATATTCATATTATTCTATGATTTTGTGTTTTGCATAAAACTTAAACTCCGAGCTAGAATACATCAAAGTCAGAAGTTTAACTCCATCTGTAGCCAGGGACCATTACACAGTATCGTTTTCTGAGCAAGGTGTTTTAAATAAATATTTACGTTTAATTTTTCTAACTTTCTGATGTTTATTGCGGGACTAGCGGTTACTACGTAGCACTCCAAACTCTCAAAGGGACACAAAGAGAGAAGGCGGCTTAGTGAACACACCTTGAAGCAGTCTTCCATGGCTATGAATTAAAAATATTTCACACAGGCAAGTTTTCTATGCAAGGAAATCGTGATAAGGCTGTTCACCACCACCGTTGCTGGTGCACACGAGCGCTCGGTAGCCGAAGCCGCTTTTTGCAAAGCCCGCACACCTGCCCGGGGGCCGCGGCGCGGGCGCTGCGCTGCGCTGCGCTGCGCCGCGCCAACAGCGGCCCCCGCCTGCGCCAACAGCGGCGCTCGCCCAGCCGCTGCTTCCCCTCA
>NW_020447764.1:1313965-1488252 GCF_003343035.1 Apteryx rowi | reverse complement strand
CTGCCCCTGTCTCTCAGAGCCCAGCCCCTGTGCCCCTGCCCCATCCTTTTGCCCTGTCCCACTGCCCCAACCCCTGCCCTGTGCCTGTGCACCAGCCCTCCAACTGTCCTTCTGCCCCTGTGCCCCAGCCTCTGCGCCCTTGCCTCTGCCCCTGCTGCACCTGCACCCGCTGCTGGGGAAAGAGAGGTTTTTACTTAAACCTTCCCCCCACCTGCAGAGGGACGCACCGCAGAGGTGGCCTGGGGCCACCAGCCCTGGCTGTCAGGATGCCCATCCCAGGAGCAGATGCACCCGACGGGGACCGCGAGGGCAACGAGCCGCCCACGCAAAGCACCAGCAAACAGAATAATTCATAAAAACGTGCATTTGTAGCAGAGCAGGGCTGGCAGACAGACCAGAGCATCAGGGCACGGGAGCAGGTCTCCCGGGGCTGAGCGCGTCCCCTGCGCTGCACCGCACCGCACCACACCGCGGCGGCCCCAACCGCTGCCCAGGGCAGCCCAGGGCAGCACTGGTGACATGATGCAACTGGAAAGCGGAGCGTTACCACCAGCGGGGGCCTGGCGGGGGCCCGGGGCTGCCTCCCGGCCTCGTGCCGGTGGGGCCAGGTCCCGGCGAAGGCGGCGGGGACGGCAAGAGTGGCACAGTGGCGCCCCGGGGACGCCCTCGCCATCTGCCCCACTGGCTTCGAGCACTGGCGGGAGCCGGCCTGGCTCCAAGGTGGCCTTTCCAGCTTGGCCATTTATTTTCCAGCTTCGGGTATTTGTTTTGTTTTGTTTTTTTACGTCTATGCCTCCTCCATAAATTTTCAGTGCTTGTAAAAGCGCTGGGCTGATGATGCGGCTCACGAGCGCCGGGCACCGCATGGGCAGGTGCCAGGCTGGCTCCCTTGCGCCCGCCGCCAGCGGCACGGTTCGCAGCCCGGCCCACCATAAAAATAAATAATAAAGTGGCCGGGGAAGGACAGCAGAGATGTTTCCCGGCGGCTGCTGCAGCAGGAGTGGCTCCGGGCCGCTTCTGCCAGGGCATGGGCATGCAACTTGCCAACAACGCACTTTTTTTGTGTTTTTGAGGGTTAATTCTCTAAATAAGCTTTGGAGCATGGGGGTAGCTAATCTGCCAGGGGATTTGAGGCTCCATCTAATTCTCGGTGAAGTCCCTGGGATTTGGATGGGGCCTGTGCTGATGAATTTTACGCAATTTTCTTTGTTTCCAGCCACTTAGCATCCAGAGCAGCCAAGACTATTAGTGGGGCCGGCCCGCCCCTTTCCTCTAAAAGCTGGGTATGTCACTTACCAATAAAGTCAATTTAAGTGAAGGAATGCAGAATAAGACGTGTCCCCACTTAGCCCTGCGCTTCTCGGCAGTTGCCGCCTCCCTCCATTTTGCTCTCTCGCTCCTCTCTTCCTCTCGCCTGTCTTACTCGCTCCTCCCGCCGCGGCGAGGCCTCTCGCCCCGTCTGCCCCGCAAGCCGTGTCCCGGTGCTGTGGGGCCGCGCGCGCAGGCCGGGAGCCGCCGGCGCTGGGGGACGCAGGGCCTCTGGGCCAGCAGATCCAGTCCGCAGCCGCTCGCGGGGCAAAAGCATCGAGTCCAGAAAACTGGCCGCCTGCCGGTCGCGAAGGGCTTCCCCGCCCGCGCCTCCAAACGTCAGGCTCGTCTCTGCCCGGAGGAGCGACGCTCGCGGTGAACCGGGGGGACCCAGTGCGCTGCCGACAGCCCGGCTCCTGCCGTGGCCGCGAGGCGTTTGCCGAGCCCGCCGCCCCGTGAGCCGAGGCTGCCGCCCAAGCCTCGCCTGCGGAGGGGGGAAAGAAAGAGAGGCTTCCAGGCGCTGCCGGGCAATTTCCCCAGCCGCGGCAGTGCATACATTTTACTTAAGAAAAGTAGCTCAGACCAAGCTGTGGGCATCAAAAAGAGCTTGCCGCGAACCAGCACAATGTGCGTTTCACCGTTCTCTGATCCGAGATTCGCCATTAAGTTATGACTATTAACTGTTAAAGGCATGGAGCACCTCCTGCCACAGGACAGGAGTCACCACGCTGACTTCTGCTTGTCACAGAGTATTTTTTTAGCACAGGAAACACCAGGGAGCAAATTGAGATGGGAAATGAGTAGAGACCGTTGCCTGCAATTGAAAATGCCATAGGTGGCATGTAAATAATTACTTAGGAGGTAGAGACCCATCCCAAGCGTGTGCGGTGGGGGAAAATCACAGCACAGATGGACGTGGCTGCAGTCCATATTAATTTATGAAAATGATTGTTCAAGCAGTAGAGCTGCTCACTTCATTCAGGGAGAGAGCTCGCACCCCAAAAGTGGGACTGCAAAGCGTAACACCAGAGGAGCTGCTGCTTTCGTGTGACCACGGTGGGGCATTTCACAAGATTCAGGATGGGCAGAGGAATTATTAGGTAACACTGAGCCATTGAAAGCTTTGTCAGCGCATATTGCTTATGGATAAATGCTGTGGTGGAAGTGGACAGAGGGACGCTCTTGTCACTTGTGCCATGTGGAGAGTCCTGCCGCAGAGCTTGTCCCCCGCTTTTAACAAGAGCAACTTCCCACAACACAAAATAAGGAAACTGCCTCGACTTTTTCACAGAATTTTTACATAATCCAATGAAAACCACAGGGACTTGGAGCACCAGGTTGCAAGTACCATTTGCTCATCGTGCCGTAGCAAGTAACACCCCAAAACAGGCCAGCAAGTGGGAACACTTTTGGCATCCTTATGCGAATAAAGACTGTAAGATGGACAACTTTTCAAAGCGAGCTCTTCTTTCCACCCAATATTTAATTTTCTTCTTCGTCCATGGTCTCTTCTGAACAGAAAACAGAAACCATCACAGCACTTGACCTGGAGGCTGGAAGGCTCTTCCCCGCCACCCCTAGGCATATGGTGCCAATTCATCGTCCTGTTCTGGGAAATAAATGGGGGGGTCCGACGTGCTAAAATAAGACAAAACGTTGTCTCTTTTGGCTGTAAAGTTTCAGTAAAAGCTGAAGCATCTGCCTTGTAAATGCTGGACAGGAAAGTTAAAAGTAATTAGCAGCTACTTGATCTTGCCCCTTCTTTCAAAACAGACTCGTCTGTTCATGAATTCTTATTTTCCTCTTCTGTTTCTGCGGGCGCCGCCTCAGCCACTCACCAGAGAGGCCTGGCGCTCTCGGGCGCTCACTTGGCCATGCCAAATTAGCCTTTTGGATGAATTCCTTTTTTGTGAACGTTACTTGTCATAGTCATATAATAAACGCAGTCTTGCCCTGCCAGTTTCATGAACTTTGCTCTTAAGTAGAGCCCAAGTCATTTCTAAACAAAGGCCTAAATGTGAAATTATAGGCAACTTCCATGCCTGTGTTATTACGAGATTTTAATTTTTCTGGGGTAGGAACAATAGCAGCTATTTGGCTGCTTTATTTTCCAGCGGCTTGGTACAATGTGCAGCTTCTGTAAACTGGCATCTCATGATTTCATCTGAAAACAGAGTATTTAGCTGTACACATTTTTCTCTCTTGTATTGCATTTCATTCAAAATGGCTTTAAACTTGTATTTCGTTATTGCTTATTAACGGTAATGAGGTATGAATATGTGAGAGAATATTAAAAAGGGTTTTCTTTTTAAACAGGCATTTCTTTCCAAACACTGTTCATGCTATCAAATAGGTGAGCCTAAACCCTTACATTTATTATTGCTCTTATAGCTATTAAAAAGAATATAAGATTGTAAAAACCTTCAAATCAGGGAACCAGTATTAACAACTTTCTATTTTCTGGCTTAATAACAGAATGTAAGGGTATACACTTTCAAAGCGCAAAAACTGTTCATGTTTCAATATCTTATGTATTTTGTTTATTTCTATGAAATTACTTTAAATCTGCTACAACAATAACAACCAAAAACTATGCTCATGCTTAGAAAACAAGGTACTGTGAGTGGTTTTGATCTTAAAATTATTCTGAACATCTATTATATGTAAAGATAAAAATTGCTGAAGACAGATACACAACAGTTTTTAAAAGTCTTCATTCTATATATTCCTAATTTGGATGTTATTTCTTTTCATGTGTGATTTTGGGTGCAGCACAGGCACTGATGCATTGTGCTGCTGTGTTTTATTAACAGTGCAGTTAACAGCAAAGAATGTACCTAAATATATTTAAGGAACATCAACTTGACTCTCATTGTTTAAAAATCTAAAGAACAATTTTGTTTTGGAGATCAGATTTGCAATGTACATTAAATAAACATATTTTATATAAAGAAGTATCTCCTTCAACAAATATTCATGTCCATTACTATTGTTTCCCACTATTCTTTTGCTACTCTGGATTTCCGCGGAGAAATGCCGGCTGCTTACATGTGTAATAGCTGCATGCTGAAGTTTCCAAGGCTCTCATTAACTTGCAAATATTTATTGTGGGTAGTCTTTATCTGAAGAATTTTTTAAATGTCAGTGGCCACAAAAGAAGCCCTTAGTCCATTTTACAACCTAATTTATCTCTCCACTTCACTGTTCTAACTTGACTAACCCCAAGGACCCAAGGTACACACAGCTAACAGGCTATGACAATTTCAACTGTTTACTTTTTGAAGGAAAGCAGAATGTAAATCCTGAGGAAGTCTATAAAAGATATTCCTGCTGTTCTCTTTAATGATTGCCCAACTTGTGGAGACCTGAAAACAGCCAATACTGTGGGTTTTGAGGATTTTCTCTTATCATCTGTGCATTTAAAACCTACCTAAAGTATACAAGACACATGATTAAATGTCAGTGAACCTGCGCATGAGGAGCCAAGATTCGACACTTTTATCTACGGCGGACACAAGCACGTTGCAAGGATGCGGATTGCTTGCTCAGGGTCCATCAGAAAAACCTTCTAGGCTACGAGTACAAATACAACCCAAGCAAAAAATCAATCAACACTAAAGCCTTTTAAAATGACTACAGATATATGCAAAACCTGAGGATAAGGAGGAGGGTAAGTGCCCTGTTGGGGGCTCCTCGGTGCAGACATGGGGCGAGCGCGGGGCACAGACTGCATGTGCCCCTGCTGCCGGTGCGAAGCCTCCCGCTCTCTGACCTGGAGGCAGGCCGAGCCACGCATTCGGGTGTCAAAGCCCAGGAATTTATGTGAGACCCGGTCACCAGGGCCACCGAACATTTAAATCAGGTTTTTCAGCATATCAGCCGCAGCAGCCGGTGCAGGGAGTTCAGCAGCAATAGGGGTTACAGCGTGGGTCGCCCTCAGTAATGGAGCCGCTACATTTGTGCTCTGAACACAAGCTCTTTTTTTGCTCAAAGAGCATCTTTTAAAGTGTGACCGGGAGCCTAGTGGTGCTTTTCGGTGCAAGCAGCCTCTCTGCTGTGGCCAGGCAGCAGCGATTGCTGTCTGCTGGACAGAGGGCAGCAGCGATGCACAGGGTGAAGTCACCAGAGCCATGACCCAACACCCATGGGCCTGTGCCTGAAGATAACACCATATGGGTGTAACAACACGTGTAAAGGGAAAAGGTTGAAGTGGCGATGAAAAAATAGGAATAGAAAACAAACTGATGGCAACTTCTTTCCAAGTCCCACCATTGTTTGGTTTTTCCAGCGCTGCCCACTTATTGAAAAAGTCTTGTCAGCCTTGCATCCCCAGAACTGTGCAGACTGGACTACTTTTATTTAATTTCAGCTGCTTGTCAAATGTCAAATTATGTGTTTTTCAGACCAAAGCCATATCCAAGAAATATGGCAGAACCATAAAATGGGGGCTAGCATGCAGCGACTGTGTGAACTCAAGAAGGATGTTGGGAATGGTATCTGCACTTCAGTTTTGACCCCCAAAATGACTTTTTCAACCAAAATAAGACTGCTTGGAAAATCAGATTCATAGGTTAATTTTAAAAAAACCTTAATTAGTATTAGCAGCAAAGTAAAGCATTAGGAGAAGCTAGAATATTATACAATAAGCATATTTTTTCATTACTCCAAATCCTCCACTAGAAGTCTAAAATTCATCACTTATGAGTCAAATATTCCTCCCAGCTCCCTTTAAGAAGATCACTGAGAAATTGCTCATAGTGGTTGTCAGCAAGAATCTCTTGTGTAATACAAAGTACAAATGGGACCTCAGGATCATATTCCTGGGGAAGAATCATGATTATACCATTAAAGAGTGATCTGATTTGGGGGAGAAAGCTTCTGGGCTCCCACCTCTGCCACCTGCTTCTCTTAGGGAAATGAGACCCACCATATCTCAGAGTCATCTGTTTTAATGGGAGATGGTATCAGCCCACCCAGGATGGGTGGCAGGTGAAGGGCCTGGGTGTATTAGGTAAGTTAGATGCTGATGCCAGTGATACTAAGCTCCCTTTACACTAACAGTATTAAAGGCCTTAGTAAAACAACAATTCTGCTTCATCAATTTTGAAGGCTAAATTGCTACTGACATCATCCGAACATCTGGTAACATGGGTCATAGGACTACAACAGGAAAGTTTTCATCCAATTCAGGGGTTTCTGGCTGAGCTACAACCTAGTTTTGCAAGGGCTTAAAGATTTCTTTCTTCAGAAATTTGATGTAGTGGTTACTTTCTTTAACTATTTGACCTATGTCAGATATTTTAATTTTTAATGTAATTGTCTTCTCCTTGGCTGTGTTGGACTTCGCACCACCAGTGCTAGATTCAAGAAGCAAGTCAAGGCAGAGATAATCTCCCTGTGCAGGCACATCAGCTCTGAAGAAGTCTCCTCTTATTCATCTCTTCAGTAAGCCAAGCAGATCGACCTCTGCAAGCCCCAGGAGGTGTCCCACATCAGCCCTCCCTGCAGTGGTGGCCCCACTTGAGAAGCTCTCCCGAAGGATGGGTGCCCCTGGTGGGCAGGAGTCCTCCTGCTGCGGGTGCTGCCTGACAGACACGGCATGAAAGGGACCTTGTGCCCACAAAACCAAACGCCTTCTCAGGGGCTGCCATGGAGGGAGTGCACGTGTCTGTGAAACTGGCCTCTTAAAACAAATTGCTGGTCATTATGTGCTAACTCTGACCAGGTTTAGAGATTTCTGCTGGGTTTTTATAGAGTCTGGACACATACTAGGGTGTCCCTGTAGATCCCTGCCCTCCCTTCACATTTGCCAGTCTGAGCATTTCCTTCATTTTCTTAAAATTCTTCCAAAACTCCCCAGAATGCAGTGCTCTGACATAGGGCATCTCCAGCCCTGACCTGCTGCTCAGCTTCACATCCCCATGGAGGAATTTCTGCAAGCCAGTGTGCTGGTCCTGCATTGCTTTTTCCTTGATAGCTCCTTCTGCAATAAAAATACTACTAGACTCTGTCCATGAGGCCCTG
Organism: Apteryx rowi; assembly: GCF_003343035.1. Classification (NCBI taxonomy): domain Eukaryota; kingdom Metazoa; phylum Chordata; class Aves; order Apterygiformes; family Apterygidae; genus Apteryx; species Apteryx rowi. Next base: position 1,480,920 of record NW_020447764.1, on the reverse strand, counting down.
GAGCACCTGGTTCCACTTACACACAATATCTGCCAAGGCGGTACCTGCAAACACCCATATCCACTGTTTTTTCCCCAAAACCACAACATGAGGCACCCAGCTGGCTGGCTGGTGTCATGTATCCGCGGTCACTGGTGCCCAGAGTGGGCCCTTGCCATGCTCTGCTCCAGGGTGCAGGGTCAGCGCAGAGCCCCGTCTTTCTCAGCTTTGCTCACGCCTACGAGATCGCTGCGCTGCGGGGCGCCCACTCTGCCCACAGGTCTCCTCGTGTCCTTCAGGGCTTCACAGGGCAATGGGAGCTGCATTTCCTCAGCTTGAGCCCGCGTGACCCTGCTGCGGCTGCCATACCCACAGTCCTTCCCCTGAACACGTCAGCTGCCCTTGCTATCTGGAAGCAATTCACAGGGGTTTAGACTTTTTTCCTCTCCAAAATCCTTTCTGCAAGGATGTATGCTGCAAATGTATGTGCTACAGGCTCCTGTCACTAAGTCGGGAGGCAGCTAATGTCTCCAAAGTGACATGTGGAGACCAGAGGTCTCAGTTTAGTAAAGTAAATATCTCTAACGCAAATGTTGCTGGTCTCAGGTGAGCCCGAGCACAGCGCCTTGTCACTCTCGCTCTGTGGCCGCGACACATCTTTATCAGCCGTTGCAGGGGCTCTGGGCACGACTCCTGGCAACACCAGCTTGCTAATTTCTTGGCCTTCCCCTTGCTCCTCCTTCCAACAAGATAACAGGAAAAGCTTTATCTTCATTCCTCCTCCTTAGCTTTACACACAGGTTTAAGTCTTCATTGCAGTGCTGGAAATGCTGGGTTTCTAGGCATGAGCATCACTTCCACCCTGGTACAGTAGTGTGGCCAGGAGCGTGGCTTTCCCACCGCTCCCCTTGGGCTGTGTCTCTGCTTGGCTTCCAGGAGCTGCTTTGTCTCCTCCTCTCGCCCTCCTCCTTGCTTTGGGCCTTACTGAACTGACCACCCCAGCCAGGCTTTGCACCCTGTGTTGGGTGACAGAGCAGAAGAGATCCAATCTGGGGATTCCTAACTGGCTCTTTACTTAAAAATAAATATTACAGAGGTACCACAACTCTTGGTGTCTTCCAGCCTCACACAAACCAACTACTGACTGGTGCCCTTGCCAAACTCCTCCCACAGAGATCAGTGCTTCTCTCCAAGTCCCACAAAGCTCACAGCAGCCGTAGTCTGCTACTGATCCATGATTAATATCAAGCATGAGGCCACTGATGCTCTGTTTTCTGCTGCAGTGTAGCAGGGAGAAATAGGAGGAGGTGGAAGTCCAGCCTACGGCTGCCTCTGCCTTTGCCCTGACATGACACATCTGCTCTCCTCCTTCAACTGAACACCTATTTACCACCTCATCCTTTCAAGAGATCCAGGGAAAATGCACAGGAATATTTCCTCCCTGTGGCCCTGAAGGACTGTGCGAGTCCGTCAGCAGTCTGGCTCAAAATCAAAGGATGTTTGTCAAATGTTCGAGGAGCCTTGAATGGAAGAAGATATAGAAATGCAAAGCATGGTATTCTTTTGCTTTGGCAAATGGCCTAGAAAAGTAACAAAAAGAGACAGAAATGCCAAAAAGCAAACCACCTACTGTTGTCTCCTGGAGATAAAGCAGAACATTGTTCCAAGAAGCAGAGCACTGCTGTCATTTCTGGTGGAAGTTGAGATAGTGTCATCAAATCCTGGGGAGGGGGCAGGAGGAGACAGAAAAATGAACAGCTTAAATAAACCTCTTAAAAAGAAGTCAAGGTAATGCATTTAAATATACTTGGCACAGAACAAAATAACATGTGATATTGCATATTTAGAAAAATCATTGTTGCAGGAAGTTATTGCAGATTCAGACACTTGTGACATTCACTGGGTTACAGCAGTTTGTTGCAGATTATTATTACTCCCACATCTGAGGAAAGATCTTCTGGACATGAATCATAAGGACCTTGTCTGTCTGTGTTACTATGTCCCATGGTAGTCTATTGTCTATTGTATTTTCTTCACCCCCCCCCCCCCAAAAAAAATGTAGACTTTCAAGTATACGATTTCTGACATTCAACGCATGTAACAAGGGCAGAACTACAAGGATTGCGATTTGGTCATTGCGCTCCTCATGCTATTTGCGCTTAGCCAGTTTTTGCCATTTTAATTCTTCTGAGCATAATAGAAGCTTTTAAGCAAAATGCCTCTGATTTTGTATTAGTTTGTGTTTACTGAAGTCAAGTCCCATCGCTGATAAAATTAACATCACGCGAAGACAGATTTGACCTTTTACTCAGATAATAGCAATGGCAGAATATTCAGTGTCTCCCTCTTTTGAAGATTATTGGCTAACAAAACATAATCTTCGGGCAAGAAGTGTAAAAAATGCCTCTGGGCATTAAACATTAAGCATTAAGCTTAAGCAAATCTCGTTCTAGCAGTGTAAGTGGCTGCTGTCCAAACCCCTCCACTCTCTGCTGCTAAAGTAGGTTCAAGCTCTGAAGCAGAAGCAATTCGGCACCTGCATCTTTGCTGCTCCACCCCGGCACATCAGCTTGAACGGGGCAAATATTTCCTTTTTCTGCCACTGTGAAAGCAGCAGCAGCCTCCGGCAGATGGGTGGGAGGCAGCTACATCTCGAACTGCTGTCGCTGTTTGCTTCACTGCCTGTGAGCCTAAGCCCTGAGGAGCTGGAGTCCCACCTGCAATCACTGCAAGCTCTGGAAATTTAGCAGTTCACCTTTCTCATATTCTTTGCAGATAAAACAAAGACAGTAACAAATTTAATACAGCAATGTGCTAAGGAAACTGTATTTTGGAAATCATATGTGCAATAACTCACAGGTCAATAATGTGAAATATTGGATGGCGCCTTTACTTGCTGCAGTCAGATAAGTTAAATTACCTTAATGGCTACTTCCCAGGCAGAATCACTGCTTTATTTCTTCACGTTCCCATGCACTTTGACCACCGACAAGGTGTTACCTAGCTAGTGTGCAGCAGAGTGCGCTGGCTCCCAGGTGGCAGAAGAATGCAATATTTCATTTCTGCCCAGAGTTATAGTGACACACATAAAGAAACCATTGATAAATTGTATTATTCCTGCAGGCTACTAGGTGTGTGAAGGATCAAAATAAAAATATATTTTCATAACTCCAAGAGCTTAAGGAAGGTAATAAATAATGGCAATGCTATGGCTGTGAATAGATTCTGTACCCAGGGACAAAGCACTCTGCAACTGCAGGTAATATTATTCATATTTTGTACAAAGGGAAACTTAGAATCTAGCCAGTGGATAATATTTTCCCTTCTGCATGCTCAATGTATTGGTGCAAAAGCTATTTTAATAATGTTACGTGTGGCAGAGCTCTGCATCATTTACTCAGATGTGTCATTCCAGAGCTGTTTTTCAGTGTGGGCAGGGAGGGTATCGAGGTGGTGACAGCTGTGAGCAAAGTTTCTGGGCTCAGGACTGTGACTAGAGGCACTCATATCAATGCACTTGTCCATTGGTATGACTGTCTTCTGATAAAATTATTTGCTGTGTCAGTAAGGCATCTAGCCCTGGTAAGCCCCTGCATGGGCTGAAAAGTTAGGATTACACACCGAGGAGCAGGAACAGGCATGTGGGGCCATGACATGAGCCAGCACTGTGGCTTTCATTCCCGCTTTGTGTTGGCCTAAATCTCTGCATATGAAGAAAGGCAATGGAAAGCACAAGTGGTATACACCGTTTGGGGCTCAGGCAGACTCAAAGGATGCCACGTGCTGGGCTCTGGTGATCTGCCCTGGGGGACTGGAGGCTGTGGGAGAAATTGGAGATGCCTACTTTGTTCTTTGTCTGAAATCATGTTTTTCCCACTCTGATTAAACTGCACGACAGCTCATTAACAATTCAGGTGTTGTCTATATTTTAAGAGAAGGAAACGTTAGATGACAGACTATTTAACAAGTTCATTTTGTGCACAAAATGTGTTTAAGGCAGGAAAAAATATTACTTCATGCAAAACTTGGGTTTGTGTAATTGCAGGTCTGACTGCTTTGAAGATGAAAAGCCTCTTTCCTAATTCAAGGCAAATGTAGCAGAAATAATGTTTAGAAAAGAGGTGCAGGTAGGTACACACCAGGGAGTACAGTTTTAATATCCTGAGTACAAGATTTTTTAAATCTTTGTCTGACCCTGCATTAACACACTTGGTTACATTTCATCTGCCACATTTATCTTTGTCGGTTTCTTTCTTTTTCCTTCTGCAATTTGTTTGTTCTGCTCATGTTAACCTTTATGGCTGAAGCTCTCGGTCTATTTTGTATCTCTTTGGAGGCTTGGTGCTGACTGCATGAATGCTGCAGCAGACGAAGTCTGCCTTAATTCTCAGTGGGCAAAACCATGCCTGGTTCATCCCGAGCCTGCCAGCAAGGGTGCCCCGTGGGCATGGGGAAGCCACTGTGTGTGGCACGGACTGTGGAAAAATAATGCAATGAGGTTACTAGTTTATTTAGTCAAGAAGACACCAGGTAATTGCCAACAAGCTCTAAAGATGTGTTCAGGACAGTTGTGGATTAGACACCTGATGTTATAGCCATGTCTAACCTATGGGTCAGACAGAGTGCCCCAGCTCCCAGGTCCAGGGATGGATCCTGGCCTCATCCCAGTTCTGCACCGGGATGAAACACCAGTGTGGACCACCACCATGCTGGGCCCACGTGTCCATGGGAGCCAGAAGGCACCCATAGCATGCTCACGCCAAGTCTCTCTCTTGTACCTGACCCAGAATTTAAATATAGAAGCTGTCACCTTGACACAGCCCAGGTCTTCTCTCTATCTGCAGTCTGGGGAATAAGGATACTTCTCAACCTTTCCAAAGCAATCTGAAATCTTTGCTTGAAAAGCAATGTATCTGATAGCTCTTATTACAGGGAATATAACTGAAAGTAACACAGCCTGAGGCTCCTGGACATCCTGTGTTGTAATACTTAGGTCTGTGCTCTTCAGATCAAGGATTTCGGGAGAAGCTGAGCCTGGGACTCCATGGGAGCTGGGCACCAACCTCACTGCTGAAACTTGAAGCCAGAAAGGAGAACTCCTGCTTTGCTGATCTTTTCTGAATATTGATCTAAATCCACTCAAAGGTAGCTGCCAAGACAGATGGCTTTCAGGAGGGGAATGAAGAGAGGAAAGGCGTAGCCAAGAGTGAGGCTGAGAATTAAGGTCACACTGACCATCCTTGACCATCACACCTTTGCTTGGAGGCACCCAAAACAGCTCACGCTGCCCACCACGTGGTTTGGCTGACCCAGGGGCGTCCCGCTTGCCACCCAGGCTGGGTGTCTGCAGCCTGCTCAGCTCGTTAGTGCTATACACTGTTTTCCCTCATTAGGGTGTGTTTCCCTGCCTCCGAGCTTGCGAAGTTTACGCAGGGTCCCCTGACACTCCGTGAACTCTGATGGAAACTTCTTGAAAAGTTGAAAAACAGCTGATTAGCTGTAATATTCCTTGTTGGAGTTACTGGATTTCATGCTGTTTACTAAGTCTCACGTACCTCCTGATCCACTGTTTTGTAAATTTAGCTCTCTCCAGCTTCAGCTGATGTGTGGATGCAGACACTCTAGGATGCTATTTATGCCACAAGTGAGAAACGACTCGATAATTTATGGGTTGTAAACCCAAAGTTGTACAGGTTTTTACCTCAGGGAAAGAATAAATACATGTCTCATTTCAACACATTTTAGACAACGTGCCCCTTTTTAATGGCTTCCTTTGATTTTACTCTGAAATATGTAGACACTTCCTCCTAGGATTTTCATATGGGAGCTTCACGCTGTTCTGTCAGGTTGCATATTTTCCCCCTGAATTTCTTAGAGATCTCACTTATTTGAATTTACAAAGATGTTAACGTTGTGTAGTCACTGTGAATAAGAGGAATTTAGGCAAAGATTTTATTTTGATTAAGAAAAGAAAGAGTGGGATAATAATTATTGCATCAACAATGGGAAACATGGATTTTTAAAATGAATTAGAGCATGTTTATTTATATGTATGGAAATCAGAGTATATTTTTAACCTTAAGGAAAAGAATTTGCATATACAGTTGTTAAGCCTAATTGAGGTTATGTGCATGCTATTTGCACACTGAGAGAATATAACTATAGAGGATATACATTGGTTTATTGTGTGAGGAATTTTTAGGCAATCCCATTTGACATCACAGTTCAAGGATGGAAAAGATTTATTGATCCATAAGTTAAATAGTGACCCTGGTTTCACCCCTGTTAGTACTTTGCAGGTTGCATTTAGAACATATATATATAGTAATGAATCCTTAGGCTCAGACAAATGTAAATCCTTCCTTCTATAGGTCACAAAGAAGCAAAAGACTGAAAGAGATGCTTAGTTTCAGCACCATTTTAATTTCGAGGATATTTTCATTTCTATCATGTAGGTTAGTGTCAGTTTTGTAGGCTTCCCCCATCTTATCTTTCCTGATAACACCATTTATTTTGATCTATAATGACCTCCCAGCCAATATTTGTAAACAGTGACTGAAGTCATGAGTCAATACCACTTAAACATACAGTATGTCAAACCGCACAAGAAAGTTCTTTTGTGTCAGTGGGCTCCGCTTTGCATCAATAAGATAATTATTAATCCTGGGGTAAACAGAACTTTGATCCCGTGTGTATTTTTAAACGATTGGCAACTGCAGATTTTACAAAAATGTCATTCTGAAAAGTCATTCTCCACAGGAATTCATTGTGTCAACACAGAAGGTGTCCAGTGCAAGGTTTAGAAAAGTAAACCAGCCCATAGTAAAGGTGCGGGCATAGGATGCTGTCCGAGGAGGTGACGCACCTGGGTTTTAAACACTCCTTTGATTGCCAGCCAAGAGGAATGTGACACATTCATTTCCCATAGGAGAAAGAAATTCACTGGACGTCAGTGCTACTGATCAGCAAGAAAAGGTAACTGTGGTCAGGGGAAAACATGAATGTGTTGAAATGGTAAGAATATGCACTGCCTCCAGCTAAGCATGCAGCAGGACCTCCCTCTCCCCCCACCCCCCTTTTAAAAATATTCTTTCTGGTTTCATCTCTCACTTCAGTCATGGGAAGGCTGTCTGACTGATTGGACTTAGGCATAAGTATCTTTCCTCTGTGGTCTTCTCCGCGTTCAGCTTTATATTGATCAAACGCTGTCTGTCCTCCTTGGCCGGCATCCCTTTCCCATGCGATGAAGGTGCTCTAATGCCCAGTAAAAGAGGTGGCCACCTACAGGGTAGGTGCTAACTTTTCTTTTAGGTAATGATCCCCAAAACAGTCCATGACTGGCATCAGGTGCCAGGATCCCTGTAGAGAGCTGGGAAGCGTTAGCTACTTCAGGAGGACAGCACCAAAAATGTGCATCGAGCACCCAGCTGCCTTGAGCTAGCCCATAAATAACCAAAACAAATTCCCTTTGAAGTTTGGTCACCCTGTCCAGAATCTTTTGAAGATAGGCTGTGCCATTACAGTTATCTCACAGGCCTCAGCAGGACAATTGCTTTCCTTTAAAAAACATGGTTGAAGGAAGAAGCAGTCATTCTGGTGTCCAGCAGATAACAGCCTTGGCAAATGAGACACCAGCTTCAGTGGGTCACTGCAGAAGGAGAGAGACCAAACTCCCATATTCCACCTCACAGGATAGGGGTCACCTGGATATCAGCTAGACTGGAGTCAGGGGCACTCTCTTCTCTCCTTGGTAGTGGGTCACTGCACAGGAAATACTGCAAGATTGAAAGTGTCAGAGAGAGAAAACCTATGTCTAATAGCAGTGTAGAGACTGGGCACTCATGGAGGACAGAGAAGCCCTCCAGTCCGTCTCCGCTTTAGTGGTTAAATCTAAACCATTATTAGAGAGGAAAAAAGTAAGAAAGAAAAAAAAACCCTGAAAGTGCCTTTGTAGAACAGACTGGAACACATTTCTATTTCCTTTTGCAAAGATTTCTCCCCAACTCCAGCATCTTGGTCCATTTCCTCTCATTTTCTCTCTCATTTTTCAGAGTGATGTGATGTGTTGCTTGAGTCAGAAGACTACGAAATGGCTACCTCATTAAGCTGCTACTACAAGCCATACCCTGAATTCCCTGCACAAAATACTGCAAAAGCAGAGCACCATTTCTTCAAATTGTATCTCAGGACATGGAACTTGTTTGTAGAGGTTTGCCTTTATACATGTGTGAATGTTGGCTACTTTGGGGAAAATAAGCAAAGGAGGAGAAGGGAGGAAATGCTGGAGTAGAAGAAGAGAAGGAACTTTCACCTTTCCTCTCTTCCAAAGGTCCTGACGGGCTGATGGGAGTGGACCTACTTACTGATGTAGACCTGCCTGTCACACAGAAAGCTTATGCTTACAGTTTAAGTACTTATAACCAATGACGGGGGGAAAAAATAGATGTTTTGGTAAACACCTTATTTACCAGAGAAAGTATGTGCCTTTTAAGTGCTTGCCTGCATTTCAACACTGCTCCCTTGAATTAATGACAATTAATAGTCCCCTAGTTGGTGAAGAAATGCTGTGAGGATTATGTACTGTTGAGTCTTGATAGTCAGCAGGCAATTCCTCTAGGTTACTAATAAAGGGCTGAAGCGAGTGGGTATTAATAATCCTAGAGATATGGATGGACAGATTAATGAGGAGCAGAACTGGTATTTTCCTTCTTATGTCTGTTTTGCTATACTGTATTAGCACATGCTCAGAGCCCAGGAAGGCAAATGGCCAATCTAAGCCAGCTAAATAAAATGAACATGGTTGCAATCTCAACGCATGTAGTCTAAACAGAGATGACACAGTTTGTTCATTTAAAGCTGTACTTAAAGAAATTCTTTACATTTTAGAAATAATTTCTGATGATGTGATGGAATAAAATTATATTTCCCCACTAATAAAATTTTGTGCAAGTATGTAATTATTTTGTGTAAGTATGTAAGATATACTGCACATTGGCATGTCTTAAGACTATGTACATTTAAAGTCCTAAATATTTCAAACTAGTTGCAAAATAACATAATGCAATCAAAAAGTATGCCGTATCTGGAAATGCTAGGGTAGGTGTGAAGATGATGAAAACTCATTTATTTGCTTGGTGGTATCAGTGAGGCATTACTTATCCACCTTTTTTGAGATCTAGCAGGTAAATCACAAGAGGTTTCACTGTTACTTTTTGCCACCCAGCCCACGGGTGGAGTCATTCACATATCTATGAAACAGTGCTGCTCTGCTCTTCTCTTTCTGGAAGATCTCAAAGCAGAGCGCCATGGCTCCATACACATCCATGAGAAAGGGGGATCACCCAGATCAATGCCCAAGTGCAACTGGTACCTTGAATAATAACAAAGCCACTAAAATAAAGCAAATGGCCTCTTATTTATAGTGATTAAAAAAAACCCTGCAGATGGGCAACTCAGAAAAATGCAGGTGAAACCTCAGCATGCCACCTAGGCTGCTTTCTAATAGCTTCTGTGTATCACTCCCAGCAAATGGGTATCTACAGCAGTGTCATTTGTTGTTGATGGCTGATAACGGGATTACTGCTTCTACATCCAAACACGCTGCTTTCCAAATAGCATCATTTTGTGCTGAAGGAAAGACGTTATTATCACATCCTGGCTTTGTGTGCTGCTTGTATGCTGTTTGTGTGCCGCTTGTTATCTATGCAGGACTAGGTGTAGAGCTTTGAGACTTTATAGAATATTATCATGTTATATGAAATTCATGCTGCTGCAGCTATAAATCAAGAGGACACTTCATATGGTGGCTGGGTCTCCTTGGAATAGTGTCACTTCTCTTCTCTGTTTGTGAAAAGGTTGTAGTGCGATTTAAAAAATATATAAATGTTTCTAATGAATTCAAAGCTCTGGAATGAGTAGGTTTAATATCATTAATGTTCACTGTTTAGCAATGTCATAAGTATGGTTCTGTTTCCTACAGCATAAGCTTCCCCACAACTCCTTGATTAGAGAGTTCCTCCTTTGCACGACTGTGGGGATAATCAATTTTAAATAGTTTTTCCTAAATGACATTTTCATCTATTGACACTGGCTAAAAGCACACAAACTGAGGCACTGGCCCAATGCAATGAACATCTGGATACAAGGAAATATTAGTGGCTGCATATATTTACAGCGCAATTTTGGGGGCAGCTATCTGATCTACGGGCTTGTGACCACCAATGCGTACCCTTCCCGTTTCCCCCCTCCTTTTCCACTTCACTGCCCTGCTCCCATCCTTGGAGGCAGATCTCACCCTCTCCTCCCTCGGTCAGCACTGGTGCTCATCAAACCCTCTTGCTTTCAGGAGTGCACATGACAAAAAGCTATCCATTTTTTTGGCTGCCTTAGTTTTCAGCTCATGGGGGGGTGAGACCAGTTCTGGAGCTGGCACAAAGTGAAGGGTTAAAGCACACCTTAAGATTAATAAATCTTTTTTCTGTGTGGGGACTCATGGAGATTTGGACCTGCTCAGCTGGGCTTCACTCTCCAGGCTTGTAAAAGCCTTTGGGGACCAGGAGTCCCCAAAGGCTTGGTGGGTGCCCAAGAGAGCTATTATTGCCCCAGGCACTGAAAATTTATCCATGCAGCTTCAGTCCAAAACCTTTTCCGGAGCTTCTTCACCAGTAAGAACAACAATTGTATTTTGTTGGGCACAAGGCAGTTGGCTTACACTTGATGGAGGAATGGTAGCTGGAAAAGGAACACCACTTTTAAAACAGAGCTGATACAGTACTGCTAAATGTAATGGCAACTGAATATCAAAGCTGGAAAGCAGAAAGCTTTGCTCAGCCAGTCTGAGTTTTCCAGTCTGCTCCAGTCAGAGGCCACAGCTGGCACCATCTCCGTTGGGCTGCTGATTGTGAACATTTGAACAAGTATCTTGTCTCCTTTTGCTGACAGGAGGCTGTATTATCCATAGGCTGGACTGAACCAGGGCATGCAGAGGAGATTGGGGTTGAACATTAATATATATTTATATAAACTCATCCCTACTTAAGCTGTGAAAAGGTCAATTCCATTTCTAGGGATCAAGCTGCAGAGGTAGGATCTTGTATCATTAGCTTTAAGAGTACTTAGGGCCCCCTCCAAAATGCATAAGAGTCAGACAGAGACTTTCCATAGACTTTAACATGCTTTGGATCTGCCCCTCAAATGCTGTTAAACTTCATCATTTTAAAAACCTATAATGAGAAATAAAAGCTAAAATTCCAGTGACATTGAATTAATTATTATAATAGCCAACTGTGCTGTGATTTCAGGAAGATAGGCTGAACCAGCAATTTCTTCTAGAGACTTTTCACCTGTGCTGTTGCCTCATTTTTTCACAAATAAATGGTGTTAAATTAGTGGAAGAGGCCAACTTTTGCACCTCACGGAGGCATTATATTTCACCTACATCTTTAAAAATAGATCTGGAAGGGGAAAAGGCAGATTATAAGCATGCAGTGGACTTGAAAACTTTGCAGCCTTGTGTGTACTTCTCTCTGAGAATCTCAGCCAACAAAAGGGAAAGGGAGCTACTGGACACACTACAGAGAATAATCTTATGGGCCTTGTAAGTTAAAAAAGAAACAAGCAGTTTGTGAGAAAAAAACAACCCTCAGACTGACACCATTTATCATTTAGGATTCATTCCATACACACAGAGGGAAGGAAAAAGTTCTGCAACATCTAAAACATTAAAGATGTCACTTTATCATCTTTTGGAAAATTATGGACACCTCTGAATGTGTACATAAAAGTAATCATTTAATAACAAAGTTCTGTTGGTTACAAGTAAAGTCTTTAACATGCCCACTGACTATAAAGGCTTATAGTATTTCAGTGGGTTATTGCCTCTGAGAGGTGTTGCCACTTCATTATACATTTTCTGATGGTTCAAAAGCTCACAATGCTAAAGATGTGCTTTCTTCTTTCTGAAATAATGCCTGATACTTGAGTGAGGGAGTGAATGTATGGTGGATGCTGCTCATGAATAAAAGATGTTTGTATCTAAGCAATCTAGAGAATTCCTCTCTTAGGGGATTAATGGTATTCATCAGAAATTTTTAAAGAATAATTTTTAAAGTGTCCATTTTTTTTAAAAAAAGGAGGAAGAATCTGATTGCTCAACTACTAGTGTGGATGCTTTAGCAGAGGAGAAGGCAAGGAGAGACCTGGAGGAGGGTGTTCAGCCTCACCGTCAGTCATGGGCGAGCACACGGCCATCAGCTCCGTGTAGTTTCTTGCCCTGGAAAGAGGTCTGTTCCATAAACTAACAATAATATAGCTGTTAGTTCGCACTGGAGTACTAACATAACATATGCTAGATTCAAAATCAGGCCCAGGGCTTCTCTCTGCTGCCTTACATTGCCTTTTAGTGCTATGTAAAGAGAGAGTCCAGTGGCTGAGAAATACCACATCCAACGAGAACAGTAGCCCATTACAGAAGGGTAGATAAGTGCAATAGGTGTAAAAGCACAGAGAAACCAGTCCCTTGGTAGAAGCTTTACTTAAAATACTGTCTCCTTCAAGCAGAAGGATTATAGCATCATTCCGACATTTTAGAGGTTTAAGAATTGCCAAACAGGGCAGTGCTTGAATTTTTCTTTCACCTTGAGTACCACAGTGCTCACTTAAGACTTATCTTCTTTTGCTATGTGACAATAGCCCTCTTCCCTAAACATTCCTTTTAAATTAAATCTGCATAACAAAATATTCACCTCCTGGTTTTAACCACTTCCACTTGTCTCCAAAACCAGCCAGTGACTACTCGGGACTGTCTGAAGTGGTGATCCTTCAAGTTAAAGAGGGATGCCTCTCACATGTCTCTCTTTCAGAGACCTCTCTCAAGTCCTGCAACATGTTCTTGTTGCTGCTTGGCTTCCAGATACAATCTCAGACTTAATCTTAGATGCAAAAATGCCTTAGCATTTACTCCATGGCAAACTGGGTCCTGTGAGCCAGACACCACGAGAACTGCCTTAGAGATTTACCAGCAAAGGGTTTGTGCAGCATCAAAGTAATGAACGTGTGAAAATTCTCCACTGAAGTGTAACTCTCTCTGCCTGGCACCTGCACAGTATTTCTGCGTGCATCTGAAATATGGGCAACATTCAGTCAAGTCACTGAGAGGATGGGAGCATGCTGCATATGCTGTCATAGGCAGCTGCTGGGAATACAGCCATCGAATCGAACTGCCTAAAATAACACAGTCAAACTGGAGAGGCTGAAACCTCTGCTGAGCACTCTCTGACCACATCGCCCACTCTGGGTGCAAAGCTCCTGGAAAAGGACTGAAAGTTGAAGTCTTGCTCATGGAGAACCACCACACTGCTCAGTCCCAGAAACAGATGTACTAAATTAATCTGGTTTCCTCACAATAGCAACGACCCTTTTAAGCTTGCAAATGTTTCCAAAGACTTTATGAGATACTGCATACTTCCATTGCCTAACTGCTGATGTTCCTGCATTCGGTTTAGGGGGAAGCTAGAGCTATCTCCATCCCCTTTTCTCTGCGGCAGCACAGAGGCTTACACTCACTTGCTTTGAGCTTGGCTGTGCAAAATCTTCAGCAAATCCCATACTACCTCTGTTTCTACAGACTTTATCAAAGGAGTTTGGGAGTGTGGAGAAGTGTTTCATATTAATTTTACAGAGGGATGATTGCTGGGATGCTCCTTCCCTAACAAACTCCAATTTAGGAGAGCATGCAGTATCATCTCTGGGTCTGCCATCAAGCACTAGGAAGCAACGGGAGGCTACAAGCCTAGGCAAAAAACTCATCCACCTCTAGCCCCAAGCCCTGGTGGCACAACCTGGCACAAACAGTTAAAATGTTACTCCTTCACTGAGAGTCTCTGTAAATTATCTATTAGGAGCTGTTCTGTACATGGCAAGAAGAAAGGGAAGACCCCTGTATGCCCATAAGAGTTTTAAAGATGTCCACCAGACATCACTTGTTAATCCTGTAATCCCTATAACACAGTTCTTTCTTCTAAACTCTTGAAAATATTTCTATCCTTTTTTTTTAACATGGCTGCAAATGACCAAATTTTGTTTGTGAACATTGTCACAAAGTCCACTACAGTACAACTCACTGCTGAAAATATGTGAGGAAAAAGTGAAAAATACTGGTTTTTATTTTTAAATACTGTGGTTCTGCCTGCAGGATTAGCAAACAGCAGATTGCAATTATAGTTTAAGCATCTATTCATTTTATTGCAGGAAAAGCATCAACATGTGTGCTGTATTTTTTGGTTTCTGAACAGTCAAGTAAATTTACATAAAATTGAGAGATGAAATATAATATGGGAAATGAAGACATTTTGATTCATGCAACAAAATGAAATAGATATGCAAATTTTTAGTAGTTTATACAGAATAAAGTTTTACTATACATGATTTTATGTGCTGGTACAGTGAATCTCTAATTCCATTAAGGAACATTCAGTCTACCTATAATGAATGAGAGTTTTTAGAATGAGAAAGCTTTTAAGGTTTGAGACAATAAATATCTAAAACATTTAAAATATGGAGATTAAAAAAAACATTGGAGTATACATAGTGCCTAAATGAAATCATCACATTTGTTCTTAAGAAATTAAGTATTCAAAAAACTCTTCGCTGTCCCTAGGAATACATTGCTTTAAATTCCATACTTTGCCACATTTTTCACTTAAAAGCCTGCATGAGCTTTTGTATTGTTGCCAGGCTTATTTTTGTTTATATACTGATTCTTGCCATGGAGATATGTCTCTGACATGAAGGCATCCAGTATAGGAAATGACATGCAATGCCTTATTCTTCTAGTTTAATTAATGCTCTGACAACTTGGCAATAAGGCTACAGTGAAGAAAAGGTCTCTGCAGGGAACTGCAGGTTTTGAGCAATAAGAAAGCTGTCAAAATTTTACTATATATCTATAGTAACATATCTAACATCCAAAGATTTCTGGAAGGCATCTGTAGAAAAGAATTCAAAAGGAAAAAGGTTAGCATAAAAATGATGTTCCTTAACCTACTAAAAATAAAATAAAAGAATTACTTTCTTGGCAGCCAAAGTGGGAACTCTTAAAGCAGCCTACATTGACTTACTCATTTCATGCAAAAAGAAACTCCAGTTTTAAATGAGCGAGGACTGTTCAACAAAAACAGTAAAAAGGATTATCCCAGTCCCTGTTGGAGCTGATTTTCTTCTGTAATTTAAACAAGCTGAACATTTAGCAGATTTGTTCTACGTTGTGATCCATCTACCCATTCCAGATCCCAGTGACTGAACCCGCAAGCCCAGGTCTCCTGTTGTACAGATTTCTTGTCCTTCTTAATTGAAAGCACAACAGCACCATCTCAGCATGAGACCAGGAAAAGGTGTTCTCTTCCTCTCTTCTGAATGATTTGATATTTTGGACAGTATCAAAGATGATACTCTCAAAGGAGATTTCAAGAGCTCTAAAAGAAATCTGCAGTTACAGACTTCGGATCATCAGAAATTGATGGTGATCCATGCCTGACCTGAGAATAACATTTTATACTCATGACCTTATTATACTCTGTCTCCATCCTGTATTTCCCAGGAAAGGGTATAGAGAAGGAAGTAACAGACTAAACACAGTGTCACCTGGCTTCCTCCAATATTTTCATATCTTTTTAGCTGTGAACATGAACAGAATTAATGCTGACTTTTCTGACGGATGAGCTGTTCTTTAGCTACTGATGGAAAACAGCTATCCATCTTAATAAATTTAATTGCCTTCAGCACCAAAGATTCATGAAGTTGTGCCATACTAGGAAAACATAAACCAGCTACATATTTATATACTTTTCTGAATCAGGACTCTTGACTCTTTCAGTGTGAGGGCTCCCAAATCATCAGAAAGATTACAGTTATCATAGACTACTCACTACAGATCAGTTTGAATTTCCACTCTAATCCCCTGCTTCTCCATTTCTATTTTAGTGAAAAGATCAATTTATTTCTGCAGATAATTCCCAAATGAATCAGAGGAATCAGCTTCAGTCTCTTCAGGGGTCTGATCTTCAAACAAGATGGTGCCTGGGATAAATTAAAAGGCTACCACCAAGAGTACTTATTCTAGGTGAAAAACAACTGCACATAAGAATACTTCAATATACAGGCAACAGCTGACTTGCTATTCAGTGTTATAATTGGCACAAATATCAGTGCCTGTAATTATTTGACTTTTTAATGATAAAAAACCTCTACTTAGCCACTCAGAATTTTGCCAGAGATTAACAGTTTCAGCTCAATTTTCCCATGATGGGTGTATCTTCCTTTGTATAGTTGGTTTTTTTTTTTGGGGGGGGGGGGTTGAGAGTAAAGGAACTTTAGCAAAATTCAGTTAATTGTGTGAGAGAAAAATAAGGCCAGTTTTCTCTTTTGATGCTGATACCAAAAACATTGTGACTATTTCAATTAGAAGTTTTGTTACTTCTGTGCTTTGGAGGAAGGATTAAGATTAGATAAGAAGGAGGAAAAGGAATAGTGGAACCAAGTCTAGAGCCAGCTTATGTACACAGCCAATCTAATAAAAAAAAAAAAAAAAGAAAAAATCTAGAAAAGAAACAGTCTACTTCCATTTTAAATGCAAAGGTGATAACAGAGGTATGACAGAGGATAAAACCTTGCAGAAAATAACTGTGACTTATTTGCACAAGCATCATATTTCTTGTTCCTGTAATCAAAAAAACCCCACTCCCGAAATAAGATGAGATTTTTTAAAGGCTTCTAAGGCATTACAAAACAGCATGTCCAGGATACATAAAAGTTTATCTTTAAGGGTAGCTCCAAATATGTTCTATCTTGCCTGAAGTGAACAGTGACATTGAAGAAGCTTTTTAAGGTAACTGCACATGCCCCAAAACAAGGCTAAGTCAAGCAAAAGAGCCCATGTCTATAGAAGAGGAAGCTCCCCTCCCCAGGAGTGAAGTAGCTATAGTTTTGTTTACATTGGCTGGAGAAACTGTACTTGTCTTTGGCTGTTACTCTTATTTTCTCTTAAATTCCCAAATCTCAACATTGCAGTGCTCTCAGAAATCCTAGCAGGCGTCCCAGACATTGGTTGTTTCTAATGATTTGCATCCTTAAGTAATAATCAAAAATTGCAGAGAAAATGTTGCTATGGAATGGGTTTTCATACATGAATTTTGGAATTTAGGAACTGCCATAATTTCATGTGGGCAACATCATTTGCTCCCCTTGTAGATATTTAGTTTATTCACATCAAGTCTTTTCTTTTTCCAGGGTCATTGTTGAACTTCCTTCAGCTTGTGAGATGAAACAAGCTGCTTTCTGTAAGATCCCATTATCTGTTGTTGAAGTTGGACAACAAACTACTGGGACAGGTGGGAATTTTCAGTGCAATGGAAGCCAATGGAGTAGGAAGAAAACAGGAACTATGACTGCACTGCTGTGGGGGGCAGAAGAGGAGCAGCACATCAAAACCGTGATAAACACTATAAAAACTATTAATGAGTAGCAATGAAAACAGGATGAATATAATCAAGGCTTTTGCCAGCAAGATGGTAAACAACTTTCCTCCCCATCACCCTCTCTTGGGGTCTTTCTTCTTTTTCTGACTCTTGCAGAAACATGCTCTGTCATCTGGCAAGGATGTCTTAATGAGAGAGGCTGTGTACCTTACTGTTTGCTATTCTCTCTTTCCAACTATGCTCTAACTCACAGGATTTAGGAGACATAGATATATGTGGAGACATAGATATAGGTGGAGATAGAGGAAGTGCTCAGCTGTTGAACTACCAGTGCCTTCCTCTGCTCCTTCTTTCAGATGCATTAGAAGAAGCTCTATTTTCTGGCAAATCTCTATTTCCTAACCCTTCCCCTTGCTTCTATTCTAGTCCCTCCAACTTCCTCTGAACTCGGCAAAGCACACAAAATAACAAGCAGCACATACAACTCTCAGCAAGAATCAAACACAGTAAGGAGACTACTTGCATATTAAAAATCCTTTTCCTGTAGAAATTCAGTATATGTCAAGAAAATAGAACATACATAGTGAGTGAATTTAGGCAAAACTGAACCTTTGCTGTGCTGCTTATGAAACATCACATTTACTACATTGGGTCTGTCATTGCCCTTGGCTTTTCATTAGCATTTCATCAAAACCCAACAATTCTTGAAAAAAACCCACCAAGAACAAGACAACTGGAAATACAGCATTCATGGTCCAATATATTTAACCAGGACTTGGAAAAGAGCATTGATGACACTGACCACCTGCCCTCAGGTACCCAACGGACCAACCACCTGGAAGCATGTGATGAACATTCAAAAAAGTGCTGGCAGGGCAAAAGATATGTGGCAATAGTATGTTTTAATAACACACACCTGTGCAAAGGGGTGATACCTGTCTCATGCCCAGAGCATGCTTCCTGGTTTTTAATCTCTTGGAAGACCTTCTCCAAGAGGCAATACCTAGAACCTAGCCATGGTTGTAGATCAGTTCTTTGCAAGAGCCATTTCAAAGAAAAATGCAAAAAGAAGGAGAGGAAGAGGAGGAGGAGGAAGAGGAGGAGGAGGAAGAGGAGGAGGAGGAAGAGGAGGAGGAAGGTAATATAGAAGTCTCTGTGGATCTGGATACTTCGAAACATCAAAGGCAGCCATACAAAGTTCCACACTTTATCTCAAAGAAAAGCCCAGCCCCTTTCCATGCTAGTCACCCAGTTGTACTATACTGTTCTTTCCCAAATGGTAGCTACTGAACATTTTTCTTTCAGTGCTTTGCTGTCTGATGGAGATTACTCCCTTGCAAGGGTCATTGCAATTAAAAAAAAATTGTCATATACTAGTGGCAATAAATTGTAATCAAATGAAGTACTTTTCTGTTCAAAACCCAATTTCTGAAACAAATAAAATGAGGAGTTAACGATACTTTCTGCCACTTTGGAATGTCAGTTCTTTTGTTCTGCTCTTCTCCTGGTCTCTCTACTCAGCTCTAAGAAAGACTCTCCCATGCTTAGTTCTAGGAAAAGAATATTCATTGATAGAGTAGTAGGCATGGCAAGTATAGTACGTTACACCAACACTTCAAACATCAAATCCACCTATAGTACTTTGTTCTCAGACTACATGTGATAAGAGATTTGGTAAAGGTTGGTATTTCTTACCCCAAGACCACTTTGTCTGTAGATAGTGATGTTACTTGTCACTGAAACAGCACAAAACCACCAATGTTTACAGGCTGCTAAAGAGTCTTGGTCTTGCTTTAATAGCATACTTTAAAGCTTCTTGATATTAGTAGCCTAGATATTAAAAAAACATAGTCATTCAATTATATGACTTACACATCGCTAATGCCAAATTATCAGCAATATATTTTCCAACATTTGGTTCTAGTCTAGACACTGCCATTGAATTACTATTTTCTAAAGACATATACCGATGTAGAGTTTTCAGGATATCTTTGTGATAAGGGTTGTGCTTCTGTGACTTGAACTCTGCTGGCATACACAAACTATTCCTGTACTTTTTTCAGATTTAATTTGCTTCAATTAGCAAAACAAAAAGTAAAGCTGAACATGTCTACTTCTATCCTAGTACTGCACACAATTTGTATGCATCTGCTTGTTCACAGCTGACGACATGTCACAGGAAAGTTGAGATAAAGAAAACACAGTTTCTGCTATTAATCATCTATCCATCAAATATTCTAGCAGAGCCATTCAAATGACTGAGAACACATAAAAATTGGTATTGCATATGATTAAACTTGCTAATCAAACCATATCTTTATCCCAATGCATATTTACTACCAATGATATGGATCTTTTGTAAATTATGCTATTGTGTTGTTGAAAAAAATGGGTTAGTTGCTTCAGGTAGCATTTACTCTTGGATGGAGAATATCTTCTGTTTCAAAATCATCTGAGTAGACTAAAACATGTAGTATGCCAAACTCCAGGCAATTCTTAAGAACCTGCTGTTTCTCACTTTTCTTTGCTGTGTGTGACAAATCAAGTGCCGAGGGAATATCTAATCCTAGGATACTGAACTGCATACGTTTTGCTCACAGGTCACAGACATGTGATTTCTCCTACATTCCTGCTGAGAATCCTGTACTTCACACCATTGTCCTGGCATGGCCCTCTGTTCCAGTCATGGAGAAAGCGGACAGTGCCTGAACAGTCTTGGCAAAACTAGCTGGTGGAGACTGGAAAAATTAACCAATGGTAAAAACTGATGCAATCTCACAGGTATAACTCATGGTGTATAAAAGTACTAGAACTTACAAAGTGCTCAGTCTGTATACTTATTTAACTTGCACAAAATTGCAATAGTAGGGGGATTATTATGACAGAAGTAGCAGGTTCTGGGAGAACAAGAGCAAGCTAAATCACTGTTGAAAAAGAACGCACACACATCAATGCATTCTTGCAAGCCTTTTTTTAAAAAAGAAAATCTCCAGGCTACCTGTATGAAAATACAGCTGCTGATGAATTCAGGGCTACACAAGGGCACTTGTCTGCAACTGTATGATACCTGCATTTCTTTCTTCATTTGTTTCTTCTAAGAACAAGCTCCAGCTCCTGTGAATGTTTGGTTCAGTTGAAGCCAGAAGCTGTAAGTTTATAAAATTTTTACAGTTTTATAATGCTTTTTGGCTGATGAATTATGAATTTATTTAAGTACTTACATCCTGCTGCAACAAAGTACGGGAGGTTTTCTGATTACTTTAACAACTGTCTTGCTCTGCATCTCACAGTTCTTAAAACCACCTGTAGAGCAGGTGAACTCCTGGCTTCAGGAAGGCTAAAGGACTTCATCCATGGAAGTGGAGTCTCAAAATGCAATATTGCTAGGGTTGCTAGGGTACATAAGATGACACTTGGCAGTAATTTATAAATTTATTGACATGGATATATAGAAATATTTCTAGTTTGTCAGAACAATTCCTACTATTCATCATCAGCATAGTTATAGCCTACATCAGTCATCCACACTTCAGTCACCTTGTTCATTCTCATACTCTGCTGATTCAGCTTTAAATTTTATAACACTGATACATATCTTTCAAAAAGGGCACAAAAGTGTATTCAATGTAAGGACACTGGTTCTGTCTAACGGCTCCTCAGTAACGACTCATTCTCCAGTTAACCTCACTTCAGTCAAATTACCTACACTCTACAAAAATTTGTATCCCCCTTTTCAATTTACACAAGAAATGATCACCAGGCTAGTGTGAAAATAATAATAATAAAAAAATCAGCAGCACTTTAAGTTTTCTTAGTGCTTTATTTCTAACACCCTTATTTCATGTCTGCTATATTTTGCACCCCAAATTTGGGACTTGGTAGTTTAGAGGGAGATGGTCTGCTATGTGGAAGTAATAGAACTACTGAAAAAGCTGGACAACCAAGCGAGCGTATGTAACACTGTGCAAAAAGGATGTTTTCCCAACTGCAACCTGAAACAGAACTTACATGAAATACTGATCAGCAAAGGCATATACTGAACATCAGTTCTGAAACACGGCATATTTAGCCTTTTCCATGTATACTGCCTGTCTAGCAGCTATAGACACTTAAGTCTTGAATTGGTTCTGGTCTTAATCCTTTTAAGAAAATTTATGGCAACAGTGAAAAGAAAAATCACTTATCCATATGTATGGGCTCATTTCTAATAACCAGCTAAATTTCAACATTAAAACAAAACAAAACAAGAGGTATTGTATTTCATTAGGTACTGCTAAAAGCAAATGTGAGTGCTTATGTATCTATACTGTTGAAAATCTAAGATTCTGGAATTAATTCAACCATACAATACTATTATATTAACAAAAGATCATTATACTTGGTCTTTTTCTGTTTGTAACCCCTGTCCCTGCATCTCATCTCTCTTCAACCCACATTATAAACAGCTTAAAAAAACCCCTGCTTCTGAAATGGTTGTGTACTAAGCAACCTGGTAAAAATCCTATTTATTTCTTTCCAATACAAGATCAGATATAAATGTAGGCTGACAATGTATCTCTAACACAACCTGATTTTATTGTGCATCAATAAACTTAGGCAGGGCTACCTGTAAAGCTGTATTTTGTGTTCGCCTTCTATTCTGTTGATATGCATATCTGGACCTTATTCTTCAGAATTTCTGATATTTTTATGTAGGTTAAATGGAAGTGGAATATTATTTGTAATTTGCTGTTGGTAGTAAAGCTTTACAAAGAAATGCCTCTTGCAGTGTGCTTGGTAGGTGCTGAGGTTTTCAGACATCCTGACTACCACCGAGAGGAAGCTTCACAAGCTGGCATTGTCCCTCCCCAGCAGTACAGCCCTGCCCCACTTTGTTGATAGCTGCAAACAAGGTCAGCTGCAGAGTTTCTGAAATTTTATCACCCAGGACTTGTAGGAGTTAGCAAATTAGTATCAAGCCCATCATGCTTCATAAAGCAACTTCTAGCCCAGACTAGTATTACCAAATTAGTGTCGAGCCCATCATGCTTCATAGTAGCAACTTCTAGCTCAGATCAGGTATCACAAAAAGCTATGATGTACTGCTGTTGCTTTGCACTGCTCAGTGGGACTAGTTTATGTCTGAAAAAAAGCTCAAACTTTCCTGCTTCTCCAACTTTCAGCCCTAGGTAGTCATGCTGGAGATGCACAATAGCTGAGCTCAGCCCATCACTAGCTCCAAAAGGGGATGCAGCTATAAAGTTCAGTGCAAATCACAGTTCACCTCAAGTACATTTTTATTAGTAAAACAAAAACAGGCAATAAACATTCTGAAGCAGGTCAAGTATTTGCATCCAAGGACTTCAGCAAGTGTGACAAATGTTGCCACCTCACGGACAGGTGCAGGGTTTGATTCAGCTCAGCGGTAGGAAGGGAAGAGGATCCCGGAGATGACTCATTCCTGCCCTTTCACATTCTCTTGAGGGGGGAAATGACAGCTTGGCCAGAAAGAGGCTTTTGTTGCTTTGACTCACCTGGAACTCATATATTTGGGTCCGAATCCAGACTCAGAAGCCCAGCCACACATCCACAACTGAAGAAAAAAGCTACACTTATTCTGGGGTATTTGACCATTTCCATTACCTGAGATCAAGGGGAGTATTTTTTTTCCTTTAAAATAGCCAGAATGGTCAACATAGCATGGTCTTGTACTGTCAGACAGTCAAGGGTCAGCATTTAAGAGTACAGTATCTGAGGAATACGCTGTGGAACCTTCAGTTTTCAAGAGGGAGACAAAAACCTTCAGATTCACGAAGAACAGGTCTCCACACTCTTTATCCAAAATAGTCCTTAAGTGGGCAGTAGTGGCAGTTAGGAATCCTCTACTTGTAAACTAGTCACAATTTATAACTGGAGTACATTTTCCACACAGATCAAGTTCATAGCCAGATATTCAATTTCAAATTAATGTTTATGTCTTCCTCTTACCTGTGTGCTGCAGTCAAAGATTTATGGTATGACAACACATTGATTATTCACTATTTTGTTTCTTCTAGGGCTCTGCTGCAGGGACACTCCATCACCTGTTGGATTTCTACCTTCCTGATAGAAAGGTAGCTGTGCTGTCCTTCCCTACAGACTAGGTACTGTTATAAAAACACACAACAGTGTGTTCAATCAAAACATTATAATTTGCACTCAGTAAAACCAGATGAGCTTAATAGGATTATCAAGTCTTAAAATAAAAATCGAACCTTTAAAGTTTGACATCTGGTTAGAATTGTAAGAGTCAATGATTTTTTTAAATAAAGAATCTCGGTAAAAAGTTAGCACAGCTCACAGCTATCATTTATGAATGGCCTGAAAAGAGACAGTATGCTGATAAATTGGGGAGTTTCCTATCATTGTGATCCTCCTGTAACAGTGTAACAGTCTGCCTACATATGACTGAAGAGAAAAGAGGATACCAGCTTGATTTTAAATATGTTCTTATGTTTATTGTATTTTGCTACTCTGCTCTGCTAAAATGGTGGCCTCGGGAAAAGCTGCTTTGGCAGGCAATTGAAAAGATTCCTGTGGAGAGGAAGTGAAAAGACTGGGCATACAAACAAGGGCTGCTGCCATGTTCAAAGCACTGGGGAGAGTTCATAGAGCAAAACGCAGTCCTAAGTAAATGGGTTTCAGGCAATTTCAGTGTTAAGATAACATCATTAAGAGTAGAACAGATTGTGCTCAAACCCTGCTGTTTATAATTAACACATTGCTTCCAAATACTCCAGGGTCCCTGGTAAATAGTCCTCCGCTCAGATCCACCTAGACCAATCAGAGTATTTTCATCAGATTCCATGCTGGGCCAGCACCTGTTTGGACAAATCCAAAAGAGCCAAAATAGTCGTCTTTCTGGCCAGCTAAGTAGAGAGATGAACACAGCTTGCCTTAGTCATTGTCACAGTGTCCATATGGCTGTGAAGCTTGTTTTCACAAGAAATCGTACAAGTACTTTATTATGTCGAAGTTCACGGTCCTATAAGCAAAAACACAGTATATCAGAACAATCATCTGAACAGTGCTAAGACTTTAACCTGTTTGGAGACAACACACGTGGGAGATTCTGCACAACCAAAATCAAGCAATATCTTCTCCCCTCCAAATGCAATCAAACATGAAAGACAATTTCTAATTTCTAATGTTATTTACAGCATCTATCTTTGAGTATTTAAAGTTTGTAAGATTTTTCAAAATTAATATAAGAAGCTTTCTAGAAAAAAGTGAAAGATTCCTAATCATTAAGCAGTAAAAATAAATTTAAATGAAAGTTGATATAAGTATATCTTCATCTGGTAAACATTATACTCTAGTTGGAGATGCAAAGCAGCAATCTTTTATGCTATTGAATGTTTTGTTCATCTTCCAAACCACCTGTTTTAGCATGTAATGCCTAACTCCTTCATCTGTACTCATTTGCAGTCTGCGTTCTTTCAGTCTTGACATTGGTTGACCCATGTTCATAGCTAAATTTGAAAAAACCAAGAATGCCACTCAATAGGATAGAAGATTTTAATGTATACTTTTGTACTTTGATGGCAGGCAGAATGAAATAGCAGTGGAATAAAACATATAATTATTATTTTTTTTGTCTCCAAATTCATTCTGCTGTACAATCTAACATTCAGACTTTAGGGTTTACTGTTTGAATAAATAACACAAATTACTGCATATAATGACAAGTATAAAATTAAAAGTTTTTTTAAAGTATTCAATGATGCAAAAAATAACTGCTCACAATGCTAAGTGAGATTAACTGGCTGAATGTCTTATTTGTTAGACTGCAATCATTTAATATTCTCTGTTCATGCATCATTTTGTAACCCACTTTTTAAAAAGTTTCTGTAAAATATCGTATCAGGCAGAGAAAAAGTTCAGAAATTCCTGAGATACACAGCAAGAAATACTGTGTTGTAGTCTACTTAATCCAGTGACAAAGTTAAAGGAAATTAACTGCCACTGTTAGAAGCATACTATGTTGTGTCACTCAGGAACAAGTGCTTTAGTTATAAGGCTTTCTGCAGAAACAACATCATACTCTCTAACACATGCAGACCTTATCAACTAAATTAAACACAATTACCCTGTCATAACAGCTAGGATCATTAGATATTATATTAAAAGATCCGTCCCGTTCAACAAACATTAAGGGATTCCTACTTCAGAAAATTGTTGAGCTTACATCTGAAATTCTTTAAACAGAAATTTAAAGTTTCTAGTAAAGAAATATCTAACCTTATCTTCAACCAAAAGTGTAAACAGTATGTCATAGAAAGCAAGGGAATACCTCTGCAGAGGTTGAATATATGCCATAAAACAGAGCTAGACCTGAAGTTCTGTGGTATTAAACAGAGTGACTGTGGATGGGCAGCAGTTACCACACTAAAACATCCCAGGAAGAGACAAGAGCATACTACATTTTTCCGCAAAACAAATATAGTTTTTGCTTTAAAAAAATGCACACTTCATTTTTGCTTAGAAAAAGATAAAGGAAAATCAAATACAAGCTGAACATCTTGAATGGGGTGCTGTGGAGAAGGGGAGAGAGTGCATACTTTTCTGTCCTGCTTTTTGCACCCTTCAGCTTTTCATTAGGAACTATGCTAGGCAGCAAGGTGAGATGGTAACAAGGATGAGGTATCTTAAGATTTCAGTGACTGAATTTTAGCACTAGTACAATAACGGATAAGAAGAAAATCAGAAGATGGTCTGCTTAATTGAGATGTATTTTGGTTGAAAGGGCAAAGTAGATCCTTTTCCTCTGCAATAAATATTCCTTTCCCACACCTGGGTAAAAACTACAGGCAGCTGCAATGTTATAGCACAGCTAGAAAATGAAACTTCTTAAAGCACAAAAGATCACAGATTCACCCTTCAGCTGGCCCCATCTAGCCCAGAGGAAACCCACTTATCATGGGTTCATGAAACTTTGTATCTTACCTATCGATTGTCCTTCTTTAAGATGCAACAAAGAGAAGAATCTAAATAAAAAGAAACTAAATAAAATTTTCTTGGAAAAGAAAATAAATAAAAAAAAGCATAACAAAGGAACAAAGCAAGAAAAAAAGGAGAACAAGAGGAAACAGAAAAGAACCACAGGCCAACTTTAAAATCTGTCAAGTCACTCAATTATTCTATCCATGCAGCACATAAGGACTTCCAAACTATTTGGAAAGAACAGAATCATTTCCTTCTTCACAACATGTAGAATAATACCGTAGACATGACATACATATGTACATCTGACTTAAAGGAAGGCAAGCCAAAGCATTATACTGTGCATTAAGTTTTGAAGTGACAGTGTCTGACAGCTACTTTTTCTGGTAAGCATGACCTGCATAGCACAAGTTTTGGTCCTGTGTTCTGGCCATCTCTAACTTTTGGCAGCTTCCACGGGAGTCAGTGAAACTTCTAAGAGTGTTAAAGTTGCAGGGGGAGGGATGTCATTTCAAGTACCTTCATTCAATTTAAGGAAGGACCCTCGAAGTCAGTACAGGGTTTATGAACTGGTCTCTGTATTCACAATAAGAGTTAGAGCAGAGACAAGAGCATGGCGGTGTCTGAACACACAGTGATCGATGTGGCTAAGCAGATGGCCCTCTGTGTTTGGTACCAGTGAGAGCTTTTCAGGGCATCATGTGACTGTAGACTGTAGACATGTGACTTTATTGCTGGGAACAGCAAATTGAGATAGTGAAGCACTGGAGGTCATGGCAGTATGGTCCGGCAAGGCCTGAATCAGAGCAAGTTTCATTCTATGCCCTGTGCAATTGCAAATTGAAATTAAGTGCATCTGTGGGGTTTACTGACAAGTCTGTTGGACATTTAATAGGTCAGGAGAGCCACTGGTGCACCGAGGCTTTGCAATACAGTTTACAAGGCAGGTTGCTCTGAAGTCCACTGTTACAGAGAAGGGCTGGCCTTTTAAATGTTTCTCCTTCTCTTAGCAACATGTCATTTCTGGTCTCTGTTCTGGCTACGTACTCTTTTTCCAAGAGTTGCTAATAGGTTGGCTGTTGCAACAGGTGTGAGATATTGCTGTTTTCATTTCATAAAAACAAGACAAGGCTCTGATTGTTGCCTAGGTATTACATGCATTTCCATCTGTACTTCATAATCATCTCTCCTGATGAATCTGTAACCATCCTCAGACTCTAAAACCAAAGGCTCTTAATGAAATAAATGAATTTTGTGGATATCTACATTAATTTATTGGATTAATTTTCATCAACTACAGATCACACAAGAACAGCTACATGAAAGAATTCTTATAACTGATATTGTTTACATAGTGTATTTACAACAAACACTGTGTATAGAAATAAATATCAGTTCAGATTAAGATACTATAATGTGCCTTTTGGTAATGAAAATGATTAACATTTAGGAGCAGTATTTTCACATTAAGTCCTTGACCTTCATTAAGTACAAAGAGAGTATGTAACCGTATCACATTAAAATAGTTCTTTGGCCTAGCTATGCCACTAAGATTAGTCCAATCCTGTTCTGAAAAAAATTTCTCTCTCAATAATCCACTAAATTCATTCGCTAAATAGGAGGCTGGTGTTTTGTTGATGTTATAATTCCCCCTGAAGCAATAGAAAGCAATGAATTAGTTTTGGTGAAACCAAATAAAAAAAAGAGAGTGGTTTGCTCAGGAAATTTTTCTCTTGCTTAAATGATTATTTGAATCTGATTACATATTTCTGATTTATTCTTTTCCATTCTTTTCTTAACTCCTCAGAGGATACTATTTGCATTTTCTTGTGCTTTATACTCAAATCCTGCAGGCTTCTCTTCCGGCAAACTTTCCACATTGTGATCTGAGAGAACTGTATCAATTCCCTGCCCATCCCAAAAAGAGGAGAAAACCTTATGCATAAGGACCATCCAATGAAATTCTCAATTAACAAGTATTTCTTGATCTCAGAGAAATGCTTGGACACAATTATGTGACAAATTAGAAATAATAAGTAGAAATTTAGAATGTTAATGGACTGCTACTGAAAGCCTTTGGGGTTTTGTTTTATATTTGAAACTAACAAAACTAAATTAAAAGAGATTGCATGCCAATATTTCTATTATGCAAGTATTTTCTCTATTGCTCTTCCAGGTAAGTCCAACTCAGTACTTAAAGATTTCCCTATGTTGTAACTTGAACTGAATATAACTTAAAGCATTTATTGCTTGGAAACCTAATCAATTTTTGAGTTACTTTAGGAAAGTGCTAATAAATGAGCTAGCCTCAGTGTCTCACACAGCAAGAGACCTTCCCAGGAAATTTTGTAAAGCTCTCTATGATACAAAAATAAAAATTATAGCTATAAAGTTTGAGCCACTTCTGCCAAACAAAAGCTCTTCCCCTAAAAGAAAGCAACTTTGTAAGTAAAAGAAAGGAAGTAAACAAAACCCAAACAAGTATGAGGAATATTCACAATATCTAATTAGTGATATACTAAAGTATGACGAATTATAGCCAGATAATCATATCAAAGTAAATTCAAGAGTGGACAGAAAAGCTTCATTCACCACATTTCAAAGTTAAAATAACAATTAAAGGACAATGCTTATGCCACTATATTACCACTTACCACACAAGTTTGATTTAGGTAAAGTACATAAACAGAAAAAAAAAAGTTTTTCAAAGCTTTAGCATTTCACACCGTCTACAGATAGTTACCACAACATTAACATCAAGGACACAAACTTTCACTATCGCATTTCTGTACGAAGAATAAAATGTAGGGTGTCAGAGCTGGAAGGGATCTCCCGAGGTCTCTGAAATCACAGGCAACCATACCCTATATAAACCCCTTCATAGACTGATCAAATGAAATTTGATCAAAACCTGTTTGAACTTGGCGAAGGGCTACACATTCTCATTCCTCACTCCTTCATGCTAGCAGTTTCATTACAGCACACGCCTCCTCATTAAAACAAGTACAGAAAAGAGTAAGGGTAGTTCCATGTTTCTAAATGACTAGAACAGAGATGGAAAAACTTCACAGACACTTTTTATGACATAGGACACTTGAATGTCTTTGTCTTGATTCCTCAGAAAGATATTTCTTTAGTTTATCTTGCCATTTTAAAATTGTAAGCTCTTGAAGACAAGGATTCTTTTATTTGCTTGTACAGATAATAACACAATGAAGACCTATTTTGGAAAGATCTCACCGAACTACTGGAATATACACAAATAAGCAATTCGTTTTTCAGTAGCCTTTTCTCCATTCTTAGAAAGTGTCTATCGATTCCTGTTGTGGCCTGCAGAGAGCCAATAAAAAGACTAAGCAAATACTGCTTTTGAAATCTCATTCAAGTCAGCGCATAAAACACTAAACAGTGTCTACCAGGCTCACCTTGCAATAGCTCTGATGAAGTCCAGAGATACAGTACATTTGTATCTGGGTCCATCAAGCTGGTCATTATGGCCAACCAAGGATAACAGCTGGAGTGTCACAAGTGAGGTGATCTATGAACAAGAGACATGAGTAACATTAGACATTTTTGGAATGTGATTAGCAATAGCCAATTACTTCTTTTCCCCACTTGTCATCAACATATCTTTCCCAAATCACCATATGGCCATATTTCTTCAGAAAACCACTCATACTTTCTCACTGATTTTCATGCAGTTCTGCAGCAAGCAGAACCAGAAATATATATATATTTACACCATTACATCTGCAGCACAGGCAGTGACACACATAGGCTTTACCCTTTCAATCAAGGGTTATCCTGGAGTTCTGATCAGAGAAAAGCTGGGAGGGGGGTAATAGCATGAGTTGAACATTTTCCATATCTCTGCTTGACAGCTAGAACAGAGGAGTCTCTTTCCTTTAAATCTGAAGATCTCTTCTTGAATTTGTTCCATTCAAAGTTGGATACTCTTGTGCCAACTCATATGCATTTTAAACAGATGGATAGAATCACTCTACTCAGCTAAAGAGACTTTCGAGGTTGGAAGGTTGGATAGCAAAAGGCCTGAAGATTGTGTGCATAAAAAGAGCAGGGTCTGAAAGGAGAGAAATTTGCCTACATACACATGCAGTGTCTTGACAGAGCCATTTTACCAGTATAGCAATGTACAAGAGTATTTTTCACCACCTTCTTTCCACCAAATGACGACTGTGGTATCACCAAAGTGCAGTCATGGGATGTCAGCATTAAATGCAACCAGTCTGTTCTCTCTCAGTTAGAAGAAATAGTGTAGATTCTTTTGTCTCCCTACCTTCACTCAGCCCCAGGGGAAGGAAAGAAGGAAAAGCGGAGGAGAAGAGACATTTTCCCTTGCTTGTGCTACAGTTGCTGACAATTCAGTGTAACAAGGTTACATTCTATAAAGTACTGATTCTATAAAGCATTTGACCACAGTCCTACTTTCGAAAAACAGCCAGCTATGACTTAGCTCTATGTAATGATACTTATATAGAGAGAAATTTCTGAAGAATAAATAGATCAGGAAAGACAGCATCAATTCAAACCTTCAGGAATGCATGTTACTATAAAGCAGCAGCAAGTTCTTATCAGCATTAAAAAAAAAATACACCTATCTCAGTTATAACTCTACTCTTTTGCTGAAAGTGAACTTCATCCATACCTTGCAGGAAGTAAGAATACTTATTAAAGTGTTTCCTTAAGTAGACATACTATAAAAAGACACCTACCTATGGAACAAAAAAGTTATGATTGCCAAGAATGGGGCAATTTTTATAAAAGCCTGTGCTTAACTTTCTTTTGTATGGCATTAGACAACAAAAGTTCTGCAAAGCCTGTGGAGTTTGGTTATGGAATATTGGCCTACCTGTGCTGACAAAGACAAATACTGTGTAAATAATTCAGGTCTCTAAATTACATTAAAAGTAGCAGATCATTTACAAATGTTTAGCATTGACAGCATTTAAGAAAACCAAACTCAGCGTATGGTAAATTACTCAAAATCCAGTTCAGGAATTACTTTGAACAACCATCATTGACTTGAAACCAACCTCAAATTTCCTAGGTGTTTGGTATTTTTTTTTAGTACTTATAAGTTAGAGAGCACATTTTTCCACATTCTTCATTCAACGAATGTCTTCGTTCAATCAATGAAGAAGCACAATGGTGGAATCTGTTATTACAACTTCTATTTTACACCCCAGTGCGCTATTATTGGCTAATCATTTCTGCAATATATGCTTGCAGCTGGCCTTACATTCAGAAATTACCAATGAAAGCAGGTTATGTCCCACCGAAGGAATGGCATGAGGCTCATAAAAAGCTTCCAATGAGCACACCAAAAGCCGAGATAGCTTGGAGCCAGACCCATCTAAATTTTATATGGGATGCAAAAGTGACCTTGCTGCTACATTACAAATGTTCCAGCTCTCCTTTAACAACAAATAGTAACCATTGTTTTTCCAGCTCTCACTAAATGCTGTAAAGGGAACATAAGGTCAGCAGTGTAAAATTGCTTACTAAAGGCTGACTCTACAAATCTGAAATAGTGTCACACTAGATGCTATGTGTCATTAATGTTTTAGGATCAATACGTTACAAAACATATGAAGGTTTTGATCTTCAGTTAAGAGTAAAACAATTATTTACTTAGCAAACTGCAACCCTTCACTCATTTCTTTCACAAATGCTCTATTTAATTAGCTTAATAAAAATGTCATTCCAGCTAAATGAGTGCTTAAACAGTGAACCCTGGTACTGAGATTGCTTAAGAAAGCGACAGATAGAACTGCCATTTTCCATTCATGCAGGTTAAGAACTGGTTTTATTTCCAAAGAGCCCCAACAGAGACAAAGAGAAAGAATACATATCTAAGTGGAGTAAATAGTGACCAGCTCCGCTATGGACAGCCTACATGTTAGCTGCTAAAATACAGCTTACACATTAGATGGTAAAGTACCTAACTTCTGAGTCTTTGGAGTGAGATTCCAAACCTAGTTACAGACATCTGTCCTATACCTGGAGAAAGGCAGGGATCTCAGAAGGGTAAATCCAAAATCCTGCAGCAGGCAGCAGTCTAGAGCTTCGTTTGCATTGTTGCTTCACCAGGTTCAGGAAGAATCAAAACCAGCAAGCAAGTTCTGCCACTCCAAAGCAATAAGTTCTTGTTTTTTTCTACTTCATACAAACACAGCAGGACTCTTCTTCTGATGGGTCAGCCACAGGATTGGGTGACACAGTTTGTGCAGTAAGCTGATTTATCAAAAGAAAAGATTCAGTTTCCCTAGACCTGGAATTATTAACAAGTTCCTGAAATATTTTGTGCTGAATCTATCTTTTTAGACCAGATTCATAAGAAGAAGAGGTTGTCTCATCCTTCTTCAGCATAATAGCCAAATGGTTAAAAAGCCTTGTAGGACATAGATGGTTCAATTCCCTCTAGACACACAGGATTCGAGCACTTCTTAGCTGAATGTCTAACAATGAGCTGGGGTAGGAAAGGAAGGAAGAAAAAAGCTGTGGGAAATCTGCCTACTGGAGCTGATCTGTTTGATATAAAATTGCACTCATGTAACAGTCTCTCTCTGTGCCTGTGCACTCACCTAGTAAGCAGGATACAGTGGAATGAACTGGGTTTTGGACATTTATTTGTAAGCAAAATAAAAAAAGCCCCCATTATCATTTTCATGTTCTGCTAATTCTTAAGGTCCAAGTGCTGCTCATAATTTAAGCACTTGAAGTTTTACTGCTTCAGTAGTTCAGGTGATATAATCATCTTGGGAGATGATGTCTTCTTAACTGAAGATATAACAAAAGTTTGAATCACATTTGGGAAAATACAAATGCAATGTCAAACCAATTGCACTTGGCAAGAAAAGTAGTTTTCAAAGTTCTTTTTTTTTTTTTTTAAAATACCATGGACTACAGTGGTTGTATTTCATTGTCACAGAAGCTTGGAAAAAATATCTAGCAAGAACAGACTAGAAATTAGCCAGAAAAACTGTGTGGCTGACATTAAAAAAAAAAAAAAAAGAGAGAGAGAGAGAGAAAGCATATTTATTGAGAATCTTCTGAACAAAATAAATTACAGTTGGAAGAAATATTCTACAACTATTTATGAAATAAAAATTAATGTGGTAATAATTTAATCTTATTTAAAGAAAAAAGGGCCAGAACATCAGCAAAAGTTAATGATAAGCAAATGGAATTTTCTGCAGGAATAATGAGAAGGTCTGAAGAAAAACTACTGATCTGAAAGACATGAAGGAACAGGGGTCATTGATATGTTTAAAAATCAATCAGGACTGATCTTTCTTTGAAATATATTTGTGTGAGAAAGCTACTGCTAAAAGCCAGGTGCGAATAATCATAAAAGCGTGGCTGACAGCAGTAGCCAGGAGGAAAGGACCTTTCGGATTGCTCCCGAAGACTCGTTGGTCAAGGACAGACATCTAACCCTCTGGAAAAAAACATAGCAACCCACAAGCCATCTTCGAAGGCCGCATTTTTCCTATCAGACTGAGCTAGCAGATGGGCCTAGCATCATTCCCCGAACAGGGACAAAGCTGGCTTTGTGGGCACGCCGGCTGCGGGGAGAGCGCGGAAGTGCAGAAGCGAGAGCTGCCCCTGCACCAGGCTGGGCTCTCGCCAGCCGTGCAGCGATGGGCTGGCAAACATCTGCAGAGGTGGATGGCATCAGCAGAAGTCAGACCAGGGATGCAGAGAAACACATTTAGTTTGGGTAAGCAATGATTAACTATCACAGGGAAAGAGTTTGCACAAATTATGAAGGAAAGGGGCCATACGCACCTTTGAACTGTGTGGCCCATACTCAAATCCATCAGATAAAACTACAAGGAGAAATGATGCTGGCTGTTAGAGAAAAAACCTGTTTCCTCAGAAATGTGATGCAAGTCCCAGTGGACATTTTAAACTGGACTAGACAAAATACAAATAAAAGACACAAGCAGGAACAATCTTGAGCTGGCAGAGATGTACTAGATGGTCTGTGAGGTATTTTGCATCTCCACAGCCTATAATTTTCAATTATCTTGCCCAAAAGGTAATGTTAACTGTTACTCTAAAGTCTGGCTTACTTTCAACCACAGCTTGAACCTGTTTCATGATTCTGAACCTCAAACATATGAGGATGCTACAAATTTTCATTATTCCAGTTATAATATACTAGACAATGCTGCTATATTCTTTCACAGTCATATTAAAATTCGTATGTACCCTAGTGTTTTGCAGCACCATCACACAGCTCTTTTAAAGCAAAAATGCAACCCACTGCACTTGTTCAAAACCCACTGCTGCTGGTAGTTAAATTCATACAGATGTTAAAACCACTGCTATGCAACCAAAGACAGTTTGAAAAACAGATGACATTTAGAAAACACATTTCAGTCAAAATGACTGCAGAAGTAGTCTCCTGGAGTTAAATTCAATGACCCTAGTACAAATTATGTGAGGATAAAAAAATCTGCTCAAAATTATTTCAGTCAAAATTTTATCTAGAGTATGCTCAGTATGTCAGCCTTGTTAAAAAAGCTCACAAATAGAAAGTTAACAATAAAACATTACAATTACATATATTTAAGCCAACAATTGATCAAAACAGTTAAAAAACTTAAAAATAAACTAACATTTTTCTGTATACTCAGATTTAACAATTGATTTTTGATTCTGAATTATGTTCTGTGTAAGGTTTTTCATGCAGGCAAAAAATACAGCAGACAGGACTGCATCTGATAAGGACCTAATGTTTTATCAGATCTTACTGTTGGGAACTTATTGCAGCATCCCCTTTTCGGAAACATTTTTTAATATTTGGTCAAATTTTCCATCTGCTAGTTGCATTCCAATATTTCTAAGTATATCACACTCTTGCCATTTTCTACATCCCTCCAAACTGCTCTTTACTATATGCTTCAGCTATCTTTTTCTCAGCTTGAATTAATCCAGCTCTTTTTTAACTATCTTCTGAATGCAGTCAAGATGTTTTTGACATTAACACAGCCACAAACAGAAAAAGGTATTCCAGACACAATCCTACTGGTGCTACATAGACAAATTCTCTGACCTTACTTT
This sequence comes from Apteryx rowi, assembly GCF_003343035.1. NCBI lineage: Eukaryota > Metazoa > Chordata > Aves > Apterygiformes > Apterygidae > Apteryx > Apteryx rowi. The sequence goes on along the minus strand of NW_020447764.1, from coordinate 1,445,416 downwards.
GGTAACACATATATAGGTTGCTACACAGGATGCTTCAGTGCATGGCAAATGTACTTGCTAACTCCTGCGGTAGGTACAAAGACAGCCAAACCTTCCTCCTCTTTCTCATGGTTCTGAAGGATGATCCTTCTGTTTTTAGAATACTTTTTTATTCATCCTAAGTATACAACCTTGAATTTCACACAGTTAAGTCTATTTCATTTGCATCACATTCACCACCTTTAAAGTCATTCTTGTACATCTTCATAGCAGAGAAGTTTATTAATCCCAAGGCATACAATCTTGAATTTTACACTACTAAACCCTTTCTATTTCTACTGTTTGGATCATAAAGGTCATTCTTGTATGGTACTTTCCCACCATATAATCAGCGTTTACCACCTTTGTCTCCTTCTACTCCCTCTTACTTTTGGTGTTCCATTTACTACATAACATTTCAAGAAAAAAAAAAAGTGTTGCCCATTTCATAGACTTGAATCTTTTGCTTTTTCCCTTTTCCCCCTCCCTCCCTGTTGCAAATCATCCTACCCTTTAATGTCCTTCAGGCCACAGAACACCTTTCTGCATATTAGAGGCTGCCTATTTTCAGTACTTCTTTCTGCGGCTGGCTTCCTTGCTAGCTCTTCTCTTCAATCTCAAGTGAAGCAAATATATTTTCTTCCCCCAAGTAGACACTTCCTCACCTTGCCCTAATATTCATACTCTTCTTAGAATCAGCTCTCTTCAGTTAGCAGTCTGGCTTCTAGGTCTTCTTGTTCAGTGACTACCTGCAAATCTCAAGTTCTCTATGTAGCATCCTTTCATCTCTTCTCTATAATATTCCTTCCTGTACTTTCTCATTAGCTCTAGTCTCCACATCTTCTCTTCCACAAACTAACATTTTCAAACAATTTCTGAAAATGGAGTGAATGGAAAGGCTAATAGGAACAGTGAAACAAGAGCCAGGAAACTTTATATGAGACTAAAAAGGACAAGTTAAAAAAACAAACAAAAACCAGAAGGAGGCATTTTTTCACCAGATTTGTAGTAGATCTGTGACACTCTTTGCCACTGAAAATTGGGTGAGCTAAAGGTTTTTGAAGATTTAAGAAAGCAACTGACGCATTCATGGAAGGAAATACAATCACAGGTTAACAAAGAACATCAACTCTGGGCCAAGCACTTGAGCCACAGACAGCAAGAAGCTGTAACGTATCCCAGACAGAATTTATTCTACACTTGCCCTGTTCTTTTCTTTTTCCCTATGTGTCTGATATTAGTCACTGTAAGAAGTAAAACAATGGGATAAAAATACTTTTGGTTGAACCTAGTATGGCTATTTTAATGCATTCACCAAAGGCTAAACATATCATCTGCACCTTCTACATCCTATCATTTTGTGTTTCCCCTTCACCCTTCTCTTGGGTCTTTACAATGGCTTTCTCACCATCAAGTATTGCATTCTCTTCATAGTCTACAATCTTGAAAAAAAGACGGATAATGAAAATCCAGTTTCTTCCAGCTATCTTCTGGAAAATTTTTGTTGGTAGCAGGTATCTTAAAAGCTTTCACATAGATTAGCCCTGCCCAATTATTATTACAATAACAGAACTTCTAAAAAGTAGTTCAATAGTTGGTATATTTCAGAACTATACTTAAATGACTCTTTCGGTTATAAATGAATTTGCTTTCTCTTCAGGATTTTTATTCACTGGGAAAAAGCCCCTTTTTCCTCTTAGCACATTTATTTTAGCATTAGCTCAATTTGCACAAGGAGAAGGAGGAATCTAAAAAGCAATTCACAATACTCTGCCTCAGTCTGCTTGTCAATTAAACGAAGGATAAAATCTCTACGGAGTGATACCAGGATAAATCACTATTTCTGAGTCAGTTTCTTCACTATGAAGATCAATTAAAGTACTTTAAGATCTACCCTAAAAAGCATGCTAGAAATTTGTTTAACATGGTATTTTGTGAGAGGATCAAATTATTCCCGTACTTGAGGGTATATTTAGAAATCTTGTCAGAAATTTATAAGACTCCTGGAACTGATAATGGGGGAGTTTGTTTTGATTCTCCAAAACATACAAAACCAAGGATCCCGTGTGCTTGAAATCTGTTGGTGGTGCCTGCATCTTAGTTATTTCATAACTACCTGGGAGAGGCACTCCTAAGTACAAGGAGCGCAGATATGAACTGTAGGCAGATAATTCACAAGTGCTCCCCTTTCTATTACATAGTTTAAAAGCAGAGCAACCAAAGATGATAACAGATGGTCAAAGAAACACTTGGGGAATGATGTTTACAGTTATATTGATTCCTTAAGTCAGGTAGTTTCATAAAGCAGACACCAGACAAAAGCTGGCTATTTTTCAAGACATAGGCAGTACCTAGCCAAAAGAAGTATTCTTTTTTCAAAAGACACATTTCTGCATCGGAGGCCTCAAGCTCCAGGTGGCTTTTCAGAAGCCAAGAACGGTGACACAAAGATTGTTTTCTTGAAGTGAACCTTTATATGAAAAAAACAGGTATTATGCAATGGACTATGCATATAACCTTAAATCCCCAAATCTACAAAAATCTTCACCCGTATAACATTTCTGTCCCACAATGGCAGCATTCCTAGATATTACAAGAGAAGTACAAAATCAAACCAGAAAAAAGTAACCTTAAATGTATATATTAATATATATTGAACCTTAATTATAGGACTTGATATTCACATTTGCACAAGGCCTCTAAATATCAGTAAAATATAAAACTGTAAATAATGATCTAAGTTACTACCCTCCTATTGCTATATAAACAAATGAGTTTTTTTGTTTGTAAATATAATTTTGCATTCACAAATAATTAAAGCAATTAGGATTTTTAACCTGTCCTGAGGACAAAAATCTGCACTGTGTATATGCCATGAACAGAATTAACGAAACTGAAGGATATTTCTCAGAATCGGATGTTTGGGAGTATCTTCCAAGACCAAATTACCTTGTTTTCTCCAATAAGGAAAAATATTTTCAATATGTGTGTTAACTGCAGTCTATTTTTGGATGATTATGATAATTAAGTGTTGAAAGAATATTGATCCAAAGCTTGTATAAAGAAACAAGATATTAAGAATTTTTAATTAAAACAACCGCCCCAGGAGGATTTGACCTAAATACTTCTGAAATATAAAAAACAGACATACTATCCACAAGACTAGACAAATGATAACATACATGGTAGTCTGATTGGGAGTTGGCTCTGAAAAATGACTGTTAAATCAAATCAAATAGGCTGTTTTAAAGTAAAGATATTTTTCCTTGAGTGTTCTTCATCTTAAAATCTCCTGCAATTTAAGACAGATTCTTTCTAGTATATGGTCCATCACTAATAAAATTTCCATAGCATGCAAGATGCACTCAAATATAATGTGCAAAAAATCATCATCTTTAAAGATGGTCCATAGTAACATGCTGCAACCCCACTTTTCAAGAGAAGCACTGCAAAAGACAGAAATCAACCCTATAGTTGTTGTGACTACATAAAAATGTGCACATTTTCATGGTTCTGTAATAAGAATAAATAGCAACAGAAATAAAAATAGAAACAACTCACATCACTGAAGTACATCAGTACGAAACAAAGATCCCTCCTGACCCAGTATGCTGCCTCTTGAAAAGATCAGCAAGGGATGCTTAGGAAAAAGTATAAGAAGAGTGTAAGTATAGAGAAATCCTTTCCCTGGTATAACTCCTAGCTTCTAGTAATCTGCATTTGAGAGATCTAAGTACAGGTATGAAATTGTTCACACACATGGACCTGACCTGTTGAAATACGACATTCCAAGTTGCTTTCATATCATAAAAATGGATCTAAAAAGACTGTTGAACTCTGAAGTTAATGCACCTGATCAAGGAATCGAAGTTTATTACAAGGTTGCATGCAAATACTGAGAAATTAGAAATGATGGTACTGCCTAGCTCACAGCAAGATCTGCATATGCAGTATTGAATCACACTCGGTTTTATGCCCTGAAACAAGGAAGATGTGAAAGAACTCTCCTGATTTAAGAGAGATACTTTCATATAAGTACGACCCTACTTAAAATTCAATTTCATATCTGGCGTTAGATCCTGGACTGACAAAAAGCTAAAAACAAAGCTTTTTCACAAAAGCACGTCAGAGTAACAGTTATGTTCAAAATCTTCACTTACAAAATCTGGACACAGAAAGCTTATACTCTGGTATCTTTGTTCACAGGTACCCTTAAGCAGAACAGACAAAACCCAAGGAGGAACACAAGTCCAGCTTCCTGTCTGGCAGGGTACTAGAGCGTCACCATGCAGCACAAAAGAAGAGAGGATGCCACAGCATCACTCTTCTAAGCAGCTGGGAAGGGGCAGATCTGGAATCCCCCTTCCCAGAACGTCCAGCAAAATAGCAATACTAGTACATCAAAGAATATTCTGCTCTGGATCAGTAGATCTCTTACAGTTTAGTCCTGCCGGGAGCAAGCGAAAGAACAGGATGAGGATTGTGACTCAGGAAGCCAGTCCACCCCTCTAGCTGCTTGATGAATAATGAAGCCATGAATGTTTCCTTACTGTAACATAGCACAAAACTGATGGTTCTAACCTACAGTGAGAAATTTCATTTTTATTAAAAAAAAATCTGTAACCATAATTTAAGTATTTAGATATACAACAGAGAGTATAAACTTATAGCACCTACTTGTACAGTATAAGTCATTCTACAGAATGTAAAGCTTTCAGTCACCCATGCATTGCTAAGTCACGAAATATTAAAAATTTAAATTCAATGACCTGTTAAATATGTTCCATGCAATTGCAAAAGATATCTATAAATATCCTTAAACCTCTGAAACAGATGATTCTGAAAAGTGGTCATAACCACCTGTTTTCCATCTTCAGTTATACTTGGTTTTATCAGATAAAGAGCATGAAACATCTTCTGTCAGCAATTAATCTGGGGGGAAAAAAACCAAAAACCAACCCCTCCTGCTCTTTGAACAGAACACTGTTTTCATATTCAGTTTCTGTCACTAACATAACCGTGAAATTCTGCTAGTTATGCCACATATCACTTAGCTTTTCTAATCTGGAAAAAAAATGCTGTTTCAAGCACTAAGTGTATATTTTGGGTAAGAAAGTTAGCAATCAAAAAAGGTAACAGATGACCTAGTGAACAAGCGTGCTATTATACTGGTCAATAACTGACTAATGGGTCAATGAATTTAACTGCATTGTACCTGTAGAAGAGTAATATGCAGGAAGGATATGCTCAGGTTTGAATGGGGGGAAGAAACTTCATATCATAATTTATTACATTCTAAGTAATCTATTTTGATTATTTAGTCCTTAGGAACAGTGAATGCATAAAAATGTATTCCATTTAAATACCTGCAAAACTGATGTCTTAGCACTGTATTACTTAGGAACAGTATGCAGCTAAATAGTATTTGGCCTGCTTATATAGCATTCAGTGATGACAATATTTGGATGGATAGAAACAAAGACACCTTCCCCTCCCTCCCAGTTCTTAAAAACATCTTGCTATATACATCAAATTAAAATGTGTGAAGTTAAAAAGCATAGTCAATGTGGCTCCTAACTCATCATAAGCGCTTTATGGAGCAATAAAGAAATAAAACAAGAGTAAAACAAGAGTAAAATATTAACGTGTTGCACAAGGCAATTACCACAGGTAATCCAGGAATGGATTAAAAAGCATAGAAGAACCAATACAAAGTGTCATATTTTAATTTCTGTGGAACACAACACAATCAAGAAATGTAAGTGTCAGGTTTTCATGGTTAATCTACTTGATTTTGCAGTTGACGGTTGTGATATACTGGATATTTTTGGAATAATCATTGTGACAGAGTTTTCAGAGTTTTTTGTAATAATCAGTAAATATATATCTGAATTTCTGAATGTTAAACTTAAATCACCATAAAAAGGTTACCTCTGCAAAAGGTTTACTAAGCTGATTACCAAACTCTGAAAAACTTTTTAAAGAGAGCAGCAAAAAGGTGCAAAAAGGAAGGAAAAAGTCAAGCAATCAATGAAGTCTTTTGATTTTATGGATGAGAGATAGTCATCCCCATTCTAATACAGCTACCGTCTGCAATAATGAGAAAACTCAGGAAGAAAATGAAACTGAAAAAACAGAGAGGAAGCAGTTATTATTTGGCAAAGATACTGTTAGGGCCTGATGAAAAGCTACTTGTCATTCCAATTGAGTGTGCTATATACTGAACACTTCTCCATCTCCTTGGAGGCCTTTCACATAAGTTTTCCAGAAGATAGTCTTGGGAGTTATTTATCCATTATGTAAACTCCTTAGTAAGCAGAAACAGAGCTGTTCTTCAGGTACATTTTAACCTATCCATTCCAGAATCCCCATTGCAGTCAATANAAAAAAAAAAAAAAAAAAAAAAGTATCAAAGAACCAACTGCTCAGGAAGTATTGGTATGGATGTCTGTTGTTCCTTATTAAGAGAAGCTCAAGCAGCAGAGAAAAAATGTTGTACAGGGTATCCTCTGGTTAAAACCACTTAACCTGGAGGCCCTTCCCTCTCTGCCACTGAAGATTCAGATTTTTACAAGAAGTTCTCAAGATATCTCAGTCCCAGAAGATACATCAGGGACAAAAGAGAGGCAAGGCCATTTACGGCCAAGAGCTGGCTATTGGATCAGGACATCCAGACTCTTTGAGGCACCCTCTGAGGTGCCTGGCAGCCTGCGCTCTCCGAAGGCTATATTCAATTCTACTACCAGAAGTAACATTTTATCTGGAAAGTATCACTGCAGATCTTCAACTTAACCATTGATCAAAACTAAACCTCCCAAACTACCTCTGTCCTTGCATATTTGGTCCTGCAGAAGCACTACATGTCATCACAACTTAACTGATTTTATTTGGGAAGCATACTGAGACTTCTTCACTTCAAGAAAAATTTCAAGACACCAACCTCAGGAACTGCACTTCTAAGACACAATCTTGTATTAAGAGAAAAGAAATTAACAGAATAAACGTTCATACAAAGAAGACTCCTCTGTCTCTAAAAACTGTTCTCAGTTTATTTCATAACAGAGAAATTGTGCAATATGAATGCTACCATGGTAACAACTCACTTTATTGAACAAGAGAGAAAACAATTATCCCAAACCTGCATATCATGCAAGCACATGCAGTAAATTTAGTGCTGCCCTTTCCCCCCTTGCGTTTTTTTTTTCTCTTGCAAAAAGAAGTCAATTTTGAATTTATACATTATAGCAAGCCGGGCACCATTTTGCTCTTCCCCTCCCACTTCTTTGTATATTTTATACCTCTTGAGCGCATGATGTGAAGGACCCAGTTACTTACAAAAAGAAAAAGGGATTAATGAATCAGAAATGCTCTTCCCCCTCCTGAGTTAAGTACAGAAGACTCCTATGTAAATGGTTTGCGCATTAAAAAAAAAAAAAAAAAATCAAGCCCTTAGGCAAGAATAGCACATGCTTAGTATTCACTCAGTATACTTAAACAGAAACCCTTACATTTACAAGTAAACCAAAAGTTATTTATCTCCAAATACAAATTAAACTTGATTTTACTGTTCTGTCCAAACATTCTTTGCAATGTCATGTTTGTGAACATATTGTTATATTTTATATACAAGGGACCATAATATTTTCAGAAGAACTGCATGGGATTTAGCCATACAAATCCAATTAATGTCAATAGAAGTTGTATGGCTAAATCCCTGTGCTCAGCTTTGAAATTTTGGAAGCTGTGGGGGAGGTTTTAGGAGTAGTGAATATGTATTATACAAAACTCAGTTTTCTCAAAGAGAGATAAAATAGCATGAAGGTACCTACAGATGTCAACAAACATATTTATGTGACTCTCCCATGAAAACCACATCCCTCGCTAAGCATGCAAGAATTCTACAAAATTCTATTTTACCACAATATCATCAGTATTATCCTGTAGCCTATGTGAAAAAAACTAATCACACGTATGTATCAGTTGGACAAATTATTCTTACTTTATCTCCCGTTTCAATGTTTTTACTTCCATTTGCAATGGATCTGCTTGTCTAATAAAAAATGTTCAAGAATAAATTTAATCCTGTGTTCAGTTAGAGGATAGCCAAGAGGATGTGTTTGGGATATATAAAATTCATGTTTTTAAAGGCTACTTTAAAGAGATGAGTTAGATGTACTGTTTAAAAAGATCTCATTTGCCACAGACTTTCCTTACTTTTTTGGTTCATTTAAAATCCAAAACAACTTAAGAGTAGAAATAAAAAGTGCTCTCACCCGATTTTAGCAAAAAAGAATACAGCTAATTTTGGCTTTTTGGCAGACTTCTTTTACGATGACTTACTACAATTTATGTCCACACACACTCATCCACACCTATAATACCAGCTGTGTTAAATTCTTAGTTCAGGGTCCTGCCTTCATGGAAATGGAACTCTCCAAACCATGCAAATGTATCATACTTTGATTTAAAAAACAAACAAACAAACAAACAAAAAGAAGAACCCTTTCTTAAGTATATATTTTAATGTCCTGTGCTTTATAAATACACACACACAAGTATTGCTAAATACATATAATACCTTCCTACGAATTTCTCAGAGAAAATGAAAGTATAATTCCAATAGTTGAACTGGTGAAACTTACAATTCCTTGTTTAAAAAAAAAACCACAGTTATTCATAGCTGCAGATGAATCCTTTTTCTCTTTTCCAAAAACCCTCAACAACCAATACCTGGTATTCACTTAATAAATATGGCAACTAGCTGCTTTCCATTTTAAGATATATTATTGTATAAAAGCAAAAACATCAGATATGTATGTTTTGCATACAACAGTTTAACAAATCCCAAGAATATTATAATCGTAGAAGAGATATAAATAATTATTATACAATAATTTATTTTTGCATTTGACAGTAGTTTTTGTATGGACACTTTTTTTTCCCCCCAGTTCAAGAGCAATTCACTAAGGCAGTGGCAACTTTTTTTTAAAATTTATTATTAAGTAGGAGTATACAAAAAAAGTCTTACGGGAAGGTTTAGTATTGGGCTAGTTAAAAGCTTTATTTCAAGCCTGATGAATGGTTATAATTAATTTGAAATAAGTACTGTATCCTCAAAGAGAGAAACCACCTCTGCACATCTTTCCTGAAAAAGATAAAACTGCTACTTCACAATAAATGAACCACTGCTGCTAGGAGTAAAAAGAGTGTTACCTAACTATAACACAACATTTTTCTGCAGTAATATGTTCTGCAAGCCTTATTATTTGACTAAAGACAAATTTATAAAGGCATTATCCTGTTATAACCGATATGCGGCAATACACAACAGCTACTGAGATGGTATCTGAATTGGTAGCCTCTCTGGTCAGTAGCTCTCCCCAAAGCCTACTTTGAATTTTGCATTCTTTATACAGTGTTACAGTTTCTGGGCTACAGAATTTCAGTGTATTAAAAATGTCAGCAAGTGGAAATTGCAATAATTAACACTTGAACAGAATTAAATAAGAAGTTGTTGCGCGAAGAAAAGACTTATATCCATAAACCATTCCAAATGCAGTAGTCTCCAACGCCCTTCTTTCCATGTTTTCGACAACCTCCGCTGTTTCCTCTGTCTCTTGCAGCGCCTTCCAGTTTCTCATTACATCCCTTTAAAGGCCATAACGTGTCCTGCCCCTCCTGCTCCCCCAGCTACGTGGGGAGATGCTGCTGCATCCTGGGGGGTGGCTCTGCGCTCTGCTAACTGGCCAGCACCAGCCAAACAAATATAACCTGTGCCTGTGCCGATGCCTCAACAGAGGGTAAGAATGCGGGCACCAATCTCCATACCTTTGAAACCTCTACCCTTCTGCCAATTTTGGCCAGAATTGGATAAGCTAAAACACACAAAGGATGTAGAAAGGGTGAAAAAACTGACAGACATAAATGACATAAATGAGGCGAGAACCGATACTCAAGGAATTAACCAACCCTCTGAAAAGAAGATATTGTGAATATAAGGTGCATGCTAACGATAAACACTCAAACGTATTAAGGACTGAAAAAAGGTCTGATTAGAGTTTCTCCTCAACAGCTTATGCAGTACTTGAATGCTCCAAACAACACAGCATTTGGGAGTGGAGGAATGAGTAGTGGCTCTGTAATTAACCACTGACACATTTGTAAAGTCCTTTTCCTTTGTTTCAAAATTCTTAAGAAACGAACAAAATCTGTATTTTAAAAAAAATTATCTAGAAAACTGAAACAGGTTTGAGATTCCCAAGCAGCCTCCTCCAAGCAAACTTCTTCTGTGGTCTATAAAAGCAGCAGGCTGCTGAAGGAACCAAGGAGATGAAATGCGATCAATAGCTGTTAACCGTACGCAGGATCGTCTGCTTCACAAACTGGTAGTTACTCATTCAGAAATGTAATTTCCATTTAGGTGACTAATGAAATAATACTTCACTGCAAGATTTTTCAGAGGACAGGTTATAATCATTATCCAGGTTTGGGGCTTAGCGTTTAATCTCTAACCAGGTATTTTTCTTCCAAGGGACAGGCCTGGTCTTGCACTTCTGCCTGTGCAGAATCTGTGTTTCTCCCCACTTTTTGACTGGCTCACCCCTAACCATAGCTTGGGTTACAATTTCCAGTGACAGAATACAGCCTATTGAAAATGGCACGATTAATTTAACTAGAAAGCAAAGCGCAAGCAGACAGAAATGGATTAAAAAGCAACAAAACCCTATATACATATGGTCTTATCCAAGACCTGCCTGGTTAACATTCCCCTTTTCTCAGACGGGGTGAAGCACTGGGCACTGCCCAATGGCAGTGGCGGCCCTCCACACCACAACCCGATTCCTCCCCTCCTTCCCCCTCTGCACTGGAGCCGGGGAGCAGCTGAACTGAACGCAAGCCACCGCCAGGGTCCCAGCAAGCCGGGAAAGCGCAGCTGAGTTTAACCCTTCGGGCTCCACAGCTGCACTACATCCTCTGCTGCGAGAGACGCACGCAACGCTGGTAATTTCCACATTCCCCATAACTGCTAAAAGCTTTACTGGAAAATTTCACAGAAGACACTGGCACATCTCTACTTCGTTTTGACAGCAGGGAAACAGTGCTGTGAAGCAGGAGAGATTCATTTTCTTCAGTGAGACCAGGTGTCATGATTTTCCTGTTGAGACATAATGGCAGGACTACAGGTGTAATGTGATGTTATTCACTATTCACTTTCTCATTCTTCCTCCAGGAAATACTAAATAGACGTACCCAACTTCCAAAATTCGTACCATGGGTTCTCTATAACAGGGGATTCCAGTAATGTAGTGAATTGTGAAAAAAGGCAGGTATGGCTAAAAATGTACCTTTTACTGCTGTAATTGTATGAACATTAGTCACAATAAAGATACTTCCCATTCCAAGCATGAGAAATGTAGCAATAAAGATAACAGTAGACGGTATGCTTAAGGACATCCAGGCTATCACAGCTGCAACTCAGTATTTAGATCTGACTTAGAAGGAGCTGAGACAAAGAAAAAAATATCTCAAATGAAAGTAACTGACAAATTCTTATTTAGTCAAAAGGTTAGACCTACATGTGGAAGAAAAACAAGGGCAATTTACATTGGGTCATCCAAATTCCTGACATATCCAAAGATTCCAGAGACATAAATGAAATTATCACTAATCTAAACATAAAGTCAGCCACTCAATAAAGGTTTAGTCCAGATATTAAGATTTATCATAGCTTTACTTTCATCTGAAGTGGTCTGTCATCTTAACTTCAATGCGGAATTATATCACTTCAGAAAAAGAAAGCATATTTCAGTAGAACAATTTAAGTGGCTTTCCAGAAGGATACTGAAATGTTTCCTTGCCTTATACAGTTTGTGTATTTTTTTTCTAAGTATTATTGCTTAATATCACATCTTCTTTCATTAAACAACCTCTACTGTATGTTCCTACAGTGATCAGAGTGTGCTGGCCTACCAGTCATTTATAAAGTTGATCAGGTTGATGACTGTCTATCATTTTATATAATGTATTCAACTCTGATTACACAGTAAAACCAGTCTCCTAAAGATATAATAGAAAAAAAAGATTTACAAAGCACTACCAAATAATTAAGACAAATAACTGCATATCTATTTAGAAGCTGGAAAATGTCATTTTCCAGCTGTGTCTATTTAAGACCAGTGTGCAATCTGATACAAGATGCCTGTATTTTATGAGCAACTTCAACTGCATAGTGCCCCTATATTAAGCACATGTCTTGTGTGTGTCTGTGTGAGCATGTGTCTGGAATTCAGGACTAGTTCCAATACTTCAAAACAGTGATAGTTTGTCCTAAAATAGCTGCAAAACAAATAAACAGAACAATCCTCCAGAAGATGAAGAATACATAGACAAACATTTATGCCCCTTGTTTCCAAATTCCTCTCTTCCTATTTAAAAAAAGTATTACTATTTAACATTCAAATGAAAGGCATTCTCTCACTACCTAAGCAAATCAAGTTAAAAGAACTATGAAGATGACACTGGTTGGCAACCACATAATGACACACTTGACACATATCATGTCTGCAAATAATTTTTTATGTTCCTCATTCATGTAGGTTTAATATTTTCTCCAGAAGAATGTAGTATTTATTAGTATGACATTTCCAAATTCAACTTGCAAGAAAAGTTGTATAACTAGCTTTTTACTATTTGGTTGTAAAGTAAGAGTTAATTTTAAATAAATGCCTAGTTTTCAGTATTTTTTATTCATACGAATATGACCTCAAGCAAGTCTATCATGGGATGCAATACATACTTTATATGGATAGCATTTTATAGATTATACAGATAAGAGTATTGTTCCTCCCACAAGGCAGAGGGACTTAAATCACGAAATATTCAGGATGATTATTGTATCAAAGGCAAGACCTAATGCAGAACTGAAGTAAGGATCAAGGTTAAAGCTTAGTCTGAAAAGAATTTACATAAATTATGTTTCACTAGTGTACCATGAGGCTCATTTTGCCAGTTTATACTGTGTTAGACCATAGGAATTAGAGGTGGGAAGTATATATTTAGTCATCTTCCCTCTCCTCCCTCCAACACAGAATTCTTTCCTCAAGCTTATTTCTGAAAGGTTTGGTCATTTAAATAGCTCAAGCAATAGGACAAACCACTAAAACTTCATGGGAGACTACTGAACACTTTAACATGTCCCATAGAAAGCTTTCCCCTCCCCCCAATAGTATTCCCTCATATGACTTCATTACTCCTACTTAGACCTCTTCAGACTCCTCTAAATGAATCCTTTTTTGGTACTTGAAGGCTATAAATATTTGTAGACATTTTCATCATCCCCTGGTAGCTATTTAGCCAAATTAGTGTAGGGATCATCTCTCTTCATTTGAGCATCACCAAGCACAGAGGTAGCTATAAGTAATAATTATGCGTGCTCATTTCCTTTAATCTTCCTTCACAAGTCATTCCCTTCTAGCCTCGAATTTTTGCTGCTCTTCATGCTTACACCTTCTTTTCGGTATTACTCCTCTCCAATTATTTTCCTTTCTCTGAACAGCTTTGTTTCACGTTGTTTTCCCTTATACATGATAGCTTGAATTTACCAGTTCATCCTGATTTTTTTCATTGATGCATGTATTTTTTTTTAAATAAAGCATCAGGTTTAAACCCATCTCTTCCATTCATGTCAAACACAACCACAGAAAAAATAAAATCATCTGCATTAAAGACTAGCAGTTTAGCTTATTAAAAATATTATAAGCCTAGTACCTTATGGATTCATATTATTTATATTGCCTTTGTTGTTGTTGTTGTTGTTGTTGTTGCTGCTGTTTGTTTTTTAATCTTTGGCCTTGCTTTTCTAGGTTTTCGGCATCACCAACTTTGGGTAATCAGTCTGAAACACCTTTGATTTTCACAGTATAGATAACTAACCTTTTTCTTTACATTTGTCTCTTTAACTGTATGACACTTTCACCAAAAATGATTAATTAGATAAAGACTTCAAGCAGCATCTTTCAATCCCTACCACACTTGCTTTCTTTGTAGAGGCTTGCTATCTTCCTTCACAATGGTTCCAAAACACTGAGTTATCCCCAATGCCTGAGCACAATGTGTGTACAAAGGCCTTGTCCAAGCCTGACTGAGACAGTTTTACTCTCAACGGACAGTAGTCTGGAAGTAAATCCCAGATGCTGAGTAGAACTTTAAAATGAGGCTATTTTGGTATAGACGATGAGAACAAGATATTAGTTTGAGAAGGTGTAAACCAAATCATAAATCATAAAAGTGATAAAAGGAGTATCTTTTAGGCTAAGGAGTATTTATATGTTAACTTTCCACCTGTACCTCTTTATTTTTCCCAGTCATTAAGACGTGGTCTGGTTCTGGTCATGACCATACAGAAAACATGCTAAATTAAGTGGTCAAACAGAAGTCCACAGGCTAAATCTAGTCCCTGAAATCCCTACAAAGCTAAAAACAGCAGACTCTCAATTCATTTTGCTCCATCTAGGAGGGAAGCAGAAAACAGGCAAAGTATGCACTGACTGACAGACCAGCAAACCATTCAACAGCTCCAGGCAAACATCATGTGCCTCCAGCCAGCCACCCTCCCCCCTTTACTATATCTGATTTTCTGATATGCTTTATGATGCAGGTTGGTAGTTTGAACGGAAAGGTAGCTTAGCTACTTCAAAAGCTTGTTTGTAAAAGGTAAGTGTCCAGAATTATGTTAAATGGCAACCCTTCTGTCACTGGTATCTAATAGACAGTCAGGGAAAAAAAAGAAAAAAAAAAAAAGGAAAAAACAACCAAAAGAAAAAAAAAAGCCATGAAACTTGAATTACACAGAAAAATTTTCAGGATACAATTAAAAAGCAATAAAAAGAAAAGATTATGCTGCTGTTATCGCTGCTACACCTGTCCAGTGAATCAGAAAAGATTACTTCAGTCTCCCACTCTTCTAGACTGTCAGTCTAGCATCTTTTACAAGCACTACAGTCACACAAATTATTAAAAAGCTTTTCCCTACACCATCAGTGTTACATATCCATTAGAGGCCACTCCAGGCTAGAAAATATCTGTTGCAAAAAGTCTTCCTGGGCCATATGCTAGTAATAAATAAGAAAGGCTGGAAAAGATCATTTTGTATCAACAATCTTCAGTTTTCTTCTCATGTCTCTGTGCTAATCCCTTAAATCAATCTGTTTACTCTCAGTACCAACTATAGCAATTTTTTTAGAACTACATTACTCTTCGGTTCATCCTCTGACTTTAACTTTCATATTTCTTGCCCAGATATCTAGAATATAAAATGCCCTCTTGTCCTTTTTATGTAGGTCACAGATGCTCTGAGATACATCAAGCACTCCGTGATTATTAAACTAGATCAACTTGGGTCCCAATCTTCTGCCTTTTAATAGATATTCCAGCTACCATCCCTCTTGTTTTTTCAAACTTACTGCAATTTAACAGAATTTGAATTCAGAACCTTTTAAAGACACAGATGCTCCATCTATATATTCTATTTCTTATATTGGAAAGTTTTAACAAGTTCACAAAACAACGATGAATGCCCTACACTTCATTTGTATTATATTTCAAGAAGCATGTATGAAAGGTGAGTAGGTGGAAAAAAGAAATTACATATGAGTTAAAAACATGCACACTGAAAAATACCTTCCAGTGCTCAATGTGAATTGTTATAACGATGTAGCATCATGTCCTGATAGAAATGGAAATAAACTGTATTTATAATCTTATTCAGAAAAAATTACTACTTAGAAAATATGACATAATAATTTGAAGATTAAACTACAGATAATACATATTTTTTAAACTTTCTCTACATGGATAACAGGAGGGTAACAGATGAACATCTGAATGAAGTTAAAGGTTGCCCCATCACATGTTAGTGAAACATACTTCCAGTTGACAACTGCATTCTGCTCATCTGAAATAGATCTGCTGTCAAGTAGTTCAGTTCAAATTTTAGTTGATGAGCTATGTCCAAAAATTCACTCTGAATAAGCTAAGTTATATTTTTAAGTTTTACCTCCAGAACACTTTTTGAACTTCAAATGAGTACCCTTTTAATTTTTGTAATTCTTCTGTGAATTCCACTTGCAGAAGTTACACCTAGTCTCTTCATATTTCAAAACAACAAAGGCATCAGATCCTACCTTTCTTATCATATATAGCCTTCTTATGTGAAATAAGATCACTCTCAGAAAATGCCTTTCAAGAGACACTGAGCTGTTCTATAGTTGCTGTTATTGTAATCTGGTTGAAAGATATATGGTTCACATTAAAATCTCAAGGATGTAAAATGACAGATCATCCTCAGAATTCTGCAAAGTAAGTTTCTACCAGGAAAACCTTGTCACTGAAACAACGGCATTTCAGCACTTGTTCTCTGGAAGAAATCAAAAGCAGTCTTGCAAAAAGGGAAGGAAGGCTTACACTAGGCTGCCAGCCTTGCAATGAAGTCCTGGAGCATGCCTTTCCCAAGTACACTACACAGCCTAACTGGTCAACTTATCTCATGGGAGACAGAAGAAGTGGCAAGATGTATAAATCAAGCACTTCTGCTGCTCTGCAACAGTTTTGGTGAGAAACATTACATCTGAAGAGGGATATTTGAAGGTTTTTTTGTTGTTGTCTACAATGTAAATATTTGTATCTGAGGCTGGATGCTTTGACTCCATTTCTAGTTGATGGAGTAAAATGGGTACTTTCAGGACATGGCTCACTGTAACTTAATATAGATGCAAAAAGTTGTCATAAACAGGGTGTTTTTAGATGCTCATGTCTATATTGATACGCATGGGATGATGTTCTCTGCATGCCTATTTCTCTAACAGGAAAAGGATACTAAATGACTAGCTCAGATATACTTTTACCATGCAGACATTTAAATATGGCAAGACCAATCTCATCCAAAATAACATTTTTTTTTGTCTTTAGCCCTCCTTCATCTCATGTGAGAAATTAAATCATAAGATAGTAAAGACAGAGATTTCGTGCAGCACCTAATGTACCTTGGGATATTCACCACCATTTTCAGCCCTTAAAATAATAATAATTTTACAGTAAACCTGTTTATTAGTCAAATCATTGGGAATTTTACTAAAATCTACTTTTCTGAATCAAGCTTTTTCTAGCCTGAGCTAGGCTAGGATTTGTTTTGGCTTCCTATTCTGTCACTCTTCTATATTCTAAATAATTGCAATAATTGCAATGTTTACTAAGAATATAAACTTTTCCTAAGTGAGATTTACTCACACTATGCTGTCAATCTTCCACACTGGGCTCCCCCAAATATTTGCCAATTTTCATTTCCATAGATGGAGAACAGATATTATTTCAATTCTTACTAATCCTCATTTATCAAGAGGCATTCCTTTGTCAACAAGCTTCATATTTTGAAATCCTGCCTTTCAAATTAACTGTAACGCAGCTGCTTCTTTTGTCCAAGATGCTGTGGCAAGCCCTGCTGTTCCCTATCAAATGAATAGAAAGCAGCAGAGGGTCTTTGGGGGAGGAGGGATGTCAAGTAGAAAGTCAGTGGCTAAGACTGACTGTAGCTGGCAGAGCAGAAACAATGCAAGTATTCACTGAAGTGATTCAATATATTCCTTAAAATCCTGTTTTGCTACCTTGTGCACTAACTCTGCATGCATACACAGCCTTGGTACGTTCTGACCCTATCAAAAACTGTAAGGGGTCTCCCAGTATACATACCATGCTCCAAATTTATTTCACATATAACACAATGAAGGCACCTGTAGCCAAATGACAAATGGGGTTTAAGTATGTGAAGAGAACTTAATTGAGGTAGGGAGATGTAATAATATGTTAGACAGGGAGAGGAGAACAAGGACCACATGAGAACTAGCCTAAGGATCAGATCAGTAAAACGAACATAAAATTATAGTCAACTGGTGATATTGAACCTTTTTCAGGGCATAACTGAAAGTGACAATTATATTACTATGTGCAGGGAAGAGACAGACTCATTTCAGTGGGAAAGGCTGCAAAATGAAGACCTCGAGAGGATACTGGTGTTCTTACAACAAGGATATTGGTGTTACCTCAACTCCGCTGAGGTAAATACCACGGAGGAAGTAAGCTGTTTAGGCTAAAAGACAATGGCAGCACAAAGTAAAACAGGTAAAACTGGTCTTCGGTAATTTTAAACCAGAAATTAAAAATTAGTTCTAGTCACCAGGGGAGTGAGAAAACTGGTACACTCAATATAATTTCTTGACTATAGAGCCTAGTCCTAGTCTTGAAATTGGATTTTGCTGAACCAGGCTCTATACAAATGCACAAAAAAGAGATGGTGCATTCCCCCAAATAGTTTGTAGTCCAAGTTGTAAAAGAAACCAACATACTTATTTTTAAGAAAGAGACTGATAAAATTTAGGGACAGGGATTAACGATGCCATTCATGATGATCTGAGGGCTCAATAGGTTCTTTCTAGTCTTATGTCATATCATATCACACAAGAATTTGCAAGAGAACTAACAAACTCTACTGTAACTCTCTGGTTTACTTGATCCAAAGACAAGTATCAACTATCTCTCCTAATACTGTGTACGAACTTATTTCTGTGAATAGCTGATGATTCTGGAACAGATTATGTGCATACACTAAATGGTTAAAGGAAAGTGATTTAAAAACTTATCATATACAGGCTGTTTTTAGATATATACATTATTAAGAGAGGTTGTGCAGTACTTGCTTAATTAATCTTTGCTGTCTTAACAGATGAACCAGATGTACTATTATGTTCTTTGTTCTTCTCTAAAGAGGGGATGAGCTGATTATTTATCTCCAAACAATAGAAGTTCATGTACTATAGTGAAGATTTTTTTTTTAATCTGGGAGGCAATCACTAACAAGCTTCAGCTGCAACTGCTTGATGTAAACACAGTGTGAACTTGCTCCTGGAGTATTAAATGATGATGTTCCTTCCATTAAGTACATGAAACCAATTTCTAAATAAGCGTGTAAAGAGAGGGATGGAAAGGACAGAGTTTGGGAGGAGGGAAACTGTTTTGTATTTCATGTAGCATCATACTTAGTTCTTTTACATACTGACACATTTTCACAGATAAGTTAAAATCTGCAAGGGTTCAAATACCATTTACAAATAATATCCTGAGAGAACAGAAGTTAAAGAAACTGTCATGCAACAAATTCCCTATGTTATACACCATTATATTCCTTTGTGCTCTGACACCTCTGAGATTGCATGGTGTATACAATGTTATGTTCACATGGCCACAAAAATTGTTTGTGAACATTTCACAGGTTCACAGAGCACATAAAACACTTTATCACTACTCTAGCAAACTTGTATATCTACCTCTAAATCACATTTTCTTATTTGATTAGATTTGAAAAGATCAAATTTATTGTAAACCCATTAAAAAAAAATTAGTGTATAGCTAAATGGTGGTTTATAGGAAACAGCAAATTCTTAGAGATATGCTACTAAAATAAAAAAAAATAAAATTAAATAGCAGGAAGGTTTGAAATGAGTCAATTTTTGTAATTAAGTTTGACAGAACAAATTTATGATTTAACACTACCTTCCTTGAACTGAATCACCCATGAAATTCTCCCTCTTTCTTCAGTACCCTTTCTCTCGTCATAACCAAAATTTCTTCCATAAAACTCATTTCCAAAAGTTCACAATAATTTGTCCTTTTAAATGTATTAGGTTATTTTTAAGGCATCAATTAAGTGCCAAGGTGGGTACTATTACCAGCAACTCTTTGGAGAAATAAGACAAAGTTTTTCCACCTGAAATTACTGGAAAAAAGAATTTAAATAGAATAGATAAAGAGAAATCAAATATAATTTGGTTAAGAAAATATTTTTACATTAAGAAAACAGCCCAAGAAATTGTAAAACCACATTAATAATATACTCAAAACAATCAAACAAAATCAAATTAGGTCAAACAACATAATGTAGCTGAAACAAAATTATTTTTTCCTCAAAGAAAACTTTTTTGTACCAATTAAAACTATAAGGAATCAAGCATATTTGTCTGTCTGTCTCTTCACAATTTTAATTACAAAGTAAGACTTAAACTGAGAACTAAGAATAGAGTTTTATTTTTCACAGCCATGCTGAGACTTAAAAATTATAGTCAGCTATTTGGTTAAAAGTAATGTTTGCTCCTTTTCTTTCAGATAACAGCAGGCTCTCTCAAGCTGCCATAGTCAGTGCTAAAGTGCTAACCTATGTTACCATGCTGTGCGTCACATTAAATTCCTATTTCAGCTTGTGAATTTCTGACAGATTAGTCCAATGAGCAATAACAGAAAATGAGAAGGGAAAAAAAAAGTTGTTTTTCTTATATTGGTTACCTTTCTCTTATCATCTTCCCAAACATACGGAAATCAACAGATTACTGATGAACAGATTGCTACCCTTTTTAATCAATAGATCAATCAAGCAAAATAAAGCACATCTTACGCATGTACATCTGCGGAAGAACACAGACAATATGGTCATATTCAACAGTACTAATAACCTGTAGCTGTATAAATCTGCCAACAGCTGTTCTAATAATCTAAAAAGTCTCTTTAGTATGGGCAACCATGAAGTCACCGGATCAAAAGGCTGCATTACAACACTGTATGGACATGACACCTGCAGGCTATGTCCCAATTATATATGACTTTATGCCTGACGTATATATATGATATTATTTACACAAGACTACCAATATTCTGTGCTGGCAAGATGTGTCTATGTACTTTCAAATGCACTGAAAGAGGTGGGAAAGTTTATCTGGATCAGCAATGAAAATCAGACAACCCCAGAATCTGTGGTTTATATCCCATCATTCTTACCACAGGGAGGTTAAGAAGCAAATGTCTTCTGACTGACTAGACAGAAGGGTCCATCATAAAACTAATAGCTTTCATGAAGCCCAAGAAAAAGCTTTTCAGACCTTTTCCATGTAGTTTTTTTTTTGTAAGAGTAGATGCTCTTCCCTCCATGAAATTATAGTAGGACTATTCTGGGGAAGACAATTCTCATGGACGGATTGCATTAAGCAGTGTATTTTTATTTACTTTCCTCTGAAACAAGAGGACAGTGATATGCAAGCAATCATCTGTAGATCAAGTTAATGGGGCTGAGACAGTGGCTGATGACAGTCTCTTGTAATTTAAGTCTAGAACTTGAGAAGTGATAAAAATAGAGAAATACAGGACAGCATGTTTATATCCCAGAAACAAAATAAAAAAACCTATATCTTTAATCAACTCCAAAAGCCACTTTAACTTTTACAGTTATCTTACTTCTGAATGTTCACTACTTAATTTTCAGTGATAATTCCACTTTTTAACAACATATAAAATAATTCTGCAAATACATCCACATACTTGTATTTATATAACTGTTAGAATTACTACCTTATTTTGGGGTACTGCTGCTCACTACTACCTAAAGGGAGCAATAGAGCACTATGAAGCAATCTCCAAATTCAGACACATGATATACACTAATTATGTCTTGAATCAGCTTGCAATATCATCTTTGAGATTAAAAGCCTTTTTAAAAAAGATATTCAAAAAAAACCCAAGAAACATCAGCACAGATGACTTATATCACAAAGTTTTGAATGCTAAGCTTAGCTGAGAACAGGATAGAGATATTTGCTGCCACAAAAGAAGTCCCACACATGTACTTAACTAGATCATTTATTAAAAATTTTCCAATTTAAAATTAAAAAAAATTTAAATTTCTTAAAAATTTTATCACTGACTCTAGCTGGTTGTCAAGAGAAGGGACAAGTACGATGTTTCCAGATTTTCACAGTAAAGAGCAAAAAAAAAAAAGTAGTTTGGGAGAAGAAGAAAAAGCAGAACCAACAACTTTAATTTTTCAGTATTTTGCTTGTTTTGAGAAAGACTCATGACAAAAATAATCTACTTATGGACATATGACCATTACAAAAGCATGTCCTATATTTTTAACACTCTCCAAAATAAAAACAGTTCCCACCCCTCTCTGTTCTGCTCCATAAGGCCTCTTTGAGAGTATCTTAGCACAATTTAAACAGACTTTTTCCCTCTGGAAACATATATACCTGCTCTAACTTTTCAACAGAAACTTTCTTGTTTTAGCGGTAAACACTCTAGTCCGGCCAGATGTAAAATATTCATTAAGCAGTCCCCACAACAGCAAGCAGAGCTTGAACACAGTACAGGAACAGTTGATCTAGTAAAAAATAGTTCTCATTCTGCCAAGACTTGTTGAGCATAGAATGGAAAATTCAGTATTTTCAAACATTAACACAATCTGAGCTTGTAAAAGCAATCAGTCTTTTCACTTGAAATGATTTTTAAGTTGACACTATTCCTGTTTATCAGAATTGATACATCAAGGGGATCTAACATAAGGCATTAATAGAGTTAGCATTATAGTTGTGATACTCAATGTCCCAGAAAGCCTTATGACAAAATAAAAGCAATCTATTTATCAAAGAAGCAGATAACAAAACCAGGTTTCTTTCCAGTCTTCCAACAACTTCACCATAGTTTAGAGTTACAAAAAAAACTGGATTATCTATCAAATGTAAGAATATCAAATTCTCCTCTGAGAAAAGCAAGATACAAAGTATTCTTCTAAGATACAACAGAGGAAGGAATATTGCAGGTAAATTGCCAAATACAGTTTGAGCTTATATAAATAATATTAGTTATTCCTTCATCTATTCCATGCGACAAGACAAGAAAGCAAGGCAAAAAGAAAACAAACCTGTCACATTTCTATGCACCAGGAAAGGGTTTTTTCTTTCTTTTTGTTTTTAAATGAAATTATGTTCCTCTAGCTCCCTCCAGCTGGGACCATGCTATATGCATCAGTGGTTTTGTGCATTTTTAACAGAGCTGTATCATATTGGCGATTAACATATTACTCTAAATCTTATAGCTGGACACTTACTCTAACTTCACATAAAAAGCTCTAGCTCTGTGGAAGGGTTTTCTTTTTTTTGCCATATTGGAAAATTTATTTTTTTACTCTCACTCCAAATCCTTACACATTCATAACTAAACTAATTTTAGGAATTTGTGGTACTCCTACAGAAATTCAGATGCATTTCTTAGATCCAGTATCAAACAGAACAAAAATGTCAACTAAATGAAATGCAGGTTATAATGTGTAAAATACCTTATATGACACATTACACCCACAGAAATAGATAGCCTATGTAAAAAATCTCATTTTCCAAATGTGCTATAATCAGAAATGAGTTCTAAGTATACAACCATCCGAACATTACTCTCTGAATATAACCAAACTGGCTAACAGCAAAAGCACACTTGATTCTGGATGTAAATATTGACCTTTTTTTTTTTTTTTTAAATGACCTAACAGTCTAACCTAATGCATTATAGTGAAAATGCAAATAGAACTGAATTATTATAAATTATTATCCAGTAATTTTCAGGTATTAGTATACTCTGAATAAGTTATCACAGATCTCTGCAGAGGTGTCTTTCTAAACATTCTGGGATGTATTAACAGGAATAAAGTATGCAAGACAAAGGGATTAACTCCATTTTATCTGATAAAGGTAACACCATAGCTCAAGTGAAACTAGATTCAGGCAATCTTCCTTATGATACTTCACAAGAAAGCAGAAGCATGATAAAAGGTTTAAAAACCATGACTCATGAGAAATGGTTAGAAAAACTCAGTATCAAGAAGCAATCAGAAAAGAATGTTGGTAGAGGAAATTCTGTTGGCTAATTTTGTCTTGTAAATCATAATCTTAGAACAGTAACAAAAATATCTTCCTTCTTACTGGCTGCAATATTAAATCAACAATCCTTGTCCACTTCAATGTAAAATGAGCTGATTTAATTTAAATCACTGCTGATAGCTCTTGCACCAAGTTTCTTGCAAAAATTCACTCATGCATCCTATTTAAAACATAGTTTTATAAAGAGAATAAAGTTGCATTTCTCTTTAAATGCAAGGAACCTAAAATTAAATATTACCCTTCTACAATCGAACAGACTCTCAGAACCTTTGCAGTGCACACCTGCAGTAGTAATGTATTGCTTCTTTGTATCCCTCCGTTCTGTACTAATTGCACTTGGACACAATATACTTTTGCTATTCTGTGCAGTGGGTCCATGCAGATACACAAATCACACTCCATGTTGCTCCCCAAGTCTGCAAAAGCGAGCTGCTAGGAAGCATCAACTGGGGTACATAGGAAAGGAAACCCTATGACTTGTTTGTTGTAGGATGTAGACTGCATACCACAAAGTTACACTGTTTTTAGCATGCTTTGAAAGTGTATTTTCATTTTTTTCCATCATTAAAAATAAAATGTTATCTTTTAAAATACATTGGCTACATGCTCAGCCTAACCATACAACCAATGAGAAAAACATGAACACGGTCTGTGCAAGTTCTGTCCCAGGCAACATGCCAAGTGGTGGTGGTCTCATCTGCAACCTGTTAAATTATTACACAAAAGTGCATCTGAAGAAAAATGTTTAAAGATTTTGTCCTCTAAATTGGTTACAGAAGTCAAAAAATGCTTCAACCTCCATTATCTCTTGGTTAAAAAAACTATACAAAAGAAACAAGCAAATTCAAACAAATTCAGTGACAGGAAATAGTAACCCCCAAGTGTGTTAAAAAAAGTACCTGATCAATTAGAACTAACAAGAAAAACAATGAATTTTCTGGAAGAGAAGGAGCACTGAAAACTTCTCAAGTGAATGTAGACCTATATTCACATATGTACTGACATCAATATTCTACAAAAGGAAAAATCTCACTTTAATTTCCTCTCAAACATTTTCCCTCCTAGAGGTGGCAAAATTTTACTTAAAAGCATAACACAAAACCTAGAAGTTTCAGCTTTCAAAGTGGTAATTGAAACAGTTTGCATTTGCAGAAGTTCAATTTGCATAGGGTTTTTTTTGGTGCTACTCCCTTGTACTAATTAGCGAGGAAAAACAAAATGAATGAGACAAATTCATTCCTGATGTAAACCAATTCATTCACATGAATTTACAGCAGGAAAAACTTAGTCTTGTATCAACTGCAAAAATCAGACTTCTGAAAGGAAGACATTCATTTTTTATTTGAATAAAATATAAGACCATTTTAAGGACTAATTACCATTAGGAGGCAAAAATTAGATCAAGATTCAAATTTTATGTTGAAATTCTATATTGTAAAAACAAAGTATTTTTAATAAAACCTAGCATTCACAGAATATAAACATTTTGCTGCTTATTAATGAAAAAGTTTTATCTTGAAAAGCTAATAAGCAGAATTTGTGTGGACAGAAATTACACATGAAAATAATAAGAAGCAAGAAATAACAAGAAATTAACAATATGCCAGATATAATAGTTCTTGAATCTTTACTGAGATTTTTAATCCACTTTAAAGCTGAAGTGGGATATTTTCTGAGAGTACATGGGGAGAATGAACATAGTATTTGGCTCACGTACAGCTTGAGTCTACAAATGAAAGAGTACATAAAGTGACTGTTGAATCATAAAATGATTATTGAAGCAGCTGAATCAGTGGAAATGATCAGCTGAATCAGTCAAGAAGTCAAATATTTGATTTAAAACATTTTAAACTGTGTACAGTATAGTTTCAAGAATAATTTCCATGATGCCCGCATAAACAAGAAAATAAAATCTTGTGGTATCTAACAGAAAAATGTATAGATATTGTAATATTGCTCCTAAGTATTTAATTCATTTGAAAAAATATATTTACAAAATAACTAATATTGCAATCAGTGAAATATAAAATGTGTTGCACTATTCAAGAAAACAAAAAATGTAATTAAACATTAATTCTAGCTTAAACACTATTTCTGAAATCTATTTTAAACTCTATTATGTTTCATGTTATTTTACATTAGACAGTTCAAGAATTTTTAATTAAAGTTTAATGCAAAATTATTTTCAGAATTGGAGAAACAAATTAAAGCAAAAAGTCATCATTTATAATATTTTATTTTGGTATCAACAGATTTATCTCAACTTCTTTGTGGCAACCTGTGTTAGGTTTAATACAGCCTTTTTATTGTATCCTTATAGATTAATCCGGATATATTCGGAAGAAAAAACAACTACAGATATTATTTGATAATACTGCCATCTAGTGTACACTCCAAATTAGCAGAAATACTTGCTTGAAATTTTCATTCTGCAGTTTAATCTACAGGGAAAGAAGGGGGAATTACACCATGTAATTGTACACGAAACTGTATGTCTTCAGTGCTACCTAACCATGTATTGGAATAATGACATTTGTTCTCTTGTTTGGATTTAAAAATCAGCATGTTAAGTAGGCAGACATATTAATTTTGAAAATATAGAGTAAAACTGTGTTATATAACCACATAATGGTTAACCATTATGTTAACTGTTAGGCTTTAAATGTACCAAAGTTTCTGAAAATGCTTGCAGGCCAAAATGAGAGAATTTAAGAGAATAATAAATAATAAAGAGAATTTAAAGGTAATATCCCATTCATAAATTTTACTATTTAATGCTCCCCTCTCCTGTGACCATCATTCACTTTCACATTACTTGAGTAAACCATCGATCCAAACTTGAGTTTGCTCCTTGAAATTTGCAAAAGTTCTGGTAAAGCTCTAAATTTGAGAGTTGCAGATTAACAGGCAATCTTCTTGCTTCCTGCCTGTTCTCGCATCATACGCCTGAAGAGTTGCATTCTTTCATCTTTGAACTGAAATTGTTATGTTTAAAGGTCACAGTGAGAGCTGGCTTCAAACACTCATCAGCAGAACTAGAGCAAATGAAACCAATTTCAACATGACTTGGATCATATCGTATCTTCTGATATGTCTCACAAGACTATCTCACAAGACTCATTTTTCATTTCTAACTGGGCTAAACCTACTTCTGCTCCTGTTGATACAAGTTCTACTCATGGAACAAGTAAATCTCTTTTTGCCTTAGAATTCTCTTTGAGCCTCAGCTTAAACACTTCCCGTCTCAAGTCAGAAAACCACTGCCTACTACAAAGCACATAAAAACAGCACCCTGTACGGAAAGGGATGTAACTAACACCTTAACTGATAGACCTGACAGATAGACTTCACAGCACTATTGTAGCAATACAGTGAATTAAAGGATCAATACAATATTCATACAAAAGCAATTATCTCAGGCTACCTCTGATGCTAGCCAGATCACACAATAACCTTTAAATAAAGGAGCTTGAGAGAAAACATTAATTGAAGGTAGGCTACCCAATAGCTGTCTACTGCATCTGTAAAGCAACTGAGTCCCCAGCATTATTAACAACAAAGATATTCATATATCATCGATTAAATACAGTGCCACAAATCTTTAGGTCTTGTATTTTTCAATTATAAGGTGTGTATATTTGTGATGCATTGTTCTGCAAATACATAAGATAAATTCTGCAAACTTAAATGTTCGTGAAAGCTGTGACGAATGATTAAAGCATTAGCAACACTGTTGAGGTATCTTGAGCGTGTTTTTCTAGAACTTTACGTGAACACAGATGGCAGATTTAAATAAATCTTGGTTGAATTTCAGACCTAACAAGGAGAAGTAGAAAATATTTCTCTAAGCAGAAGTTGAGTGCAACTAGAGAGCAAGAAAGAAATGGAGATCCCTGAAGGCAGACATGAAAGATCTAAGAGTAAAGCTGACCACAGGAAATCTTTACTTAAAAGGAACTCCTTAAAAAAAAAAAAAGATTCCTTAAAAGGAATCTTTACTTATACAGAATACGTATTTACACTTGAGAAACCCAGAACTCTAGAGAAAACTTTGGATTTACTTAATTTCACTCAACACCATAGTTATGCTGCCATCTAGTGAAATGTGATATTCAGACTCCTCCGCAGAACACTTAGAGCAGGTGCAAATGAAAAATATTACCCCTAAGATGGGTATATCACAGGAAACGCCTTTCACCTGCAAATAACTTACCCCTCCCTCTGTTTTGTCTTGACCATTAGATTGTTATACTATGTGTTACAAGGTGCCTAGTTTTGTCCACTGGACTGTGAATACTTAACTTGAAATGCAAGTAGGCTAACAGACTTCAATCAGAAACCAAGGAACTAATCTCAACATGGATTGCATTCCAGGACCAAAAAAATATTAGCTATTAGAAAGTTTCAGACCATTACACAGATACAATCCTGAAATCACTGCTAGTAATACAGAAGAACACTATCCTGAGCCTTAGACTTAAAATTACTGACATGGTTATTCTCTCATCACATTTCATTAGAATGATGACTTACCAAAAACAATGTAAAACCTTTTCAGAAATTCTGGACAGTAAAAGAGCAAAGAAAGAAAACAAAGAAAATAAGTATACACTTACCTGGGAAAATATATTTGCAGTTGGAGCAACTCTGTTGTCCACAATACTATATAAGATTGCTAACAACCTGTCCAGGGGGAATGGCTTCGGTCCAAGGAGATGATTGCTGGTCTGCAACAGAAATAGAGGCTCCAATTCAACGGATTTTTCTAGAGTACTACAAGATGCTATCATCGCATCTTTTTAGCCTCCAGGGAGGCATTATAATTCACAGTATTCTTTCTTAAAGCCTACTTATATATCATAGAAAACACTGAATGGATGCTCATTGATCAATATAATGATATAGATATACAGCTCTAACATGGCAAGAGTCCAAACTGCACAATGCATAATAAATAAGAACATTTTGAGCTATAACAGAGAACCTGAAGCCAAATTTCCTATCTGCCATTGGATTTATAGATGCTTCTGTCCTATGAATTACCTCGCCCAGTCTAAGGATTAAAGAGGAAAGACTATATTTTATAGCATTCTCAAGGTTTGTTCACAGTTTATCAACAGTGAGACAGGTCAGACATCTTAAAAGCACCCAGAATTGCTAGCTAGTGAAGATATAAAGGTTTATTCTATTGTCTATAGTCTGTCTATAATCCACAAGCACCTACAAAAAGGTACATAGAACAGTAGCTTTTA
Organism: Apteryx rowi; assembly: GCF_003343035.1. NCBI lineage: Eukaryota > Metazoa > Chordata > Aves > Apterygiformes > Apterygidae > Apteryx > Apteryx rowi. Next base: position 1,416,348 of record NW_020447764.1, on the reverse strand, counting down.
CAAATCTATAAAAGCTTAAAGTACTTTTTTGTATGCTTGACTTACTGAACACAAATGTGTTACTAGTATGTACATTTTGAAGAGGTACATTAAGAGAAGATTCTACTAGAAGAGAGAGACTACTACTAGTAGTCTCTTCCTCTCATAGATACAGTACTAGTTTCTCTATGTTCTAATGGTACTTACACAAAGTTCTTATAAATTCCATTTTAGAAAACAAACTCACACATAATAAAAACAAATTGGCTCATATTAATTTAATTTTAAATCATATCATAACAGCATGTGTGTGGTGCTTTACTATTAATTGGAACAATATTTTTGTCAAAAAGGAATCGAGAAATATTGGTTAAATGACTTGCTAGAAGAAGTATCACATGCAGATTCAGAACAAGAGTTCCTGGTCTCAAATATCATATTAAACTACTGCAGTGTACAGTCTTACAGTCTAGAACATGACTAGCATAACTTGGCAGACTAGGTCTTTTTCAGTGCAGCAGAGCTCACCTAATTTTCCACTGACAAATTTGTATCTGCTTTCCACAGATTTGAATAAATTCAGTATATCTTCTACTTTAACACCTTAAAAAAAAAAAAAAATGCTCACAATACAATGCTCGCAAGAGAGCACTGTAATTGCTTGCCCTATGCTGCATCTAAAGCCTTCAGGCTCTCCTGGGGAGCAGGATTAGCTGTGGAATCAGGAAATACACTGGGCTCCTCTGAGTACTATGCTGAAATCATTGGTAAAAGTTGTACTCAAAAACTATTGCCAAAAGACTACAGTTATTTAGAATTTTTTAAAATTAGGAACCTATCCAAGAATCTGTAATGCTCCCGAAATATCTAAATTAATGGATTAAGAATCAGTGTCAGCACAACACTGGTGTTGATGGCAAGTATGTGCAGGGAAGTTCGGAAGAGAACCCTCATGCCTGGCAATATGGTAAGAGGTTAAGACTAACACTGCAGTAACCTGATCTACCAAAAACAAAACTAAGCAAGAAATTCTCTAATGTTTGTTGAAAACTTAAGGAACCCAGACATGGACATTCTGCTGCCAGAAGGTAGAGTTTAGCATAAATATTTCCTGATTTTAAAGTCTGCTTTAAAAAGAATTAGTGACTGAGTAAATGCATACAGAACCAACCACAATTTCATACAGAAATGTTTTACTAAATTCTGAACAGTTAGAATAATTTATTTAGGATTTATAAATTTACACCGAGAAAAAAAAAAAAAGAGATGAAAACAGCATCAAAAAGTTTTAAAAATTACTTTTCCTATTTCCATTTCTATTCTCCATAGGATACTTCTATTATTCTATCCCAACAGACCAGGCAGCAGTTTATGAAAAACAGCGTTAAGAAATTCTTCTTGAGTTTCTCTCTATTCTTAACGGACTACAGAAAATTCATAAAATTTTACATGAATTGCCCAAGTAAGCCTCCACTGATGCTGGAGTCTCAGAGAAGAAACAAGCTTTTATGTATAAAAACCAAGTTTTTACACACCAACTTTTGAACAGTTCCTGCAATAACCCACAAAACAGGTCTCAGAAGCTTCATTTTTTTCCACAGCCAAATGCCACTGGATGTGCATGATCATGAAAGCTCACGACTACTAAATTTGTACACCTAATCATTGTCTAAATAAGCCACTGACACACCTATTTCAATCACAATGAGAAAATTAAGGCCTCACAACAAAATAGAGGACACAACATTAAGAAAAAAAGTTAGGTAAACATATACCTTTCCCATCCATCTTAGGCTTCTGGATTTTAGTAAGACAAATTGCTAACGTTTCACAGCGACAGCATTCTTTGCAGCACCCTCCCCGGGCCCCAGGGCACCGACAGCCCTGGCTAGCCTCCCCGGGAGCCCCGTGCCCCGAGCAGGGCACCATGCAAACCTGCCCAGCTCTGCCCCGGGGCGCGCAGTCTGGAGTCCCTCAATGGGCCCTGCGCCTGGCCTGCTGCTTTGCCCTGCCTGGCGATCGCTGGCCTGTCGGCAGGGCCTGCTGCAGCCAGCACCCCGCTCTGCTCGGCTGCGCCCTGCCGCTGCAGGCCTGCCGGCCCCTGCTGCATTCAGCTCCCGGCTTGCCTTCCTGTAGGGAGCAGCCCCGCGCTTGCTGCGCCCTGGCGTGCACTGACGTTAAACGTTGTATTCATTTGCTGCCAAGGTTCAAATTCTCCATCCATTCCTCTTTCCTCATAAGCTTCTAAATTGACTTATATTTTCCCACTTTGGTATATGGATAGCAAGGGTAGGATTCACCTTGCTGATTAAGACACCTAAATTTGTCTCCTACTATACTCAATATCCCATCAATGCAGCCAAAGGAACCCTATAGCTGATGACCAGCATCTACATATTTGTTCAGCAAACCACCCTCTAGGTTACCCAGGCTAGAGATCCTCTGAGTTGCACAGGAGCTTCACTGTCTCATGTCCTTGCAGACACCTACATTTAACTGTCTTATCTGCAAACTGAGGACCACAAAGATGAGGAAAGGAACTGAAGCATCTGTCATACATGGAAAGGCTGGAAGAGCTGGGGTTGTTCAGCCTGGAGAAGAGAAGGCTCAGGAGGATCTTATCAATGTGTATAAATACCTCATGGGGGGAGTAAAGAAGACAGAGCCAGACCCTTCTCAGTGGTATCCAGTGACAGGACAAGAGGCAATGGGCACAAATTGAAATGCAGGCAATTACATTTAAACATGACAGCTGTGCAGAAGCTATATATGTGCTCTATCTCCTGTCTCTGCAATTCTGCCTGCCTTGTCACTACAGACTGGCGGGGTGATCGCTGAGCTTTGTCTGGTCCTAATCGCTGTCTCTGGCCCTGACCCTGCCGCACTGCATCCTGGCTCCCCGACAGTGAGGTCGGTGCTGCCGCCTGCCTTGTTACTGCGCTGCTCCCAGCTCACCCTCCTTTGCGCAGCGGCCAGCCCTCACGGCTCCCAGGCACCGAGCTGAGAGGGGTAATTCCGCCATCTCTTGGCTGTGGTTCTGTACACAGACCTACATGCCAGCTTCAAACTACAACTGCTTTATCAGAACTCCGAATATTTACTGAACCTTGCATTTACTGAGCTTTCCTTCTTCACACCATATACATTTTTCTTTACATCTCAACTGACACTGGTGGACATTCTGGGCATTACAGACTATTATATGTAGTAACATTGAATTTAACAGAAATGTAAAGTTCCTGATTTGCAGTGTTAAATATTTTCTAAATAACACATTTTTTAAAAAGGAGAAATACAGTTCATAGAGCAGAACTGGGTAATATTAGACTTTGCTCTCTGCAGGTAGCACTGTTAGAACTACAGAGATTTAGTTATGACAGAGACTGTCAAAGTTCTGATGTGAGAATTACTTGTTTCCTTTTAAGTTTGTATTTCATTCTCTCTACTTTGACATTCAACTTCCTTTTTTGTAGTGTACATTGATTTATTCTTACTAGCAGCACAGGCAAGATTAAAGAAGAATTTCAAAGAGAAAGTTTGTTTCAAAATGATCTGGGGAAAGGACAGCTCTCAAACACACCACCCAGCACTCTTGTGGTGCCAGTTATCAGTAAAACACAACTACTCATTTCTTCAGTGAAACAAAAAGCCATTTCCAGTACATGCTTTAGCTTTTAAAATCCAGGAGGTGTCCCCAGAGCTATCTCTTGGTTAACAAAGAAAGCAGAGTGAAAAATATTGGAATAAGTGGTCAAAACACTACTGAAACCTTATTTACAGATGAAGCTAATCCACTTCAGCACAATACCCTCAGTGAGAACGCAAGTATGCTATAAGCTATGAATTGCACTTCTGGTTCTAAACATGCCAGGTCTGTGAAGTATATTCTTTGCTATCCCCCCCTCCCCCCCCAAAAAAGTGAACAAATATACAATAGTTGAAATATGTCCGCTCCAAGTAGCTAGCAAGCATGGTTAGCATGTAGTAATCCCTGAAGTTACATTTAGGATACAGTTATTTCACAAGTTTCTTGTTCTTACTACTATCAGCTCTCTGCTTTGGTGGAATATTGTTTTGAATTTTCAAATTACTTGCTAGAAATGGTTCTTGGGGAAAAGCCAGAAGAGTTAAACAACACTGAAGTGCTTCTTCCAGAAGTTACATTTTATTAAAATTCCTAAGCAGAAGTGAACTCCCATAAGAATGGGAATAGTTTAGAAATACCGCCAAACCGACAACGGTAAAGAACGAGGTCCAGAAGAATCTTCCGCAAGGAGCTAAGGCAGATTAACACTGAAAAATAGTTTTATAAAATCCCAGGGTTTTATAAAATCTCACTTCAAAAACAAAGAAAGTTATCTTCCACATTCAGTTCAACAAGACTTTCCACCAGTTGCCACTACTTGTGTTTGTGCCCTTTATCTACAGTGTCAGTCCTGTGTTCCCACTGTTTAACTGGCCTAAGTCTTTTAACAGTCCCACAACTGAGAGCCATGTATTCACATTACCAAATTTCTTAAGCAAAAACAAAAATCAAAAGTGTTCTTTAAAGCAAAAAAGCTTAACCCAGACTTAATTACCTGCACAAAGAGAGCAAGTTCTTAATCTGAATTGGCTGAATTTTCAATCTTTTTATCATAGTGTTAAAGATGGAACTATACCTCTCACTTTTTTGAGCGGAAAGCTTTTCTGAACTTCCCTGGTTTTATACAAACGAAGCATCTTAGGCTGCAAGCTAGAAATTCTGATACAAATGAACACTACGTTAGAATTGAGACAGATACACCAGACAGTCTTTTCCAAAAAAACAACACCCCCCCAAAAAAAACAAAACAAACAAACAAACAAAAAAAAACCCCACACAACAAATGTGATCTACTGGGGGACTGACGTCTGAGAAAGTGTACTTCTGAAAAAGTAGCTTTACCAGGGAAGACATCTCAAATCGCTTGTCACTACATTGGCAAAACATTGTTCCAGATGAACCATCCGAAGAAACCCAGCAAATTCTGCTGTTATCAGCAACAAGACAATTAATGGAACGATAAAGGCATTTTCTTTCTCTTGAGAATTCAGAAGATTTACTTTTTCTGATAAGAAAGTATTAGACTCTGGACTGAACAAAGAGTTAATAATCAAGAAACAGATTTTTAGCCTGGCTGTGCTTAAACTTCTAAGGTAGGATTTATTTCATCTAATGTTAGCTTCCTGCCAAGTAAGTATGTACAACCAAACTAGTTTTCTAAGCTCCCATTAGAGTCAGTAGAAATCTAATCAATACAGTTGATGGTGCAATTCTTCTCACTAAATGGAGAATCTACTTAGGAAGAGATGAATCACACCATACACTCCAGTGCCTGCAACGACTTGCTCTGCATTGTCTAGAAAAGCTGACTAGCTTTTATAGGCACCCACTTTGAGTTAGGTGAATCTGATCTGTACTTCAGACAAGCTTCTCTGAGTAAAAGTGTACTGATATAAACTGGCACACCAGCTGAAGAAAATGAGTCTTTACTTACGAAGTTAACATATGTCATCTTTTATCCCAGTATTTCAACTTCCTTCACTGTAAAATTGTAGTACCACAATCTACGAGTCTACCTCTAGGTGACTATATTTTGTTTGAAAATAAATCAACAGGTTATAATGTAAAAAAAAAATCAAGTTCTAACATTTAAATCATAAATACACCTAATACATGTACTTGCTCTTCCTAGTGTATCAAGCCTCTGTCAGTATAAACTGGTGCAGCTCCATTGAAATCAACAGTGTTTAGCTACTTATATCCATGAAAAGTTTAGTTAGTCTGATGGAATAGCAACATTTTGGTCACTTTATTCTTTCTACATAAACAAGAGATAAGAGTGCAGAGTTTCCAATCCTCAACACCTAAATTTTAGCTCTTATATTTCACTGCATCACTAGGAACTAAAGTGACTTGACTCTCAAAATTGTTAATCACCTATTACTCTAATATCCCTGAGAGAAATTCTGAGATCTGGCTCTTCCAAGTATGATGCTGTTTAATTAGCTTTATTGCAAATTTAGTCATTCACAAAAAATATGGCTTTAGGAGACAAATTAATGCTACAGTTAAATTCTAATCAAATAAAAACGTGTGTATCATACAGAAAGTATTATCAAATAAAACAAATGCACTGATAATGGTTACTTCACAAAACACTGTTCTTTTTATAGTCAAGAATATATGAGGCAAAGCAAAACACTAAGCCAGCGTAACAGCAGAAGAAAAATCTTTGTTCTTGATCTCAGAATAGAAAGGTAAAATATATACCTTTTCATGTTTCTTCATAAAGTTGGTCTTCTTAATTTTCCCATGATGCTGTATCAAAAAAGACAAAAGCAAACATGATATGCAAAATATTTTGTTCATTCTATAGCTATGACAGAATCAAAGAAATGTCAAAAAAATGTGTATTACGTATCTTATTGTAGCACGCTATTTTGGTTCTGCTTCTTTCTTACACCTCCATTATTTATCTCTGATCTTAGCAGTAACCCTTCTTACCAGAAACCCTAAAATTACATTTGCCCTACTTCTTGCTTCATTGTGTCCAAGCAGCACAAAACCAAAAAGTCACTGTAATATTTTTTTGTCAAAACACACACAGTTATTTTCTGATCTAATCAGAGACTGCTCAGAGAGACAATAAATTTATTTATTTTTAAATATGAACTTTCCATATGCCTCCACCTTCCTCCCATCCTCCTTCAATCTCATGAAAAGACAGATTCTTCCTCTTTCCAAAAATGTTTAAGTGATGGCCACTTGATTTTTAAAATGCATCCATTTGAATGAATATTTATCTTTTATCTGCTTCATTTTAAGAATTCAGATGGTATGTAAGTTGACAGAACAACAGTCAGGAAGTAAATCAATCCAACACAAAGATATTTAAAGATGCAGGGGTCGAAAGACAAACAGAAATGGGGGAGGGGGCGGAAGAACACCTTTTATAAAGGATCAGCTCTTAATCTCACAGTATATATATAGTAAACTAGATGTCAGAAATGAGATGAAGGATGACATGGGAAAAAAAACAGAATGACACCACAAAAGCCAAAAGTAGGAAATATTTTATTTAAATAAGTAAACCATGTAAAATTAGTGGAAAGGCCCAGATATAATATTCCTTAAACATACCTGAGTGCTATTTAACAAAATATCACCTGAGAATCCTTTCCACAGTCTTGAGAAGTATAACTTATTAGCATGCTCAATGAATCAAGGAAAAACATCTACAGTGATGGAATTCAGTTTTCATTCTAATGTTTTAAATCTTTTACTTGGTATTTGTGGACTTCAGTGCTCAGCCATGTCAAGATCACAGTAACTGGCTTTTTTCAACTGACTTCTGAAGAGTGTAATATTGCATGGAGCTTTCAGTTTCCTTTAAATAATCTGTCAAGCTAAAAAATTTATAGTTCATTCAGTTAATACAAGTCACACACATACTTAGAGACAGAAAAATAATCTCCTTCTCACGACTTTGAAAAGAGTACTGCTGGGATAATAGAGACCAGCTGGAGGGGAAAAGTGATCAGCCCTGAGGTTATATGGCATGATAGTGATGGATCACAACAAACTGTTCATGCATTTTAAAGGTTATACTGGGGTCTCCATATGGTGTATTTTAAGTTACACCAAAGATGTTCCAAAGCAAATGAGCAGGTACACTATTACTGTGCAAGTACAAAGAAATAAATGAAATTCAGACCTAATTTTCAGTTTTTAGTGCTGTTCTCTATTAAACAGACAAAACAGAGACTTTACATATAATGCTGTTCTATTTTGTTTAAAACTACCTTTTAAAAACTACTTCCTATTTTTCACTTAATTTGTCACAAAGTTTTTGAGTTTTCACATAACATCACTGTAGATTATTACTTCATTGATCTATGTTAGCATTTCAGGCTGTTACAGACTGTAACTCTATGCTAAGTTGTAAGGTAACCTAACACCTATACCAGCAGTGCAGATTAGTAGCTCAAAGACCATTCTTTTGTTTACCTCCCTTTTGCTGTCTGGAAACCCTTAGTTAATCACTCAAAAGAAAAAAAAAATCTCTAAAAAAAAATCTCTACTTTGAATCTCATTACAACCCTGACAAAAGTAAATTATATTTTTACAGCCCACATGACTCATACAAACATTCAACTTGAAGGTTTATCCAAAAGTGTTGGTCTTGTTGGGCTTTGAGAAACAGCTATTTTTGAACTTTGCCACAGCACCCAACTGAAGTGCTAATTGCTCTCAAATGATCCCCCTGGCAGGAATAATAACTTCTCCTGCTTTACCAATTCTTGGGAAAATATTTAATTTTATTGATTGAAATGCCTACACAGGCCCTGCTCCAAACACTCTAGAAGTTCATGTTGCAATCATTTCTAAAGGTTTTTGTAAGGCTCACAGGCAAGAGGTGAAAACTAACTTTAGAGATACTGCAATAAAGTAGATAGAAAAAAAAGAAAATTGAGAAGGTTGTTCAGTGAACACAAGCCAAAAGATGTGGCAGTTTTTGGTAACATGCTTTACTGACTTGATTCTTGTATGTTTTCCTGTTTCTTTGAGTTCCAAGATTGATTTTGTTCAGATTTTTCCTTATTGTTTTTTCAGCAAGTAAAACTCTTAAAAAGAAATTGCTTTTGCCAAGTGAAAAAACAAAGGATGTCTATAAAGAGAACTTGTCAATCTGCACTTACTACAAGTAATCCTCTGATCTTCTAAAGAAAGGACTAGAGAGAAAGGCTCACTGTAGGATCATAGCAGAAACATGAAATTCACACTTAAAACTAATAATGTACTAGTATACCCTTACCGGGAACTGCAGTAAACTTCTCAAAACATGTATTAAACAACTTTTTCTTCAAGAGGGAACTTTTTCAAAAAGCATATTCTTAAAAACCTCTCACCTCTTCTTGTTCTTATTTTTTTCCAATTGTTCACTCTCATCTGCCATGAATACCGTATATTTACACACATACACACACATCTTAATACACTCTGTAATAACGTAAAATACCTTGAAGTTGGTAAAATGAATAGAAAACATAACTGCCCAATCACTTTTCTGAGATCTGTCTTCCTACTTCGTGCCTGTATTTTGACAAATTAAGACCTCAAAAACAATGCATTGAGGCAGACTTGCAGGTGCATACAGATCCTTGGTAAGGTCTGGGAGACAGACTAAGAACAGCACCATAGCACTTATTTGCAGCATGACCAAGATGCAGTTGAAAGGCGGAAAAAAAAACAAAAAACTGTACACATCTAGAACTTACAGAAAAAGAGGCTCGGTCCACAGTCTGATACAGAGAATGAGTACACTAATCCTAAAACATGATTATCTTCACTTCAGCATAAAAAGTGCCTGCTAATGGAACCACATCTTCTGCAAAATGCAATTGTTTCAAAAGCTTAAAGCTGTATAAATAAGTTAACAAAGTGCTATGTCATTTTACTTCATTAAAGGTGAACTCAGTGAAATAAACTGTAGTGTTCTGCATCTTCCTCTGAAATCTAAATGTGGCTTACACCCAAGGACGCTGCAGACACTTGACTAAAATCTTCAGGAAAGAGCCATATCACCTCACAAATGCAAGGCACAGTCCTTGTGTTATATCAGTATTATGTGTGGTTTGGTCTGAAGAGCAAGTAGGTTTTATTAAACATTAATAATGACTAACTGATCATTACCAATCATAATATGTGATCCACAGACAAACTTATGATCAAATCAAATGAACTACACACAAAATAGATTTCAAAATGAACTGTTAAGAGTTTTAAACTGGGAAAAGTAGTATGCAGGAATCCAGCATTAGCACTAAGAAAAAAAAAAAAGCCATTACCTTAAGAAAGAACCTCTTATCTGTCCTAACAGGATTGTAGGAGGCAAGGTAAGCAGCTATCAGTAGGAATTTGGAGTAGTAAGGAAGTTCCACATGTGCATGTGCAGAAAGTCCTATAAAATAAACAGTTTATGAGTTCTGAAACCCACTCTAAACCTCCACAGAGTTCAAAATTAGACTACTCTGCATTCTGTTTCACTACTACAGCCTATACGTTTTTTTCCTTCCCTCCTGCTGTATTCCTGTAAATCACATATGGCTACTTACTACAATCCTGTTATCACAGAAATAAAATCAGTAAAGGGGCAAGGAATGATGGCATGTAGCTGTGACTCTTCAATTAAAATAAAATTAGTGCTCTAAATTCCTTCTGGACTTTTCTCAGAAGCTGTATTTAATTATCAGTGATTCATAAATCACTAAGCTGTGATCGCCCTAAATAATATTTGCACCACTTACATTTAAGGTAATTTGGACAGCAAACAGCTTAGATCAAGAAATATATTTAAATACCACTGCAAAGCTTTTCTCCAAGACCTGACATTCAGGCTGCTCTAGACTGTGCCAGACAGTTCAACATATGAACCAGGCTACCACAGAGGAGAAAGAACCACTGCTGGAATATTTCTGGGCAGCAGTTCAGCATCTCACCATTTTTTAAAGACTCTTATTTCCTACAGAAATGTTTTCAAAACGTTAAACTCAATCCAGTTAATCTCATCTGCCAAATGTATAGTCCATAATTATTAAATTGTCACATACTACAAGCATACAAGAAGTACAGCCTACTGAGTATCTTCCTTCCTCTTTTCACTTCTACTCTGTAATTTTTCTTTTTACATTTGACCTATTCTGATCACTGTAGTTGCTTCTTTTGCGCAACTTATGCGTAAGATTAGGATGATCAAGCCACCTTATTTCATCAGTCGTGTTAACTAGGGAGACCCCAAAGGGGGTCTCTTTCGTGACTTCTCTTACAAGTTTTTACTTGAATTGTTTCTTGTTCTGTGAAGCAGCAGCACTTTTATGCTTTAATTCACAAACATCAGCAAATAAAGATCAAGGTATTAAACATTTAAAAGTAAAATTAGACTCAGAGCCCCTAGTGTGACGAGAAGCATCCTAGATGATAGTTACCGATAATTTCCTTTCAGGTAGTCACAAAAGAACAGCAGCTTTAGCTTTCATTTACAAACAAGAGGATGTTTGGTACTGCATGTTAATTACAAAATGAAATACCAAATTAAAGAAATTCTTACCTATGGACAATTTAGCTTAGTACAGAAACGTTTGTGCTTCTCCTCCATTTTTTTGATCTGCTAATATTAGCATTATGCACTGAATGATTGGCTTAATTACATCTACAGTACAATTTATTACAACTGCTTTTTAAGCATAATATTATTGTGAAATGCTAACAAGATAATTTTTCCTACTGCATATACCTAAAAATCCTGGAAAACATATTTTGAATAAAATATCTCTTTTGGGAGCTGTCAGCTGCAGAAGTATTTCATGGCTGTCTGGGTAGGGAGGGAGAGAATTTAATAAGAACATTTTGAATCAAACTCCTTTGGTCAACAGTGTAGAAGAAACACCGATTATAAAGCAAATATAGGATGCACACTCCAATGACTACAATTATCTTAACAGAGAGTTTTAAAAGGTGGCTATTTTATCTACTATCTAACGAAGAAATTATTTGTCATGATAGATAATATGGAAAAAGTGTCCCCAAATTAAAACCTGATCAACGAGCCATAATTGATCAACATCACCAAGAAAATATTTCAGTAATCCTTCCTAAATTGTAAATAAATGCTAAAAGAGACAGCCCTGTGTAAAGTGTAAAATCCACAAAGCTGCACTGCTTCAAGGAAGGCATAGAGAGAGAATTCTTGCAGTTCAGACATCTCCTTTCACCAACAAACAAGGACATATGACACCTATTCTGTTTAGGAACGTGCTAAGCCAGCACACTGCGTCAGGTGTAATACTGCCTTCCCCACGCTCACACAGCTCTAAACATTCCTCACCCATTGTTACACGAGAATATTGACTTTATGGAAACCTGATTTTGCCCACATCTGACTGCAGGAGACAACTCCCAGGAAATATGCTAAGGGAAAAGATGGTAGAAGTCCTTCGGAGAAGGCCTTCTCAAAAAATCTAATTTCCCTAGATTGAAATTGAATGCTAATAAGCAGTCTAGTTCATATTAATTTCATTCACATATTATCAGGTAACAGCAACCAAATCAATCTGAAAAGTACATATTTTACATTACAGGCCCATACTGAGTTACTGTATCTGATACCTTTCAATTGCCCAGGTTCTCCATCATCACGCTGTAAGCGTTCCCACTGTGAGCTAAAGGACAGATAATGCAAGTATTTATATGAAGTATACGCTATTCCGAGGTAACACTCTCTTTTAGTGAGAACTACCCATTTAGTATCTGTTTATTTTAACTTCATGACACAGTGTACAATGCAGATATTAAGGTAATAATTAAAAATATTAAGTCATGCATATAAAGTCTGCACTTTCTTGACACGTAAGCATATATGAAAAAATACAGAAAATACTTTTATTTATATGTCTTAATATTGAGTATAAACTCATTATCAAATAGCAATTTCTTTCCATCCAACCCTCACCAGTAAGCAAATATCAATAGTATATTAAGTTGTGAGAACAATGCAGAATTAGATAAAAAGTAAAGACACTGATAGCTTTGTAGTTTTGCTGGCCTAATAACTGTGTTTATCCTACTGAGAACAATATTATAATTATGTCATAATATAATTTTGAAGTCTAGGTAAAAAAACAAAGCAATACTCACTCTTCACTGAAAACCTCTGGATACATCAAAATAAACATTTTGTCAGTGGAAACAAACAACTGCAAATAGTTTGGTGCTTCCCTAAACAGCTGCAAAAATTGCACTTTGAAGCTTCCAACAACATCGTTAGAAACGTCATGATTTTATTTCACCCATTCATATAGCACTCGGGGGGGGGGGCAGGGAAAACACCTTTATGAAGATCTTCATGCACAGTGTCTCCGCTAAAACCCTGTCTCTGACTTATTTTTCATGTATTACATTTTTATCAGCCTTGACCCATAAAACTTATGAAAACAGTTTAGTAAGAGCTGATGCAGCTCTAATGAATGAGCAACCGAATTATCAATGAACAAAGTTTTTATCCAATGTCTTTCTTACAAGTAGAAAAAAAGTTTCATTTTCATCTCAGTTTCAGCAGCAGAAGAGCTGGTAATAAAGGTCTACTGCCATATTTTACAACTTGAAGAAAACTCCAAAGTGATTATAGTTATGTGGCTAGAAAAATTGATACCGTTGTTTTAATTCCTCAAGCATTTACAAATACATAGACATAAATCCTACAATTATTATGCAGAAAGCTCAAATTTATAATCACAGAAAACACCAAAGAGGGAAAACTAGTTATTTTGAAACAATTCATAAGTTGTTTTATAACATATTACACCCAAAATAGAGGAGGCAATTATAGAATATAAACACTTAGGAAAATCCTGAGTAGACTGTGTAATGATGATCAATACTTACTATAAATATACGCTTAAAGCAAATAGAGTAACACCTCATTATACAGTGAAGGCTAACTCACTGGGAGGGAAATCAATTGTCTTTTTGAAAGAATAATCACTTTTCCAAGAAATTTAGCAAAGACTTTTACTACACTCCTGGCTTCGGTTACCAGAATATTCTATAGCCTAAATGACATTCGAAGGGAAGAAATCATCATGTTTGTATCAAGATAGAGAAACTGAACACTAATGGATTATCTCTACTTACATGGTGTAACATCAGAATCACAAATCTTAAAAATGGAAAAGAAATTAAGCCTGAGTCTGTTATTACCATTAAAAAATAAATAGTACAATTCTTTTTCTAGCACTCGGGCAAGATAATAAATAAAGAATCTAAAACTATACCAATAAGAAACTCAACCCATTAGCAATGTACCAACTTTTAATGCTGTCAAAAATGATAATTCCATATAAGGAAAATTTTGGCCATGAACAATTAAACAAGGGTCAGATAAAGCACAGGAAATGTATAAACCCAGCCCTAGTATCAAAGCTAAGGAACACAGATGTTCAATGTGTGTAATGTCTTACAGAATTTGGAGGCTGGCATGCATCTCTGGTACAGTGGAGGATCTGCTGAGTCAACTTTGTGTGTTTTCACCATACATTTTGATGTTGGATTCCCACACTTAAGTTCCACACATGACAAAACTTATCTGTCTGCATGACCATTACTGAAGAAAAGACCACAACCTTCTTTTGCTGCTTTACTTATTAAATAACTTTATATGTCTCAAACATAGCTTTGCTTAAAAATTTCCTTCCTAAGGAACCCTATTTGTACCATTATATGGCAAGAAAGAAACGCATGTTTAAAGAGCAAAAAATATTCTGTCTAGCAAAAAAGAAACAGTACCCATGAAACTTGCTTGAGATTTTAAGTAAATGTTTAAGGAGGAAGCTTGCTAAAGTTAAAAAAAAAAAAAAAAAGGGGTGGGGGGAGGGAGGATGAGGAGGGGATGATTACCTGGATATTTCCCGGAGATAAACAGTCTGCATTGCCTTCTTCAAATGAGGTTCAATATTTTTCCAGAGTTTGCGGGTGTCACGTTCATTTGCTGCACCAAGTCAGAATCAATTCTGTTAAATGTTTAATTTATGGAACACTAAAACTCTAACTCCAACACCTGAACAATCACAGGCAAGAAATAATCAGCTCAACACCCTGACTCCAAAATGTTGTGTTACAGTGATGCACCACCATCATCCACTGGCATGCACACACTACCACGCAAGGATGTTTCTCCGTGGCTACTCTGAGGCATTCTAGCACAGCTTAGCAAAACCTCTGCCCATTTTCTCTTCTTAGCCTAGACAGAAAAATGCCTTACTTTGCTACTTCACAGAAGCACCAGTGGTTGAATGAGGAGAAAATTTTACAAGGGAGAAGCAAGTTTTCACAGTATTTCCTTTTTATTTCCATAAAACACTGTCAACAAAGGTATTCATCTGCTTTTGCTGCAAATGCTGCCTGTTGGGTGCAACTGGCATAAGCTATGCTGTTGTGACCAGAGAAATGAACACCATGAGGATCAAAGCAAAGTCCTCCACAAAACCGAGGGGAGGGCACCAGCACTCTTATACCACCTGCTCAAATTAAGGACAGATACTTACCTTCTCCTCTGACCACTGGCTCACAGTATTTAGAAAAATTGAGCGCTGCCTACACAAAGTAAAAAAGGCAACATATTAAAAAGGTACTCTACATTTGATCTAGCTACAGAAAATAACACACAGCACAACTCTTCGATTTGTAAAACCAATGAATTATTTTTCAGTAAATAATTATATTGCTTTGCTTCCAAACATTATACTGTGAAACATCACATCATTTCTATGGATGCAAATCAAACAGAAGTAATCTATCATTAGATTACTTGGCTTTGGTCTCAGGAAAATTTGTTTACTGTACTCAAAGGTTGTCATTTTTAAAAAATTAGCATAATAATTAAACATCATGAATGGAATAAACATTTTCAGCAATTTTTTTTACTCCCTTCATCCATTTTCAGACAAACTTTCCATTACAGAAGCAGTTCAGTGTGTTCAAAAGTAAGCAACACATAATTACACACACAAACAGAAATGATAAAAAAAAAAACAAACTACTAACACATTCCACATTCAAACAAACTCCTGTTGTCTCAGATAAAACTGTGGAATTTTTGGTGAGGTTACAATTCTAATTCAGATTTTTTTCGAAAATGAATAAAACAACACAGCCAATAATACATAGAACTGTAAAATAACAATCTGCACTGTTTACTCTCCTTTTGTCCAGTCTACTACACCTTATAATTCTCTGTGCTAGTACCCAGCACTTAAGGCAGTAACTTCCACATATAAATTTAATATAATTTCAAAATGTATTAGAATAATAATGCACAATAACATAAACATTTGGAGTTTATAGTAGGCACTACAGAGTTGTTCAGAACTTACAGATAATTGTATTTGTATTTTATATATACCTTATATAGAAAAGGCTTCTCATGCGCAAAAAGAATTTAGGGTCCAATTATCTAAATTTTTTCATATGTTAGTATTTCCCAAACACACAATTAGTGTACCTAAAGCAGCTGAAATTATTTTGATAAGCAGAGCAACTCAAGTACATGTCTGCAAGGACTGGGTCCCTACTTACTATTTCTCTCTCCATCAGATTTGAGCAATCCCATTTAAATATAAAGCTTGTGCAGTTAACAGATAAGTTAAGCTGAAGTTCAGGTATGCTCTGGAAATGCAGGCAGAACATTTAGACTGTCTCACCGGTACTAATTTGTTCAAATGCTGGGGGAAGAACTTTATGACTACCTCTTTCCTTTCTTCGATCTATCAGCCGTTGTTTTGGAGACAGTACAGACAGCATTGCTACAAAAACCTTTAACCCCAAAGATCTGATTTAAAGCATCAGGAAGATTCAGAAATTAACAGAAATAAATAAAATGTTCCTGGGCAGATGGAAAGGAGAGTATTGCCAATATACACAGTATGATGATATTTTGTAAATGCAAATCTGAAATGAAGTCTTGGGCATATCCCAATGCACAGAACTTAAAAGTGACCTCAACATTATATAAAGACCCTACTTTTTGAATCAGTCTTTTATATATAAGCTGTAACACTCACTGTGAATTACTTGCATGTTTTATGTTGTTACTGCTAAGAACTAAAAGCCAAACTTAAGTTCAACATTAGTTATTCACAAATACTATCAATTCTCCCATTTAATCATAGTTCAATACAAGCATTTCCAAGAATTGCATAGAATTGCAAAATACTCTCAAGAGAGCAAGAGGCAGCCCTATCACTTTTCATAGATTCAAAGCTACACCTACAGGGGTCAGATTACAACATTCATAGAAGGGGAAAAAGATAAAGATCCTGTAAACAAAACAGTAGTGCATACAGATAATGCTTAAAACAATGAAGTTGACATATAAGTGAAATAAATGTTCATTTAATAGAAAATCTGTATCTAACAGAACAGTGATCCCGCCCTCATTCCTTTCACGCTTATCTTGGATTCGATGAAGAAAACATTAACACAATTAAAACTTTTCATATTTAAATATTCATTTATCATTCCTTTAGTTTAGTGCACTAGCCATAAGCCACTGATCCCTTCAAACTTTTAAAATTATAGCAAGTTCTCTCTTCAAGACAAAGTTCCTTGTACATAGTAAGTACATTTATTTAAATACTAATCCGATGAGCTAATAATTGGTATTGTTATTCAACTTTTCTTAGGCAAAGATCACCATCAGGTAAAAATAATTAGACTTTTTTTACCATTAGTTTGTTTGGCATTATATTCTTCAATTGAATTATGTGGGGGTTTTTTCAAAAAATATTCAATGTATTTTTGTTTCCTCACACATGACCATATTGTAGGAACATCTGCCTTACCTATTTTATTCTTAATTCCAACAGAAAGACCATGAAAGTGTTTCTGTGAGTCCTCACATCTCTAGATCTTTGAATCAAATTAACATACCATGTTTCTTTAAAACTGTGCAACAGATCTGATTTGCAGCAGCTTGGGTACTTAAGTCCTCTATAGGTTGCACATCAAGGCAAAAATTTTACACAAATAATATAGAAAAATGTTTCAAATCTTAAATTAAATTTCCTGTAAAATTTAAAGTTTAAAGAATGTTGGGTAAAATGACAAGTTAAATGTGATAAACATAGGGAACAGAAGAAGTGTTCAGACATGCAATGGTTATCAGAGACCACTTAATTGAAGTTATTCCTTCACATGCTGAAAGTGACCATTCTGGCATTGCACTGAACAGTCCAGGAAACGATTACAACAGAAGTCTATTTGGGGATTACAGAAGTCCAGGCTAGCAAGAAGGTAGCATCAAGAGCAAATTCACATAATACCTAACCACATCTAAAAAAGAATTTGGAAAAACAGAGAAGCACAGTGAATCCTACCATTGTTTTCAAGAGTAAAATGGTAACTTGTGCTTCCTATGACTGAATTGCAAACAAAATATCGTTAACCAAGTCCGTAATGGAGTTGTTATTTAAAAACAACTGCAGCAAAACTTCTACTGTATTTATCAGTAGAATATCAGTAGGCATTAAGCTTTTCTCAGACATACCTCCTTACCCCAGTAAGTAAAAATATGAAGCCTGGTCCTTGCAGTCACCCTCAGCTCAAGCCATTTCACAAAATTGGAAAACCCCCAACAGAAGTTCTAGGCTGGGAGAACCATATGCAGGCTGAGATGTCATCAGCACAGCGTTTGTTGCCTCTGACTGCAACAGCACCCTCAGCACAGGACACCAGAACAACTGCAACCTTTGTTTTGAATTTTCAGGGAAACTGTACTTTGATCCAACACAAATTCTCTTTGTCCATATTCAACAACAAATCTAGGTTTTTCAGAGTTTTATATTTGGAGAAAAAAAAAAACAGAAAAAAATTTAAAAAAACCCTAAAGGAACTCTTCTCACCAGATGCTGAAGTTCTTTGAGGTCCCTGCAGACCATGTAGAAGACACCAAGCAGAATATTAATGTATGCAGCATAGAAATCTGCAGAATATTCTGGAGGATGATTGTGAGACAGGATCTTCTGCAGGTGCCCTGTTTAGATATAATTAAGTTTTGCTTATTTATAGCTAAATTAATAAACTGACTGAATTTTACAAGTTAAATGAAAAACAAACTATAATCCTCACCGAAAACAAACAAATCCCAAAACTCCCTTAAAAGAACCAACAGATATAATGGAACCAAAATGTTACTTTGGGATGTTATGGCAAGAAGGAAGTTTTTAAGAGTTTGCATGAACACAGACTTATGTTCCAGCAGCTATTGTACATTTCAGATTCTGTAAAAGGCACAGTGGTTAATATGAGAAAGCATTTGAACTGCGTTTGACAGAGTGTAAATATTATTCAATCCCCTAAAAGATTAAAAAATTAGATTACCTATGCTGTAATCTGGAAAATATAAGGTGAATGGCTCAAAGCATCCAGTACTCGGACGGAATAGTTCCCATACTATTTCACTGAGCAAGACAACTGTCACATTTCTGTCAGTCTATAAAGAGAAAGGGAAAAAAAATAAAGGGGGGGGGGAAAGAGAGGTGTTAAAATACTGATGAGAAGAAAGATTACTGTGATTTAAAAAAAATAAAAAATCATCAAATTTAGATTTTAATACAAATTATTAGCATAGTAATAAGGCTTCATCTGGCCTAATCAAGAAGCTCATACATTTGCAATTTTCATAATTATCTGAAGTTTTTCTGCATCTCTTGCCATTTCATTGACATTTAAATTACTTGGGGTGATAAGGCTCTGCTACTAGACAATACCAAGTGGCTTCCATCCTTGCACCCAAAATTAAGACAGCATTTTGCTTTGGTAATTAAATCCAAATTTGCAGGAGAGCACTCGGCAGGAGTTAAAAAGTCAATGAAAACTCAGCGTGTTCTGAAACAAAACTACCTACTACTTTATTTTAGAGGTCAGCTGGGCTTCAAAAAAAACCACAAACCAAAAATACTGACAACAATATTAACTGTGTACTTTTACAAACTGTTTTGCTATTTACCTACAGTGGCTATGCATAACAACATATTCGTTTTTAAAAAGCTATTAACAACAACATACTGGCTCTGAGTTTGTTGATTGGTCATTAGATAACAAAACATTTTCCATATGGAAATAATCCTTATTTTGGACACCCTTCAATAGATGAGCTTTTTTAAGATGAAACTAACTAACCTGGGAAGCTGATGCTTCATTCTTCCTTTCTGCAAGGTTTTTGCAAGTGTACTAAAAATTCAGCATAAAAAAAAGATGCTTTAAAATGTGGTTCTTTAAGAAAGAAATTTCAGAACTACTGAAGCAACTCATAACAAAAAAAAAAGTAACCCGATGTAACCAGTTTTTCAAAATACCAAAGTAATACAAAATTTTAAAATTCAAGGCAAAAATAAAAAGTGTAACACAAACTCAAAAGAATGAGCTAGAAAAAAAAAAGTAACTGCTTTAATTGCAACATATATATAAAAACAAACAGCCATGAATTTTCACAAGGTAAATGTGCCACTTAGGAGATAAATTTTCTTCTCAGTGAGTGTGAACAGCAGATTTTAGAAAACTGCCTTTCTTTCCTTGCTCCATATCACACAGCTCCTATGTAGGTTTGAGCAAGTTCTGAGAATGCCAAAGTCTATAGTTTAAATTTCTAGACAGTTTCTACAGAAAATGCCAGAAAAGGTTCTCTTAAAACATTTACCGATGTATGACAATATTTCTAATATGAGGTGTGAACCACCTCAATAGGAAAAAAAGGAAAAAAATATTATTTCTCTTTCTGTGAAATTCAGAAAAAAAAAATCTAAAAATCTTCTTTTATCTAGTCTGGTCACTTCTTCTCAAAATGGCACCACCCATAGTCTTTACTGGTTTTCTTACTCTGTTTTTACATAACTTCATTTTGTCAGGAGAACATTTTTCTGGAGATTCTTTTCAATCGTGTCCCTACCCCAGGCTTCCTAGAATTTTAGCTGAGAAAACTACTAAGGTGTATTCAGTTCAATTCCCGACAGATCTTCCAATATGAACGTCCTAACTACTTCCTAACATAGTCCTCACAGAAACCAAGTGTCCTACGACCCTTTTTCACAGATGATCCCCCAGTTCAATGCAATCTTCCACCAGTAATGAAGTTTTCCCTTCTGAGCATGAAAAAAGTGATGCAGTAAATTTGCCTCTACAACCTCCATTTCTCTGCAACTTCACCTGTGCAGCAGTTTACGACACTTCAGTCCAGAATCCACATCTTATGTGCCTGGACTCAGTAGTTTAGAAAGCAGACTAACTTATTTAGAAGCAAATTTTGAACTTGAGGGTGCTTTAGGATATTTAAGTCTTAGCCTATGCTTGTTTGGTCCCTAAACAGCAATCATAGCCTTAAGCTTTCTGCCTTTAGTCTCTGTCAGATAGTCGCTTCTGGTTCAGAGGTACCAACCTCCAGAACATGGGCAGTACAGATAACAAGGGCCAGAAAATGCATCACTTGCCAGGATTAAAAACACAGCTGTGAATCAGTCTTCATTCAGTAAATTGTGAAATCAGTGAAACTAATGGTGAAACCGATGTCACCAGAAAACTAAGAGTACCGCTCAGAAGTCTTGAGCTAACAAGTATAATTTCCTCTATTTAGATGTTTGGATATTTCAAAGTACCACCATCTCCTGGTTTTGTTTTCAGTCCACTTTCAAAGAATGCACCCTGTTTTCTTTTTCTAAAGCATACTTGGAAAGGCATAGTTGAGACTCCAAAATGAGGAGAAAAAAATAGTGTTTTACTCCAATTTGGAAACATACTGTATTGCAACCACAATATAAGTACGAAAACTGTCTGCCATCATAACGCGCATTCTCAGCTCTCAAGCTGTGCAGGTCCAGCCACAACCAAATAGCTGGTGGTGCACTGACTGTCAGGAAGGCCATCACACAGCGTTCTGAAGTTTCACATGGGAGAAACTGGAGGAAAACAGATGTCTCCTGAATTGCAAATTCATGCTACCAGCGCTGAACTCATTGAATTTGGACTGAGCTCTCTGAATCAGCAGCTGACTCAGAAGTGGACTTCAGACTCCCACACAAACATTTGACAGACTCTAAAAAGGTTTTTTTTTTTTTTTTTTGATGCCAAGCCAAGACCTATCTTTGAGGAGTTTTTGGCAATTATTATAAAATTTTAATGAAGAGCAGAAAAATTTCATATTCCTCTTAAAATCAAAAATATTCTATAAAATACAGCTATGTATCTGAAACACCCTCAAAAGAATCTAGGGAAGAGCAGACATTGTGAAACTAGATTATCATTAAATGGAATTTGTTTAAAATTGAGAGAGTATTAGAACCACCTGCCAATGTTTAAATTCTGGTTTGGTTTCTGGTTTAGACCACTCTCCTGAAAAGTTGATCATTTGGTAAAAAAAGAGAGGGGGAAAAAAAAAAAAAAGACATTTTGCAACTTTTCTCCCCTAAAGAATTACTTTTCACGACCAGTGAGCCTAGATGGACAGATACAGTATTATGTTAAGTTACTTTTAATGTGTAGGAAACATACTTTAATTTTTTTCAGGTACTTACCAATTCCTGAAGCCTAAGAAATGCTGGCAGGATGTTTGCCTCCATTTCCCTTAGCTGCTCTGCTCTATCCAGTACCTTTTAGCAAAAAAAAAACAAAAAACAAAAACAAAACAAAAAACCCACCTCATTATATAGACAACGTTAATCTGCATTCTCATGTGCACTTTATGACTGCTAGAGCAGTAAGAGAGCTGTGAGAGGGCCACCTTTTTCCACTATGAAATTATTTTTCAGAAATAAATATGAGCTGCTACTTAATATTTTCCATTTTCCCAGCTGTTATCTAGGATTCATAAAGTTGAAATTTGTTTTGGGAGAAACTTTTCTTGCCACAGTGTGCAGCCTAGAACTTTAGAAAATTCTTTGTATTTTATGCAAACCCTGTGTAGTAGTAACAGATATGCAGCATACCTACGGTTTAAACAGGAACCACTTTTTCTAAACAATGAGCCTACAGGAAAAAAAGGAAGCATTGCTCAACTGAAAACACTAATGGTTATCCTTCAGCAAAAAATTCTTATTGCCAGTACACTTCAAATCTTGAGGGGAACGAAAAAAGAGAATAAAAACACATTTCTTTTATGTTTTATTTACCACTCAATATAAAATTGAGTTTTGAAACTCATTACTTCTTTTGGATTATTGCTGTTGAAAGAGATGCTATAGGTCCCCAGGAAATTATATTTAATATTTCAATGTGGGGAGGAAGTATAAAGACATCTATCATTTCTGTTGCCCATGCTAAGAAAAAGAATCTTATGTGGACAACCAACAAATATTTTATAAAAAGGGTATTTCAAAATCATACAGTACAGAAAGAAATGTGATACATTAGTATCTCTGTAATCACAGCTCACACTTCTTGGGACTTCCTTTCATAATACAATAAAAAAGGTATGGTTTTATATTAATATTTGTATTTGATTCATACGATAACTGACTTCATAGATGAAGATAACTTTAAGTTACTGACCAGCTTTAATCAAAATTTATTGCAAATACAGTTTACATATTTTTACTAATAAAATACTGGTTATTAGACGCAGTAATATTCAACTACTGAACATCAAGTTTTAAGTTCTTAAGCGGATCTTATTTCTCAGTTAAGTGGGAAACAAAATAGAGTGTATAGCAGACTGTGATGCTGGCTGGTGGAATATTGCAAGCAGTTGACAGAAACAGTCTACTGAATGGCCTATACACGCACACCTGCCTTATTCTTCAGTTTTACTAAAGATTTGTTATGCTTTAGTTGTTTTAAAAAGCTTTATATTTTACAACTGAACTGCTAAGTTACATTAAAAACAGCAGCATGCTACTTACGTAAAGTGCTAAATAGCCTAAATGTAAGAATGAATCCAAACTGCATCTGCTCCATTTTATCAGGTAGTTAGAATGAATAAATTCATTTTTCACAAGTAATCACAAATGTTCAACACCCATGCCTGGTTTAAGAGAAACATTTAGAATCCTTTGCTTGAGAGCAAACATTTATCTTAATTTACTCTGAATTAATTGGCTGAAATATTACATTATTTGATACCAAAATGAAATAGAATAAATTAACTTTGCCAGTTTATGTTACCAGCATGCAGTTTGTCCATCAGTCTCAATTTAAATCACTCTGTAATAAATCCAGACGACACAGGTTAATACACATAAATTGATTTCCCCCATTCCTATCTGTTCCCATGCAGAACAAAAGTGAAATACTAATTTAATATTTAGTTCTTCTGATTTAGCAACTATTTGCCTGATACAATTGAACCTTTCTAGGTATTTCATGCCTTGCTTTCTATAATTAGTGTTCAAGAACTTCCTAGTTTTCTGAGTGATACTAATTTTAGTGTAACACATGAGGCATTCTTTTCTGAGGTAGAACAGTTGTTTTATTTCAGATATTAATCTGAATGTAAAACTTTATATAATAAAGTATTTTGTGAAATTCCCTACCATTTATTTTAATGATAAACATCATTCTTATGGAATTGTTGAAGGATACTAGTATCACTTTCATGACTGTAAATTAAAATGAATCATCTATGAACAACTTCTTATATACTGTATCATTGCTTTTTTCCTCATTTAAATTTTAAAAAGTCAGATTTATTAACTTTAAAAGTTATAAGAAATTATGAGATTACGACTGTTTCCACTAAATATAATATGAAGTTACTTTACTCAGCAGTTTTTTAAACAAATATAAAATATATTTAACTATAACCAGTGAAACAGAATGAAGAATTTTCAGCATAATTATGAACTTGTTTGACTGCAAAAAAGCAAAGCAATATGCTCAATTGCTGTGATAAATATAGTAAGTGATTACTCAGTGTCATTAAGCTTTCAATCTTCAATCACTTTCCATTTTAGTCAAATAATCAATTTGACCTCTTAACAAATCCTTAATTCTTAATGCTGGATAAAAATTCAGTCCACATATTTTGTTGGTCCACTTTCAGATATACAGTTACATATCACTACTACCACGGAGGTCAAGTTTTTAAGAAAAACTAATAGATTTTATTCAACCAAGTGATAGAGCTAGAAGAAAAGAAAGTTTTGAGGTGTCTAAGTCATTTTTTCAATCTCTTATGTTCCTGAAATTTATTTCTACCTTTATCTATTGGTGCAACAAAAGCTATTACTATTGTCTGCAAATTTTGACTCCTTAATATACTAAGATTATCACAGAAGCAAAAACACTGATATTTTAGTACTATACTGACTCAATCATTCCTTTGATCTAAATTTGGATATTTTTTCTGTAGACTGCCTGTTTCCTCCAATTTAGTATGTTATCTAATTAATTTTTTTCATTGCTCTCTTTTCTTCCCATCTCAGTTTAAAAATCTCAGTTCTTATCGCTGAAGGCTACAAGTGTAGTTGGAGATATAAGACTCCAACAGCACCGAAAATCATGCATTTTAATTCCTTAATATGACTTCTATCTATTCTACTCAACCTATTTTTGTCACTAGTCTGCTACATATTTCACTTGCTACTTTTCACTTCCTCCCCTCTTTGCTTTCTCATTTTTGAATTTTCTTCACAAAGAAACAGAAGAGCATAACTTACTACCTAATTATAAAACAAACAGGGGCTTCTCCAGGCTTAAAAATGTTGTAATATTATCACAGATAACTATTCAGTATAATTTATGGTAGTTATTAGTTCTGGTAGTTATCTAGCTTTTGCGCATAAGAAGTTCTATAAACAGGAAGAATACAGAACCACATCTAAATCCAGTAAACCAACTGAAAGGATCTAATTAACATCAACTGGTTCTGAATAAAGTCCAGAGAGCTATTTTATGAAAACTCATAGATAATGCATACATTTCACATATAAATTATTGATAATAATTACTCACACTCTCTTAAGCAGAATGAAACTGGAACACAAAAATTAAATTACTTACAATGTATAATGTTTGATCCTGAAGATCTTGACTAGTAACCGCTTGTTTAAACATACGTACAAAGTCATTGAACGTATCACAAAGCACGTGAGAAGCATGTTTTGTCTCAGAAGAGCAGTTCTGCAACTGGATGAGAATTTCTTCTAAAAGAAGTCTTGAAGTAAAGTATTCCACGCAGTTCACAAACACATGAGGAAGCTGAAGAGGATAAGAAACAAAATACAACCTAATTTGGCTCTTTCAGTATAAATATTCCAAAATCAAAAGTGCAGTTTTTGCTTCCAATGACACACTGAAAGAAAACTACATCCCACCAGCAGAATATAGAGCATAAACTGAATCTTTGCCAAAAGAGAATGATTATTATGTATCTAGTCAAAATATTACATAACACAAAGCTCAAGAGAACAGATCTGATAAATCCTAATATGAAACATGAAGTGTATTTTCTGATTATGTTTAAAAATTTCTCTTTTGAGAGCAATACAAAGAAAGAAAAAACGAGCATTTTGATCAAAGTAAATCTAGACAATCACAACACATTATAGTTTCCTAATATAATCCATTACAAATTACAGTAACTGTATAACAAGGACTTCTCAAACTTCCACTAGAAAGAAAGTAATCTAGCAGTGCAACTAAAAAACTCCCCCAAATAACTCTGAATGCTTTTGGCATTCATTGCATACAAATGGTCCCAAGATAAAGAGTAGGCACCTATACCGGAAGCATATAATCAGCCTGCTTGCACAAAGCAGTTTGAGAAACCAAGATCTTTTCAAAGCAAAGGGCATATGAAAAGACAGCATATGGGATACAAGCGTATTTTATGGATTGCCAGCAGTAGGAACCAATTTTTTAATGGGGAAAAGCTAAGTTCCTTGGTCTAAAACAAGGACTACAAAATAGTACCAGTCTGCATACAGCAAAAAAGGTAATTTTCTAGCACCCATATTTTTAAAAAATAGATTATTTGCATAACTCCATACTCTTTGGTAATGCATATGTTCATTTTGACACCTAACATTAAAACCTCTGGAAAGCATTGATCACTGGGATACATATACATTATTTGCAAAATTAAATTTCAGGTACATAAAAAGTCTAAGTGTTTATTTCATTCCAGTCTTTCTTCTTAAAATACAATACACGGCATATGGTTCAGCAGACGTGGGAAAGTGTGGGCACATACAGTACTAGCAATTCATTCAAACAACATACGCTAAGAAGCATCATTTTGATTTTGAACACTACTTAAAAACGGGGGCTACAACTACAAAAGCACCTATACAGAGCGCTGCATGTCCGTAACAGGAGAAAAATTAGGTGCTTCAAAGTGGATTCACTACAGTCAGCCCATTAAGTAGGAGACACCTAAACTTAGCAATAACAAGCTCTGAAGAAAGAATCGCTGCTTAAATCCTATTCCTTTCTGGGGCCTGGATGCCTCTTTGGATGTTTTACAACTGGGTTGCACAGTTTCGAACACAGGCTAGTGCATGAAAAAGGAACATGACTATCATCCCACCTTTCTCCTTCTGTAGAATTTTTAATGAAAGGGACAAGATCACCGTGTTTTGCACAAAACCCAGTCCTGCAGATCTGCGATAAGTGTGCCCCAAAAAAAGCCTAAAGCATCAGGGCTATCAGAACATACCAGTGGTAGCTTGTGAGTTCAACGTGATTTAGGCATGAGGCAGGCATTTATCATTGTATTTAGGTCCCTGAAGTACTTGACTAACAAAAGCATAGGCACTGATGGGTTTAGATGGAAATTTCTATGATGACACTCTTCAGCTTGGAAGGAATTTAAACCCTGCTTCAGGAAAGATGAAAACAAAGAGTAAAACTAGCAAGAATACATGCACTTGCTAACTGAAAAAAAAGGGCCACAAAAGAGGCAAGAATCTAGAACTTAAAAGTCCTCTGCCAGCACTGAAATGGACTTAAGGCTGTACCTCTCTACATCAAGACAACTATTTTTTTTTTTTTTTTTAAGAAGTGTTGTGACGTGCCGCTAGAGGGGCATCCGGGATTCTTTTGGATTATAGGGTTAGTTGTACTTAACTTGAGAGATCATCATTTGTCAAGTGTGAGAATTTATTAGAGATAAGAGGTTATAACAAAGCTAACAGTATAGCAAAGCTAGAAATATAACAGAACTGCAAATATATATACATACCAGAGCTCTACAATTCAATCATGGGTGCACAGTACAATGACCGCTCTCGCCCCTTATGGACCACTCCTCCGGGATAGTTTTCCCCGGATTCTCTAACAACTGGTGCACAGTACAGCGACCACTCTCACCCTTTATGGGCCACCCTTCTGGTCTATTTTTCCCCTGTTTCTCCTCACCATGCTGCTGACATCAGGGACATCCTTGCTGACAGGTGGGTCCTCAGCTCTACAGGCCAGTTGACCATGGGTCCAAGTTCACACCAAAAGTATGCAGCTTACTCTCTTTTTATACCCAGTCAGAACAATGCCAAACCACAGCCATACCAAAGCTGCATGCACATCAGCAAGTCACCTCCTGCTCAGCGGGTAACAACGCACCCATCAGCAGGTCATTCTGAGGGAAATCCTCCACAGCATGGAGATGTCCATGGTGTGTCTGCAGTGTCACTTCTCCTTTGTCTGGACTTGTCAATCACGGGGTCATTAGCAGGTGTGCTCCCAGGCTACAGCAACCCCACAGTGCAGTGGCTCCAGGCCGTGGTGCACCCAGGGTTCATTAACTCTTGGGGAGCAACCCAGAGCAAACCCCTCTTCTAGGGGCTGCACCATCTGGAGTCCCATGCTTGCCTGTGTGGCACCTGTTAAGTGTGCATTCAGCCACAACACCACACTATTTCTAGATAGTTCAGATCCTCAGAGATAAGACTGCAAGCAATTTTTAAAGAGCAGGTTTCTCTGCCAATAGTCCCTGAAAGTAAAATAAGCCTGTTCCTCACAAAGTTCCTACTTCTGGTAATAACTCCAGTACTAATCATCAAGAATATAATTCGTCTCCCAGTGGACAGCATTTAAAAAGAGTTCTCTTTTCCACTGAAGCGTTTAAGAGTTCTGTAGTCCCAGTTGATAGAAATATAACATCCAAAACTCAAAATTGCACAAGAAACTCTCAGTAGTTTCCAATTCACCTGTTCCAAGAACATCTGCCTTCTCAGTCCTGTTTGACCTACTTCTTTCCTACTCCTAAACTGTTTTCTAAGAGCAGGAATCAAGAAGGAAGTTTATTATGTTAGTTGGCGAAGCTGAAAAAGAATGTATGATGTTAGAGGGGATGATCATACAGGAAGAAGCAGCAACAGTATTGGCTTGGGAGAACAAGATCCATCCCATCAGCAAAAGCCCTGGCAATGCCAAGTGAAAAAAACACACCTAAGAATGCATCTTTCCTGTCCTATCAAGGGTTAAAGTCTGAAAATGCATTCTTCAGCTGATAACAAATACACCATTTGAATTTCAGACATGCCAAAACAAAGGCTTTTGTAAAAAAACAAAAACCCATCAAGTACCAGACCTTTTAACCACATTATCAATACATAAAAACCCATAAGTGTGAAATGGATATAACTTTTAACTAAGAAAGTATGAAGAAAAGCAGTAGCAACATCAGTTAATCAAAACCTACAAGACTGACAAGGTTAAGCTGGCCTTGCTCTTAAACTGTTTCAAACTTCGTATTTTACAGGTCATCTTGTCTTAGGTTTCTTGTATAATATTTCTACACACAGGGGCGTGTGCGCACACACACTTGTTACCTGGATATAGCAAGTTTGCAAAATAAACTGTTGGTCTACTGGGAAATTAAAAATCTATATTCATATCCAACACGTAAGGCTGCATGTTTGCTTGCTTCTTTGCTAGACATCTAAATATATTCAAACACCACATATTTACCACCTTCCACATTCAAGTAAGTCACTGAAAGCAAATACATAACTTAAATTTAAGGTTTGACCAGTTATAATTTACACTAATTAGACTGCAAAATTATTGGCAATCTAGTAAGAGACTCACAATATACTCTATACTCCTCCCATAAAATTAACATTTAAAAGTTAAATTCAAGATTGATGCATTTAATATAACATTTAATTAGGTCTTCTTTTAAAAGTTCTTAGTTTGAAAGATGTGCATATATATTTATCTTCTGTGATTGCCTACATGGCATAAGCTGATTTAAAATCAAGATGATTTTAATTAGAAAGCAGGAATCCTTGATGCACATTTTGCTTTGCATTTGTATTCTACTTATCTTAAAAAATTGCTGATTCCTGTTAGCTGATATAGCTCACTTTTTGGTAACCATGTAGCTATAACACTATCTAAAAATGTTTATTCAAGCCATTCAACAGCTGAAAAATTCTGAAAAAATAATCTAACTACTTTTATTTTACTAAAAAAGAGTAAATGGCATTCTGACTTTTTTTTTTTAACTTGTTTTAACATTAAGCTGTATTTGAGGATGTAGAATAAATTAAAACATACAAAACTTATTGTCAAAAAGGTTCTGAAAATATAATACAGAAAAGGTTTATCAGTACACTTTTTCCATTGAGAACTGATTTAAGTGAAAGAATTATCATTTATTGTTTTGGAATTAAATCAACTGTTTCTAGGCAACATTGTTTCAAGATTTTAGGCTTCCTGAATTTTTTTCTTTTTTTCAAAGCAAAAGAGAGATTCTCCTGCTTTAACAAGGGAGCTGACTGGAACTAACCAAATATGCAGAAATAAAGACAACTTTCTCCCTGAGTCTGCAGAAGAAAGTATCAGAAAGAACTACAGGTATTCAGACAGTGATTTTCACCATTTCATAAACTCAATTTTCTTTAAATTTCAGCAAACATGCAAAATTGTATGTTTGAGTGCTTTTAATGATCATACTAGAGTTCAAGCTTCTAAGCTGACATTTAAACAAATTATACACATCCAACGTAATATAATTCAGTTTGTTAACACAAAACAAATAAAACAAAATTCCACTATTGCAAAGTCATCTCATTGGTACTCTTGTCTTCTCTCACAGCTTCTCCTGCACTTGGCCACTACCCCTCATTAGGCTAAGAACAGCTTAGTGTGTTGACTATCTCTTATTCTGTAGAGAATGTTGCAAAATGAGTTCCCTGAACAATACTGGGACTTCTAGGTATCACCAGAACTAAATGTGTAAAACTTACATGGGTATTTTTTTTATATACAGATAAAGTAAGCTTAAAGAAGAATTATAAGATTCAAAAAAGGTATACTGTAAGTGCCTCTTAGATCAAATTGAAATCATCATACAAGTACTCACTTGTCACTGGAGGCTCTTTCAGGTTAACTCCTTTTCAGAGAGCGGAATCAAAGTTGGCAGCTTTTTTTTTTTTTTTTTTTTTTAAATAAGCTTTCCTAGAAAAGTTACTATGATAAAATATTGACTTTTAATGTGTATTATTTCATACCACCCTAAGTGCACGAGTGAGAATAAAGTGTGTGTTCATCAGACAGTAAATGGAACAGATTTTAAATCAAAAAGGCAGAAATGGCAGGGGAAACAAATAAATCATTTTTACAAAGTAGAAGCTAGTTTAGGGGTTATATTTTATTACCTCTTGCTTCCAAATAAATGCTTAATTCACTATCCAGTGTGAACATTCTTACCTGTAATGTGTTTAGAAGAGTTTGCATCACATAAGTCTTTCCACTAGATGTATGTCCATAGATAAAGATGGATGGAAAAGTAAACTGTTGACGCTAATGGAAAAAAAAAAAAAAAAGTTGTTGCTGTTTTAATACTTCTCCTTTTTTATTTAACAGATAGAGGATTTGCCAGTCAAGTTTTCCACCAAAAGCAACATTATCTTTTAAACTGAGGCATTAAGTATAAAATATGTCAATTAAAATACAACATAAAACTTGATCACATCAATTCTGTAATCATTAAAATGCTAGGAAAGTAAGTCCCAAGAATCAAGCACTGCATAAAGCTACTAGTGAAACTTCTACAACAGGAGGATGAATTTTTCATGTTTAAAAAAAAAAAAAAAAAAGAGAGAGAAAAAAGAAAAAGTGTGCTCTTAATTCAAACTAATTAACTGAAAGAATATCCTAGCAAGGAAAAGCTTGTATGCTTTAAATCACCCTAACTCCTCCAAATACTATAAACTGTTTTTCTCTTCATTAGCATCAAGTAGAATAGAATTAAATGATTTGGTGGAAACAGAGACAGAAAACGAGTTTGCTCTTCGCCAATAGGGCAATATTTTATATAATACCTCTATCTGTTAATGGTACTGATACCGTATATTTCATGTCATTTTTTACAACAAAAGGAGCTTAAAATTAGAAGAAGATCAGGTTGAACCATTTGTTACCTTTTCCCTTTATTTCATTCTGAATGTGCATTTACTTTTGTGTTGTTTGTTATTTCTAAGAATCTTGAACCCTGACTTAAAAAATTAGTGTAAAAATAAGTTTGGCAAACACTACTTTTGAAAAACAATAACACTCAATTCATCCAAGATGAGCGCACTCTCTGGTGAGAAATATGAAGATACCCTACCCTCATATTTACCAAGAATTTAAGTATCTGCATTTTGTTTTTTTTAAAAGAAGGCTTATTACAACTACGCTTGTAATAAATACATCAAATTACAGCATTTAAGTTTTACATAATAATTATTACCTATGATTAAATGCAGAGCCAGAAACAGACATAAATTTTAATTTTGTTAATTGAATGTACATGGATGTAACAACTGCTTTTAAGTAGCTGTAATAAAAACCTCCATCGCTTTTTACCATAGCTTTGCCAAGCAGTAACAGAATCAATTAACAAGTCAGCTATTTCAAAGAAATAGCTTATGGCCAGCAACAGAATTACTGAGAATCATGCCAATTTCATGTATTTACAATTGGGCACGCAGATACTAGATTGAAAAGTAAAAACCATAATTTCTACACTGCCACCAAAAAAATACCCCAACACCTTTAGATGGGGGAAAGACAGACTTACTGCCTCACACTACCCTTAAGCAGCTAAGAATTACTGGCAAAGACAGGGCAGAATCATGAGGAAAAAGCTCTTCAGAGCCAGCAAGGCACAAGCAGCTGTAAGTCTGTCTGGTTCCTTCCAGCTGCAAAACAGCTTTCAACCTTTGAACTTATCAAAACCTATCAGCCAAACACTGATGTTAAAAACAGGTAATGCAAAAATAAAGAGGCAGACAAAATATGTTCATAATGACATCATAAGAAGTTCCTCAGTTTCTGTTCTCCCCTCTGAAATAACACAACATCTGTGTTCTACTCAAATATACAATATAGAAAGCACCACCTCTCCAAATATTGACAGCAACATGGACACTTGGGATTCACGACAAGGCACCAAACTTTCCAAGCGAAGCAGTGTAGCTGCTGGATATGCTGGATGTTCGAGATTAGGCATTTTGATTGATGCTCCTGTAGTTAGTCACCTAAACATGCGTGTCACTTTTGAGGTGCAGGGACAAAACCAAAGTGATCTGGAAAATAAAATGTTTTAATTACCATTTACTGTCATATACATAAGGGAAGAAAACAAACAAGAATTGACATAAAATCTAAACTGACATTCTAGCTAAGGATGATGGTAAAATTAGGCTAGATTTAGAGGCTTCATCAAACTGGACTTTACTATGCAAAGCATTATAAAGACATTTTCATACTAGGCAGAATCCAGAAACCCAAATAAAAAGGGAAAGGCATACAGTGTATGAATAAATGAATATGACAAAGAATTGTCACAGTTTAGTTAACTAGAGAAATACATATTTTGTTCTGTTTATATACACATTTAAAAGCAGCAAGAGAATAAAATGAGGAAAGAAGATTAGTCACAGATCATCACCTCCCTAGACAGCCAATAAGTTAGGATTTACAAATAACAGAGAAAAGGTAGGGCATAAGGAAAGATGAGGATGAGAAAATAATAGCTCTTTAGATGTTAACAGGAAAGCTTATCCAAGCATAAAAGCAGCAGAGGCATATAAAGAAAATCCAGCTGATTGTAAAGTCTGAAAACATTGCTCAAAAACAGCTTGAGATCAATTATTAGACCAGATAGGTAAAACTGTAACATTAATTACAGTCTACCTTTTATTCAAGGACTAATCAGGAAAGACTGAAGGCCTTGGTCTTCTGGGCACTGGGAAGGTTGGATTTTAGTGACAGAACATGAAACATTGGTTGTCAAAGATAGTGCTTCGCCTATAGGTCCTAAAACCACTGGAAAGATGGTACGTTTGTCTATAGTGATAAGGAGAGCATACAGAGAGAGAACTGAAGGAGCCTCAAGAGCTGCAGTCTGACTTTGTCGAACATAAGACAATCTGACATCTGCAAAGAAAATTTGGAAGTTTTGGTAGCACAATGAAGTATGACATCTCATCAGCAGACAGGTTTATCTGTAAGTTATCAAGATGAAAATGGTAAACAAGGCACCCCACAAGCATTTAAATATATGCATTTACAACCAAATGCGGTACACCAGGCATAAGTAGAATGCCACATGAGAAATGATTAGTTAAGCAAAAGGAGATCGGAGATAGTATGGGAAACAGAAAAACGGAAACTTTCTGAAGAAGAGAGAAATACTGGGTTGCACTGATAAGGGAGCTCCTGAACAAGGACGTTCATAAACTAATCCCCAAGAATTTGTTCTGGGACAATTCTCTATTAAATATTTCCATACACACATCTGGTGGAAGATTTTTTTCTTTTATTTTTACACTTCGCCTTCAGTGTTTTCTGAAGTAAAAATTGGGCTTCTGTAATCATTAATACAAAAACAAGCGGAATTCATAAGATGAAAAAGGATAACTCTAAAAACACAAGTAATGGCAATGTAATTATACCTATTCAAATTATACCTATTTGTAATCATATGTATCATATCACACAGAACAAGCACTACAGTTAGGTATTGAGAACTTACAAGTCTGAAGCAACTTGAAAAACGGACAAGGCAATCACACAGTAAGTATGAGAAATTGAAAAAATGCAGCTATCAAAAAGACAAATGCATGAACATATGTATCAGGAAAATTATTCCCTGCACAGATAGGGATGCATTGGGTCATTTTAACAGAGCAGCAAAATTAGCTTTGAACAGGCCTGTCCATCATACCTATTCAAATAAAAACTCAAGAAGGGGGGGGGGGACAGAAAATTTAATAGTTTGATTAATGACGCTCTCTGCAAAAGAAGCAGGAATAGATAACACGGAGGGAAAGAAAAATTCAAGACCATAGTCTCCAAACTGGCAGACCAACAAGGGGGGGGGGGGGGAAAGAGCTTCAGAAACAGCTGAAAGTTGTGTGGACGTGGGAATAAGGACAGCTTTCTTGGTTCCCCGACTGCATTCTCTAGAGCTTGACTCCGTTCCCTAAAAACATGTTTAATGCCATTTGAGGTACTTTAGTTTTTCCTATCCTGCCTCCTAACCTCATTACAGAAAAGCATTACTCTGTAGATCACATCACCTCTGCCAACACCCTGAAGATGTTTCTCAAGCGCACTACCACATCTCAGCTGACACTGAGCACATTTAAGCCGCTGAATGAAAACCCACTTTTCTACATAGGTGTCTTATTCTTCAACAGGGTCCCATTCTAGCGTTCACATGAGAAGGGTATTTGTTTAGAACAAAACGTGCAAGAAACCATTCATCAAGGTTAAAGGCAGTGCTGCCACAAGGACCAATGGCCTAACATAAGCTGACGGTTGAACTCAGGAGGTTCCTGGCCAGAGGAGGGAGGTTTTGTACACGCTCACCAACCAGGTCAGCACGGACTGAAAACACTTATTTTCCAGCTGAGTCCTGTGAAGGTTACGAAAAGCGCAGCTCATGCACAACTTGGATTTCACAGCTGGATTTGATGATTTAAGAGGATTTTTTCAGTCCTATGCTCCTAAAATACTCACAACCTGGCACATCTTTTTACACTCGCTTCATCACGAAAATTAAAAGAGCCGAGGAGAGCTGCGCAGTTCTGGCTCCCCCGGGCGCTCCAGAGACCCTGGCCAGGCCGCAGAGGGAGCAGACCTGCCCGCGGTGACGCCGCTCAGAGCAACGGCCGCCTCGGCCCGGCCGGCAGCCCTGCGCCGCCCGCGTCCCCCGC
This sequence comes from Apteryx rowi, assembly GCF_003343035.1. Lineage (NCBI taxonomy): Eukaryota > Metazoa > Chordata > Aves > Apterygiformes > Apterygidae > Apteryx > Apteryx rowi. The sequence goes on along the minus strand of NW_020447764.1, from coordinate 1,380,654 downwards.
TCGCTCGCTCGCTCGCCCGCCCGGCCCGGGGCAGGTCTGCTCCCTCCACCCCACCCGGCTCCGCTCCACTCCGTCCTCGGGCGCCGGAGCCCGCCCGGCCGCCCCCGCCACCCCGCGCACGGCTCCCCACGGCTCCCCACACCCACGCTGTCCACGCGCCGGCTCCCGCTAACGGCTCCCGCACATGCGCACAACGCGCCCGGCGCCCCGCCTTCCCGGCGAGTGCGCAGCTGCCGGGTGCGCGCGCATGCGCCATAAGGGAGTTGAAGCTGGTGCCCGTAGCGTCTCTCCAGCTGGGCGTGAAGGGCAGGGCGGGCGCCGAGGGGAGCGCGACCCAGGCCGTGTCGTGTCCCACGGGTGAAGAGCGATACGTGTAGCACCTCTCCCTGGAAATAGGTGGCTTTGGAGACCTGTGGTGAAAGCCGGGAGAAGATGGCGTTACCGTTAATTTAGGGAGCCTCGTGTAACTGGCGTGGACAGCCAGGTCGGGGGTCAGACCCAGACCTGGGAGGAAAGTCAGAAGAAAAGTCGTGGGTGTATATGTGATGCTTGTGGAAAACGTTGGGCTATTAGCTTAACTCTAGGCAACTCCATTTCAAGCATAAAGATTAATACATGATATCTCCGTCAGCTTGTGGGGTGGAAATGAGGGTGAGCTTCAGGTTATGGTGCGTAGGCGGGAAGTGGGACTGAAGCTTGAACGCGCCTACTGCTGCGGCGTCAGTGTCGAGGTCGAGGCTGGAGGCTTTGCGTCTGTCTTGTCTTCACACGCCCACGGTAAATGTTACAAATAGAGAAAACACTAAAGGAAATTTGACATGGAATTCTGAACATAACATGTATGTAAATACAGGACAGTTTAAGGGAATGCTTATGGAGTTTCTGCTCAAATCAAGTCTTGCAAACAACAAGAGCTCTCTGAAAACACACGAAAGTATGTTTAAGTTATAGTTAGATTTATACTGCACATAAATATTGCACATTGTACTAGAGGTATGAATGCAACACCTGCATGCTGGGTTATGAAAATTAAAATAATACTTTCTTGTTTCATAGTCTGAGCCAGGTAAAATGGTAAGCAAAGCTTGTATAAATCATACTGTATGCTTTTTTTATTTGATAAGTTTTCATATTTTCATATATATTTATATATGTATATATAAACAAATTTAATAAAAATATAAAATATAAGTTAATAAAAATAAATTAATAAATGGATATACACATATATATGTGCATGCACAATCATAATAGCTTGCACTGAATAGAATTTCACATCCATAGATACATATTGTAAAGTAATGGACCAAAGCCGTCCAGAATAGAAATAGAAAAGCAGAAAAAATATGACGTGATTCATATTTATGTATACTAATTTGTGTACAATTCTTGTTTTTAAAATGGTCTGTTATTTATCACAGTTTTGCCGAAGCATAATCTGGAATTATTTTCAACATTACTGTATTTGCATATATGCAGGCAGAATCTGTAGCAATTCAGTCCACTTGTTAAAATGTGCTTGTTGAAAATTCTTAATTTGGAATAGAAGGAATGTTTTAGAGCACAGTATCAAGGCATATGTTTCCCAACAAAGTGAAATAATTTTTTCTAGCTCTTGAAACCATGGAATCTCTAGGGACAGATTGATCTGTATACAGATATGTCATGTTTCAGAAAAACAAATGTAATGCCCCACAGAAATCTCAGAAAGTCCACATTTGTATAACTTAGGTGGGAGTTAAAAGGAAATATTTTGGAAACATTTATTAGTGATGTCCAAAATTTGCATCTTCCACTGATGAAATCCTGAGCAAATCTGCAATTTGGCTTTGAGTTCAACAAGAATCCTAAAATGAGGGATCAATCTTTAAACATGTACTTTTCATTTGAGCAATTGCTGACAACGTGGCTCTCTACTGATTCCCTAGGGGCAATGGTAGTTCAGACTGCAGTCCATCCCACGGTCACTTCAGCCAGACATAAATCCAGATTACCTCACAGAGGAGAGTCTCACTCTCCCTGTTCCACCCCCATTTCCACTCTTTTTCTGGCCCTAGCATTTGGGTGGTTATGCAGCGAGCTAGCCCAGGGAACCAGTCCAGCTGAAACTAAACCAAACCGAAAAAATAGTTACTTTAAAATGACAGTCTCACTTCTAAAAAACCTGCTTGCTACAGAATGGGGCCACCAGTAGTGTGTCATTTAGCTTCTAGTCTGCAATTCAAACAAAATAACCAGTAATAATGCTGATTATTAATCCAAAGTGGCGTCATGGGATAACAAATGAAAAGAATGTATCTGTATAGCATTAATAATTTAAAATAAGAATGTCTCTATTGATTGAAATTACAGGATTATAATGCTAAATTTTTTGTGGGACTGACCTGAAGAAATAATACAGAATCCTGAGCTCCTACTCTAGCAGGTGAAAAACTGTTACAGAAGACTGCAGAACTTCCAGCAAGTTTCTCAGGCCTATCAGTGTCCATAGATTCATGCAGGAAGTTTCTTCTTCTTAGTAAAATTGTTTAAATTTAGCAAGCATGTTTTTTTCTTTTTCATTCAGAAGGTCAAAACTCTTAAATAGCAGTTACTAGATCAGATTCATGCCTGAACATCTTGCTGGTAATGTGAAGCATAATAATTTTGTTTCAGCATACAATTTTCATCGACAGCATTTCATATTGATGTTACCAGTGAATATGCATTTCTGCACAGCTTTAAATGTCTTCTTAATTTATACTAAGTTGTCACATATCTTTTTATCTTCTTATTCTAACTATGGGTTGTTTACATATAAAATATATTCAGAATGAGGAAGTAAACAGATTTGAAACTTGCATGAAATAGAGCAGAAAAGAATCTTTTCTCATTGTGATCATTGTTAGATATTTAACATTAATAATTTTTGTCTGTCAAAATCTGTTTTTCAGTATAAGTAATTAATTTTCATTTAGGTGTTCTTATGCATGGCTCCAGTTCAGCAAAAATAAAATTTAAGTTTAGAATATACATTAATTGCATTCAGAGCACTGGGATTCCTCATTTCTAGCATTCCTCATTCCTTGCAGTTATAAATGTGCTTGAGTGAATTGCAGGATTAAGTTCTACATGTGTATAGAGCTATATGTTTGAACTAAATATAGAACTGTGTGTATAGCACATATACAAATTCTATGTAGGTTCTGTATGTATATAGATCTATGGAAATAGAACTATGTTTATAGAATGTATGCGCAATTTCATTCTTGATTTCTTTTAGTCTTTCCAAGATATATTTTACCAGGGATGTCATTGTGCATGATGCTGATTAAAGTGTATCTGGATTATTACTTAGCAGTTTATTCCTATTCAAAAAAGTCGATTCAAACTGACACAGGTGCAGAAAAGGGCTCCTACAAAGAGCAGGAAAATAAGAAATTGTTGCCCTGGAAAGATGTTCTCTTGCAAGCATAGCTGAGGTGGTTTAAGAAATTACTCCAACTGCATATTCCCTACTTTGCTGGATGTTGCAGCTCCCTCAGCAGAACCAGTGGAAAGAACAGTGTCATCATCCACCTCAGCACTAGTCATCCATTTAACTTAAATTCCCAAACAGAGATTATTTGAAATAAACTGTGTGATTTTTCTTTGGAGTGGATGAAGACATCTCAGATAGTCATTCTGCACACTGTGGATGAGCAACTAACCTTAAATAATGTAAAGGAAAAGATACCTGCAATAACTTCTAAAATGATTTCTGCTTAATCTCCTACAGGCTATTTGACACATCCTAAAAGAGGGGGGGATTTGATCCTTGAAAAAGAGCAGACACCAAACAGGGCAAAAAGCTGCTTGAAGTAAAGGACAATGTTGCTAAGAGAACAAATACATATAAAGGGTCATACATAAATATAGGCTAAAAATCAGAAGATGGTTTCTAGCCACTAAAGGTAAAAAATTCTCAGACAACTTTCCCAATATCAGGAAAAAGAAAAACTAACACTGAGAGGCAGGCTGAGCTCTTTAAGAAAAGGATTATGAGTTTAGTTGCCTGTTGAGGAGAAGATGGGGTTCAGCGACTGAAGAGTTTGCTTCATTCATATGAACAAACTGCCACAGACTGAAAGAGATATTTTTGGCTGCTATCAGAATTGTTAGATATCTTGTTAAATATGAAAATATAAGAAAAGATCTTGAAGAGATTCAGTGTTTTAAACAACATCAGAGTGAACTTGTAAGTACAATGCTGCAATAAGGAGGATCACAAACTTAAGTAAAAAGCACTAATAAAAGCAAACTCCTTTATTTTTAGCCAGATGGAAACCTGCCACTCCACTTAGTATAGTTCTGCAAATGGGTTAATTAAGAAATAAATAGTTGAAAGACATAAATATGTTGGCCCAGATAACTTTGATCTCACTGAAGTATACCTACCCCACTTCAGGCCATTCTGGAGAAAATAGCTGTATGCATCTGCGGTACAAAGATTTTCAAGTACCTATGAAGCAGTTTGGACACATCTTAAATGCCCACCAGAAGCCTAGAAATTATTACTTGATGTAAAATGAAATCAAACCGAGGTAGATATATCTATGCAGGAGTCGCATTCCACTTTTAACTACAAAAAGTTATTAGGTGTCTTCAGGGCATCAGCTGATTCCCAAACAAGAAAGATCAGGGGTTGTTAGGCCTTTCAGTCTGTTTGTAATAGAAGATTCAAACCAAAGGACTCTGAGTTACAGCAGGAGAAATGGTCCCTAGGGACAGTTCTCTAGGCTGTGGATTGCAAGAATGCAATATATTCCCTTCTCATCTTTTCCTGTCTCTCATCTAGCCGCTGCGTCTCTGTGCCAGGGGAAAATGGTGACATGGCGCTGCTCACGGCCAACAGAGATTCTCATGCACTGGTGCTTAGCAGTAGAATTAGAAGCTGACAATTTGATCCATAATTTCTCATTAAGTTTGCTAAAGATAGACAAGGATGAATGTATAACAATCTAATCGTTAGTGATTATAATCACCGACAGTGGATTTTCAAGCAATTAGTAGTAATTAAGCTTTCATTTATAACTCATTAATATGAAAACCAGTAATTCTGTGGATGAAATACTCCCATAGTATGTAATGGAGAGGATTTTGCAGGCAGAAACATATGAACCATCTAGAGTTTCAGATCTCCAAAAGAGATTTGATAAATATATCATAGCCAAATACTGCTACAGTTTCAGCTGGCTGTTCAGACAGAAATCTGTTCCACAGTGTCATAACACTTTACTTAGACTTTAAGGCCTAAGGGGAACAATCTGTAAAAAGTGAAAGAAAAAATAAATATCTTTCATCAAACCGTCAATAAACGAAGTCAATTCATACTGGAGATATTTTAATTTTTAATTACATTTCCATTTATTGTAGGCACTGTTTAATAATTGTTCATTTTCCAATTTATTTGGGGGGAAAATGATGTCTCAGCACCAACCCCGTCAATTAAATTAGTGAATTAATATGTGTACTTTAAGAAAGTACATAGGTGTATATATATGTGGTAACATGTACTTCTAGCAGCAAACACTTTACCAAGAGCATATTATTTTTGCATATGAAACTGGTGAGTTTTTGTAGCTCACGTTTTACTCTTGATAAATCAAGAGGGCCAAGGGAGATGGATGCTGCCACACATACTTAACCAAAAATTGTATTTATCATTGCATACTCAGATTCAGGAAGTTATACTGAAGTGACACCACTTCCAGCGGAAGTCAGTTCTACCTGAAAATTCTTGTAAGTATTGTAAGTAATGTGAATATTTTCTGCTGGAATCAAACTGAAAATGAAATTGCTTATGTTTCTTTGTTTCTTGTGCCTACAGGAGCCCAGATAGGATCAGGATTGGGTGGAATTTCAAAATAGTGCTACCTGCTTTTTCCACAGAACAGTGGTAGAGTTAGAGGGAAAACACTGAAAACAGTTAGTCACCTTTGGCTGAAAAGGCCTTTGCTCTTCTGTTTCTGCACTTCACCTGCTATTTGGCTAACTGGATGTAGTATCTGTAGTTCATATATTCATATACTTCATATTATGTGTGTCTCATTTGTAACCTGTAGAGACAAAAGTCTTCCCCAGTTCTGTTATGCCAGAACTTTCATTCCAGAGTTTCAAAAGATTAAGCATGCTTTTGCACATTAATGAGCCATAAATTAAAGGGATTTTCCATTTCATGACATTATTTGTAATGTCTTACTTTTTTTGCTTCTTAAATACCGTAGTATGCAACTACCCAGGGAAAATCACTGCTCCATAATCTGTACTACAGCACTTAGCAACATGCCCCTCATTGATTGAGAGGTAAACGTACACTACTCAGCAGTCACAAATAGGCAATACAATATCTATAGAAATTTATTGAAAATAAACAGCCATTAGGAGAGCAATCCTACTATTAGCTCTATTGAGTGAAAGCCTACAGCAAGTTCTTACTGCCTCTTAGGCAGCAGAGAGTCCTCACAGGAGGGAAACATTAGGAATGTCCCAGCCATAGGGAAAGTTCTACTTTGAGTTTGTAGGTTGTCATTCATCAGAGAAGCCACACAGCAAAACCACATCTAAACAGGTTTCCCGGTTTGGAGATAGTTCCACTGCTCATGTATCCATCCATATGGGATGAGGCAACCAGTGAAGGTGATGAAACTCAGCTCCCATTACTAGAGTGCCTGTGTTACTGGTCTGCTGCTGGCAAATGTGCCTTCTGGGAGCATATTTTAAAGGAAGCGGCACAGTGCTGCTGTTTTACAGACAGCTAGCTGGCAAACCTCAGAGTGGAAGAGATGCAGAATCGCTGTTGTGCTAATAGACACAAAGCTGGTGCTGTGGTGAATGGGAGTTAACAGAACAAGTCTCTCACTTGCTGCATTCGACTCAAGATGCCTTGAATGTTACATGAGGCTAGGCAGGCTTTCCACGCTTGCGCAGACTTGCAAGCCTGTCAGGGCTCCCACGGCAAGGGTCAGACTCACACTCTTGAGTCCTCCTTCGTGCTCCCCCACAGCCAGGGCTTGTGCATTTACAGAGCAGCTCTGTGGCTTCTTCCCTGCTCTGTGTCTCTACATGACAGATGCAACCAGTCCCTATGAGATGTGATTGACGGACTAGTTATGAGGATCAAGGAACAGGGACAATGCCACAGTGCTGTGTTACAGGCAAAGATATAGGCTGTAAACTGCTTCACGGGGTCCTGCACTCAGCCAAATGTTGGCCTACAGCTGAGGAGCATGCTTTTCAACAGTGAAAGTGTGTTTTTCAGCTGTAGTCTTTGGTTCACCCTGTCATTCAGCCCAAAGTAGCACTGTCTCAGATGTTAAAGACACTCATTTTGTTACTCATAATTATACTATGAGTATATACACCCATATATGTATGTGTATGTGTGCATGCATGCATGTATGTATGTTACGAGGAATAATTCTGCCAGCTAATGCTTGTGATAGTACAGAATATTAGAATGGGGCACTGACATTTTTTTTTTTGCTAGCTTCCAATAAGTTATGAGAGACAGATCCCAATGCGTTTTGTCAATGTAGAATTGAAATTTAATTTAATCTTTAGATGGAAAATCAACTAAGCATCTAGGCTGCAGGAGGAAGCAACACCTGAGTTATCACATTTGTGGACAAAAACTTAATATCAGAATTTTAATCTATAAAACTAAAAAAGCAGCTAAATTTTACCCTGGGTAGATAGACTGCTTACTGAGACTAATAAGAAATCCTGTCTACTTCTCAGCTTGATCTTTCTCTTCAGCTTATTTTCTATGAACATGCAGCTGTCTCAGTCTCATGCCCAGCTCTCAGCAAAATAAATTTTGCATTTAAATAAGTGCAGGGGAGAAAAATTTTTGTGCTAACAATTTTTAATAATCCTAATTAATTATCGATTAGTGCTAATGACAGTAAGCAAAAATTGATTTGCTGTTTCTACTGAACAGAAATAATTTATTTGCAAAATGAAAGTGATTAACCATTAACACTAATAGCAATAATGTAAAAATCTCCCATTTCTAATTTACTACATTAATAAAAAGGTCTCTGTTTGGTATGATAAATCAGAGGAATGCAAGATAATTTTAGGCAGTAGCTCATTCATTGCATTAATCTCTAGTACATTGTGGTTTCATGCAGCTACGGTAAATAACATGTGATTTGAAGAAAAAAAGTGTACAAACCTTGGTAGGACACTGATTTTTTCCTTACAGTACCCTTTGGGCAGCAAGAAATGACCACTCACTTTTATAGTAAGGACTGACCTCTTTCTCCCTCCTCTCTTTCAACTACTTTGTCAGTATTTATAACAAATGTAGTATTCCTCAGAGCATTCTAGCATTCAACTTACGCAACCTATATTCATTTTTTATCTAAAGAAAAGTCTGTGCTGTCTTTGAGAATTTCTGCGCTTAGAAATGTTTTCTCTTCTCTTTTTTCATTAGTATGTTCCCATATTCATGTAAAACCTGTGTTTGTCACATGTAAACAGTATTTTTACTTGTTATTCTTTTAGGAGTTAAAACTGAATAATTAAAATGAGTTTTGAAACCACATGCAGTATTTCACTGATGTCGTATACTAAGCATCACATTCCATCTTCATGCTTCTGTTTTATATTCCCCATTTTAGGTCCAATGGTTGTTTGTCCCTTTATTTACAGCTTCACGCTAGGAGCTCACAATCAACAGACAAGCTTTGATGACTCTCCCCACCTTTCCCCACAATCTTTGATACTGTCATTTCATTCCAAGGTATGATCACATACTTCATAATTATGACATATATTCTGTTCCTACATGTATGCATGAGTTTGCAGTCTAAAAGACTGGAGACAGGTAGATTGTAGACAGATAGAGATCAGGTTGGTTAGCAGAATCAAGCATGGTCATAAAATAGCAGAAGCCTGACAGCTGCCTTTTTTATTTTCTTTTCCTCGATAGATATCATGGCAAAAGACAGTGTTAAGGAGGGATTGGAAAGAGATAGGTCTGCCAGTATTTAACAGTATGCTCACAAGTATAATAGCTTGTTTAAGGGTGGGGATGTTGACTGGAAGGATAGTGCTGGCTGACACCCTGGGCTGATCAGAGATGAGGTCAGCATTTCCTATTAAAGAGTGAGGAGATATGTTGGTGATGGGATATATATGCAAAAATCATTTGCTGAACATAGACATAATTTTGAAGTAAAGAGGTCCAAGATGGTGCTGGGATTACAAGTGACCAGCAGGATGGAGATGCTTCCCACAGAAATTTGAAAAAGGAGGGAGAGATTGGATCCAGGAAGATTAAGAACCTTGTTTAAGACCCTTTTAGCTCAGTGTGACATTTAGTCTCTGAGTACTGATGCAAGAGAGAGAGAAGCTGTGATTTTTAGTTTCATGCAAAGGAGGACTGGCTTCAGGAGAGGTATATTAGTGAGTTAGAGATGGGAGCTGAATTTGCATTTAGTAGAGAAGATGAGTAAGGGAATGGAATAAAATTTAATCTCCTATCTCAAAAAATGCTCATCTTCCAACCCACTTGCCTCTCTGCCTACTGACCCCTCTCCTTTTCCTTATCTTGTCTAGGTGTTTCCAAATTGCATGTTCAGTGAGAGCTCCTCTCCTCCAGGTTCATCACCAGCCCCTTCCATCTGTCACCTGCCCCTCACCTTGAGCTGCAATTACTTTAGTGGGGAGCTTTGTCTCCTGCTTAGAATAGGACCTTGACTGATACCGAGATTATGATTACCTGTGTCCATACTTACGGTCCTCATCCCATCTGTCTGAGTCTTATGACAATTTAGTCTTATGGCAATTCTCTGACTCAGAAAGTGTCTTGTCAGCACATTTTTATTTTCAGGAAGCATTACTACCACTTACAGACAGAAAAATGGCACTAAATGTTCCTTTGTTGTCAAAGGTCAGAAACAAAAGTGAAGTCTTTCACCAAAAGCTTTACTGGAAATTTGGGAACATAATGGGCTACAGTTGATACAATCCTAAAGAACCTGACCTAAACAATTTCATTTCTGTTTAACTACATATATTACTCACAGATGTTATTCTGACATCTTTCTATGACTTATTGAAAATTTAAAAGTCTATTGATTCTTTATCAAGAAGAATTCTCTCAACAATGAGTAAACAACAATTTTGATTTGAGGACATTTCAGCAGATGAATTTAAGAATACAGTAACTGCTTTCTCAGTAAAACTGATGAAGCTGCCAAACCCTACCTTTGTTTCAACATGTATTCTGCTGATACCTCAGCTTTATTTGTTTATTTGTATCAAGACACACTGCATGTTCTGAGTTGTTCTGAAAAGATCAAAGGAAAAACTGTGTAACACCCACATAAATTATTTATGAATCAAGTCACGATATTGAATCTGTTTTGATCAAAATACTGCTATGGTTCAAAAGGGAACTGCTGATCTCTACTCTAACCCAGCATAATTCAGAAACTGATATGTGAAAGCTGTTCATTTTTAAGTTGTCAGCTGTTACCGAGGATGCTATGGCAAATAAAACCAAGCTGCATCAGTGATTCTTGAATCTAAGCATGAAAAAAAATGCCCAGCACTGCAGACCTCACGTATGTCCTCTTTGGTTGTCACACATTCACAAAATACTCCAAAAGACTTATATATGTCACATGCTTGCTTGGTATGTTTATGTTACTTCCAATGAAAGTTAGTAATTGGAGATACTTCTGCCACTTTTCCCTTCCTCATCGACCTGCAAAAGAAATGCAGCAGTGATGGACATCTGATGGTCTGCTAAGCCTGCTACATGTGTTTTGATGCACAAAGTGTTGCCTGAATTAGGAACAGCACAACTGCACCAAGGAAAACAGCATGTATGACAGGCATGAGTCATGAAGGAGAACATCTGAGGGACTCTAGGGAGTAGCAGATAAGAATATTTTGAGATAGAAAGTGGTAGCTCCCTCGCTGTGAATGCTGGTCAGAAGGCAGTGAAACAGGGCTGTGATGGAGAGTCCTGGAAACATGGGCATCAAATTAGGAATAGGACTACACAGTAATTGCTGTGATACATACAGACACATAGCCCCTGGCACACCCCTGGGAAGTGTGCATGGCTTCCTCCTCCTGGCTTGGGAGATGAAAAGCGTTGCTAATTTTGTGGTCTCAGGTGTCAATCAAGAAAAATATAATCTATCCCTAAACAAACAGGCTGGCTCCATTGCAGAAGTATATGTTATGTTTAGTATGTGTTGTTTAGAAAATGCAGTTTATATAGACAGACATTACAACTGTAAAGATAAGAAGGACAAAGGATATTGTTTTATGTACAAGATATAAGTCATAGAGACTTTGTAGGGAGAGCAGGTGTGAAAAATAAATGTAAACCCAATTTTCTTGCACTGGCAGCAATACTTTAAACACAAGCCCAGCACTCACAGCTTGTTTCTTTTAAGTATCACGGTTGTCAGTGTCAAAAAAAGGAATAAAAAGCTGCACACATCAACCTATAGAGCTACTGGAAGGGATTGTTCTACAATCTTTGTCAAATCATCCCAAAAATCTTTTAACCTGCCAAAACATAATTTGATCCAAACATAATTTGATTCTAATTTGGTCCAAATTCACAAATATTTTCAGATAATTTAATCACATTTTAATGATTTTGTCGATAATCAGAAAAAGTCAGCTCCACCTAAGAGAGCCCTTCTAAGACGTGGTTTGAAAGGTGAGCGTCAAATCCTTTCACCTCACAGATCAGGAGTTTCAGTTCCCAGAGGTGAAACAACACACAGGAAGTATTACAGCATGTTGAAAGGTATCACAAGACACAGCTGTTTGCTATGTGATGTTTCATGTGCCAGTTGAACCGTAGCTGTACCTAATATACCTATATATAATACACCTAACATACCTATCCCTGAGAGTGTTCCTTTACCACTGAGACCCTTAGCTTGCATAAACATAATTAGCCTTATAATTAGCTTCAGGAGTTACATATCTTTACATCTAGTAGAACAGTTTGTAACACTCTCTTTAACAAAAATATCTCCCAGAAACAAGGACACCTGCTCTAGAGCAACGGAGCAGCAAATCATCCAGCAAAACACTGTTACTATGTTATGAGGTATGTTAGTTTTCTTCTGGAATTCAGGATGAAATAACAACATGTAAGAATGGACTAAATTTTGACAACATTTCCATGACTTCTGAGGCAAGTATGAACAAAAGGCGTGATATCCCATGTGCTTCTGTAATTGAAGATATAACTCATTTTGGTGACAGCGCAGACAGTGGCAGTGAAATAGCCTTGACCTAGAAAACATTAATTCTAGAATCGTCAAACAGGAGGTGTAAGTGTGATTCAGACAGATTCAATGAGAGAGGTCTCAGTCATTTTCATGGAAGAAAGCTGTAATATATCATCTTTTTGAAGGGGCAAAATAGTGGGGCAGGAACTATCTTTGTCTCACTTTTGTGCCATGCTTCATCGAGTAGCCACTGACTTGACTTCCTAAGCCCAACAGTAGTACAAAGAACTGGCCCAGAGTCTCAGATATGAAAAGTGCCTGCGCCTCTGAGCTTATGAGCACCGCTGCATCTCAGACTCAGCAAAGACAAAACCTTCACAGCAAAAGTTAACTACCAAAGCGTTTGTACATCATCCAGTGTTAGAAAACTCACTTTCTGAGCTTCCTAAAACAGATCTTCCATGTTATCACACCTTCAGGCCGACATGAAATACCCTCTCACTATTTTACAAAAGCTTTATTTTTTCAAATTTACATCACAATAAGTGTCAATTCAGCTTATGAACAAGTCCAGCTCATCCATCTAAGGAACAAATTAAAAAGCTGTAGCTTAATAAAATGTTACTTTATTTTTTTGATGAATTCTTTCAGAGTTAAGGGACCTGTTTTCAGACATCTAGTTAATTATTTTGACAATTTGATATGACTAATGTACATTAGCATATGGTAGGATTTATATGAGTAGATTTACAAGTGTAATGATAACAAAGTCATATACCACCACTTTTTCTAGTCTCCACAGAGACTTGATCACATGGTCAGTCATATGATTTTGGGTTTATTACAGTTTTACAAGGTTTCTTTTTCTGCATCTGATTACATTTGTTTGTGCAGGACCTTTGATCTCAAGTGCTGGTTTCTCACAACAGCAACAAAGCAAAATATGAAAGAAACCTCAGATTTTTATAGTCACTTCCTTTGGTGCCATGAGAATCAGCAACAAATAATTTCTGTTAGTGTACAATTTTTACAAGTAAATTATCTCAATTAAGAGAGTGTTAATAGTCTATCATGCAATTTATTTGCAATTTTACTCACTTCTTTCCATTTATGGTCCTTCACAATCTCTGGTCCTTCATTGGCATTACAATCATGATAATATCCTACCAGAGGACTTGGTCTGTCTACGCAGAGCTGAGCTTAAATCTTGATCTTATAATAAAAGATTTATGACTTTTTATGAAAATACAATACAGAAGTATGCTGTGGCTATTTGCTAATCTAGTAAGTCAAGGATGTTGCTGTATTACATTGCTTGAAGGAAGAAACAAACTCTGTGCTAAATTACTGTCTTACTCTGTTCCCTTTGGTATCACCAAATGACCAGCCCTGAGGCCTGTGTTAAAGAAAAATTGATAAAAATTGATTGTTGGTGCTTTCTTGTGACATCCCAGAGGAACTAGGTCCCTTAAATGTTTTGCGTTGGGAACCCTGAAATGTAAGCATCCAAAAATCAACTCATATTACTGGGTCATGTGTGCAAAATGTGCGTTATGGTTTTATCTTCTCTGGACTTACAGACTTTAACCCAACATTTAAAAATATTTGAAAGCCATGGTTGGCATATTTTACCTATCAGTAGAGCCACTTCCTTGCTTCTTATGTTTTTAAAAAGACATGCTTTATGTATTACTTAAATTACAGAACTGTATGCAGAGGCTTTTCAACAAGCAATGGGTAACTGAAGAGACCTCCTGAGAAGCAATGAGATGCAGATAGCTCTCTATATATTAATATACCAGTCAGCAATTTCCTAGTGGCCTTTTTTCTTTTTGTCTTTCATTCTGAAAGCTGATTTTAAAACAAAGACTCATATTTTACAGTGCTGAGAAATCTGTATTAAATATAAAGAGCATGCAGTTAGTTCTAAATAAACATTTCAGAACGCTGCAGATTAGATGCCTGCGGCCACATAATAGTACCTGGTTTCATCATCTTCCTCTACTTCAGCAAATGCATTAAAAGTAGCTTGTGAGTACAGACACTGCTTCTTTTTGCCCTTCCTGCCTGAGGACATGATGCTGTTAAAGGAAGGGGAAGTTCCTGCTCCTCTTGCAGCACCCCATAGACCTGGACTGGTGCTGCAGGAGTGAACATGAAGCTGCAGAGGCTCCTGGTTCCATAGCCTGCTGCAGACCATGTCTTCTGTAGAGGAGCAGCCTTGGAGAATCTGAGTCTTCTAGTGTCCTTCACTGTCTCAGCACAACCAGCGCCGGCTTAAAAAAGTACATTTGACTCTGTGACACAAAGAGATAAATCAAGAAATAAGAAACCATGGGGCTTAGCCCTTAGCACAGATTGCAGGGGCGATCCCACACTCTGCATACAAAATTATTGATAGAAGATGAACAGATGCTGCAAGAAAGCCTCCTTGGAACATCTGGCAGGGTTATAAATAGCTGCAAATTCCCAGAAGATGGAGGAAGGTTAAAAAGAAAAAAAGAAGCCCTTCTTTCTGCCTGCTGCTGCTTGTCAAAATATACAGCAGTACAGATGAGGAGGTAGAAGTGAAATCGTTAGCGAGGGGCCAGTCCAGGTGGACACCGTTTCTTAGAAATTGAGTGGATACATTTGAAATGCCACAAGAACTGAGGAAGCAGTAAGGGACTGAACAGAAATAATTAGGGAGTCTGCATGTCTAGAGTAAAGGTAAGTCCTCTGCTACTGACCCCTTATTGCAGTGCTTTACAATGCCTACAAGCAGCCAAAAATTTGTAAGTGGCAAATGAAAACAGGGTTATTCAAAACAGGTTTGAAGAGCATCATGATATCTCTGTGTAGCACTCCCAGCTATGCTTCATTTCAGGACCAAAAGGTATAGATTACACAGAGCTACCAGGAAACACCAGCCACAGAACAGGAAAATAAGACAAATCTTATCAAGTACATAACCTGTTTTATCATTCTCCTCTGATGAACAGTATAGATTTGTCCTTACCTTCCTTTGTTACCTCAGATTCTTAAAAGCTTTTTGGAAACCAACACATACTAATCCATTAAGAACAGTTTGCAGCTGTGTGGGATAGTCATTCCATCTATCCTAACTCCCAGTGCAAGGAATCCATATATACAGCTGCAGCTCAGAAAAAGCAATGGACCTTTGCTCAGCTTTTGTTTGAGTGTTTTCCTAAATAATGTTGAAATTTTTCACATACCTAGGACTTCATTCAAGAAAGCACCTTTGCTTCCTACTTCATCTCTGAAACTAAATTCAGAGATATACTGCTTTGGTATTAAATTAATTTAGGAGCTCCCATTGTTACCCTCAAGCCATGTTTCACCTCGAGAGCATTCTTCTATTGAAGTAGAAATATATTTGCAAGTCAGTTTTTAATACTGTAATATTTCACTTGAGTTGCGTTTATGCAGGGACAGGAAAGAACCTCTCCAATGCTTTTATTGTATCATTTACATTGCAATCAGCTTTTTGAGAGCCCACCTAGCAGCTGTTTGACATCTCAAGGCTTGCACTGTAGTCACCATTAACAAACCTAAATGTGACAGGAGGCAACATGCCACAACATTTAGTGATGACCAAAGTCCTACCCATGCCCAGCTCTGAAGCATTTAGCTCAGCTGTCTCATTCAAAGTGAGTTCACAGCAACTGATTCAAAAAAACTGATTCAGCCTGAATTGCTCCAGGATCTCTGATGCAGTTCATCCTCCTTCTACAAACTGCGGCATACTGCAGGCTTTCACTGGTCCCACTCTGCTGATGGATTTAGAGGCGGCAATATCTAAAGTTGCTGGCCGTCTGTTGGCAATAGCTTCAGCTGAGCGCAGAGTATAACAGTCTCCTTTATTCCCTTATTTTTGCATTCTGTTCATCTTGCTCAAGGGGAGTAAAAGCTCTTTCTTGTTCCTTTCTCTTTTTCCTAAGGCTTCACCTAGGAAAGCTGGCTACAGACAAGCAAACTAGGAAACATTTGCTTCATCTTCAGTAAATGACTATTCTGCTGGAATGAACTAGATCTATTCACATACTTAATGTAAGGCATATGCTTAAACACCACCAGGATGCCTAAATCTTTGCAGAATTGAGCACCTGCATTGTAACAAACCTTCACTTGAAAAAACAATCAGCCTGAACTGATGTGCATCACCCACAGTGGTTTCCAATGCATTGTCAAACCACTGTGTGGTTCTTACACATGTTTGATTTAATTACTTCATGTGATAACCTTCTGAAAAAACATCTCCTTTTTTAATGTACTGTATCAGTTGCTAAATCCCATAGGAAGGAAGCCAGCATGAAGTATGTGTGGTATGAGAAAGACTAGCATTCGTGCTTCTATCATATCACGTAGACTGCAACTAATACCAGACACTCCTGCAAGGTAAGGGCTCTGATAGAAGCTCGTAAAAGCTCCTCACTGATGGGCAAAAATAGGAGCCTTAAATCTGAGTTTCAGCCTATCTTCCTTATGAATGAAAGTCTTTATTAGAATTAGAGTGAATATTTGTGGGGGAGGAGGGATTGGATTCTGGGGCAGACAGACAAACATGGGCTGCTTAACTTAACAGAATGTCTTTCTGAATCGAGTTTACCAGCTTGTGTTACTCTGTCCATTAAGTGTTAAAACTGTTTTCAACAAGATTTAAATATTCTCTTTATTTGTGGTAGTGTGTACTCTGCGAGAAACTAAAAACATTACTAGCATCAGCGCCGTCACCTCATGCTCCGCTCACCCAGGAACTTGTGTTGGATTCCCCATCTTGTCTTCCAGGCCGGAGGCTACTCAGGGCTCCTGCCTTCCACCAGTTTTGCCCCCTTTTACAATGGCCTCAGAAGAAGAGGGAAATATTTCAGAAGAGATTGGTTTTGCATTAATATAAGCAGGATCTTTGAAAATTGATGCACCATCTGGGTCTTGTTTACATCATTAAGAACAGTGTACTATCTGCCAAAATCCCATGACATTGGATTTACTCATCTATCCATGTATATGTGGATTGGGGACACCTGAGAAAACAGTGATTAACAATGCAGAGCTCCACTCCAGAGCATTAGTCTTATGAAAAAATACTTCAAGTTTTCTCTGTCTTTGGGATTTCTCTGCCACACAGGCATTCCCTAAGGTCCAAGTTTTGTGGCCATTTTACGTCCAGCATATATCCAGTCTCGTCTCTAGAGAAACATGCAAAGTACTGAGTGTCAAACACAATTAAAATGAATTGAAGTGAGAATGGTAAAAGGCAAGTCCAATCATTCTAATTTAATTACATGCCATGTTTCTTTTGGCAGCTCATATGCCTGTTTCCGAGATTATGTGGGCATATCTCTTACCAGGCCTAATAAAGGGAAACAATTTCTGCACACACATCTCGGAGCATACCTGGAAGCAGAGTTTTGAAGTCTAGCTTAAGAACAGGCATTTATTAAAATAATATAAAGACTTACCAGCTTCCCTTACAACCTGTGGATGCCAACTGCAGTACTTTAATAATGTCCTCCTCACTTTGCTGCAAGACTGTTATTCCAAGGCACCAGTATGGCCTGACAGTGGGTCCTGGTCCTTGGGGATCCTTAGCCTGGCTGCAACACATCCCTAATTTCCTACAGCTTTCTCGGATCCTACAGCTAATGGGCAAGCTGTACTGTAAATCCCACCATGCAGCAATTCAACTTGGCTTCTGTATATGACAGCATGAAATGTCTGCTAAGTAATTTCCCCCAAGTCTTGTTCCACACACTCGAATGTAGAAAGTTCTCCTGAAGGCTACACATGCTAAAACAGCTGAAAAAAATCAGGATTTTTCCCATAAAACAAAGCATGTTAAGTCAATAGCAGTGTAATTTTGCCTCACTGGAAACATACTATCTGAGGGAAATGTAAGTACAATAATTAAAATATTTTGTACTTCTAGATATGCTTTCCAGCCATGGCACCCAGTGTATGCTGACTGACTAATTCTTATTACAGGTTTATAATTTCTTAATTTGAGCTTAGATAAGTCATAAAGAGGCAGCAGAAGTGACCGGGCAGTCTCCCCCAGAGGCGGGAACTGAGTGCTCCCCACTTCCAGGCTGCCTTGCTCGGAGGCCATCATCCCCCGCTCTAGCAAGAGAGGAGTTAACAAGGAAATAGCGGAGATGCACACTGGCCTGCATGATCAAAACAAAGCTAATGGCAAGCGACAACCTGCTCTCCTGAAACTCCAACTGCAGAATCCCTATGGCAACTTATCCAAAATGAAACTGTCTTCACCCACGCATTCTCTGCAATTGCTGGAAGCTCTTTGTGAGTGCCCAAGAAAGCAAGTGAACCTGACAGCAGATACTCTTTCTTGTCACCACAGGGATCAGGTGTATATCTGCAGCAATTTTTTACAGGGACCATCTTCTACAGATCATCTGTGTAACAGAAACCATGGCCAGCTTCCATTCTACTCCCAGACAAAAAATCCTTAGAAAAAATATAATGCTCAGCAGCATATAATTTACTATTCTCTGCAACAGCCACAAAACAGCAATAATCAGTTCTCGTGAATATATTGTTAGCATCACAGACAGAGTAAAAAACACAGGGAACATGAACAAAGACTAAAACAGGTGAATATAATGAGGATGTTTTCATGGTAACTTTTAAGTCCTCCTTAAACCAAGCTCCATATTGCATTTTAAAGAGTCCACGATACAGTTTTTTACTTCTCTCGACACCTATACATCATCAAACACTGCTGGAGGGGCCTAAACCTATTTAGATTTTAAAAAATCTCAAAAAAGTGAAAAATCTTCAGAAAATTTCAAGTAATCCTTAAGCAATTCAAGTTCCCTATTAGTAGCAGGGATGTTATTGGAATGCTTGCTACCCATAGGCATATTCTGGGGCATTTTGTATTTCTCTGTCTGTGAATAAAGTTCATCTGAGCACAAAGAATTAATATTTACATGAGTCTGCCTTCCCCATTCTCTTAACTCCTGATAATATTTCAGTTCCTGTAACAAGGAATAGCATCTTATTCTTACTTCAGTCTGTGTTAAGCTAAACCCAAAAACTCTCACAAAGCTTCTCCAAATTTAATTTTAGAATCAAGGGAATTTCCAAATTTCTCTGTATCAGCACAAACTCCAGCCAAATACACTGCAGCTCAGGAGCTCCAGCTAAAAATACTTATAGATCAGGGAAGCCAAGCCAACTTTTCTGTGTGTTTGCGCAGAGCACTAGCACTGCCATTCTTTATCAAGGTTTTGGGGTAACTGAACACTTAGGACCTGACTGAGTCTTAGCACATACTAAGAAAAGTACTTTTTTTTGCTTTCCTGCACCAAGGCATCAGGAAAGCAATGTTTTTAGGTGGAGAAGGCATTGGACTGGTCACTCTGGCAGGGCGCTAGAGCAGTTTGCAGGCTGCTAGTCCCTAATCTCCAAAAGGGCAATAGTGTCCCATACTTAAGGATGTTCACTAAAGCTTCATTTTAACAAAGAGTTTTGAGGAGAAGACGTGATAGGAAGCCTGACAAATTTCAGGGTATTTTCTGTGTGCTTCAGACATTTTGTAACATGTATTAGCTATTTCTCTGCAGGTTAGAAATCATTATTTCCAGTCAAGCACAGGCTCATTCCTCACTGGTCATGAGCAATGGTACTGTGATCCAAATAACGGCCAGATGGTGCAGCTGTCGGACGTGAGACAGGCATGTGCAGTTAGGTTGTCCATATTTCTGTGCAGCAAATCTGACACATCAGGTATGCACCAGACCCACTGGGGACGTACTGCCTAAATGGCCGGATGCACAGTAGCCATTTGTCCCTAAAACTCTACAAGAGTAGTGCATTAGGTATTATTAATGGAGGAGGCTTTTGATTGCTGCTGCTGCACATTTAATAATTTAAAGCTGTAAGGCATATTGCAGCTACAAGGATCTACTCATCATTTACTATTTAACCATGAAGAATTTAGAACATTTCTAAGGACTTGGTCATTGCCTTACATTTATTTTTTATAGTAGAAGGTTTGGAGATTTTTTTGCCAAGGAAGTAACTGCAATCCTACCTGCAGGTGTATTTTGTAGCTGTGAGTCAAAAATCCTACTTTTATATGCTTCTTTATGTAGATGCCACACATACTGCTTTGTCTTCATCTGCAGAAAAGAACAGAACAAAGTAATTCTTATATCATCAGTAATCCCATATTTTTAATGTAAATTCCAAGTATGGTTCAGTTACAGAAGTATTTCTTTTTACATCTTGGTTAGGCAAAAGGAGGTAGAAATGCCTCTGAACAAAGATATTGATTTGGGAAAGGACTGACTTTGTTTCACTGTAATCTGGACAGAGAAATAACAGTATGCAAAATGCCTCATATGATTCTCTAACCACAACTGTAAGGAAGGGCTATTGAGTGGTGAAAGTGTTGAAGAGATACCATGAAGACTTTATTAAAGTTCATCATAGGGGCTTTAGAGTTCTACAGTCAGCTGACCAGGGACTTGGTTTTAGCAGTCTGGTTCATTTGTGCACCTGATGCAACAACATTTCAGTCTAGAGCTGTTTATCCAGAAACTCTGGAACCAAATGCATTTTGAACCTCACCTTAACTTGCCATTGAAGGACATGTAAGAAACTCAGTACTTCCCCTATTTTGTTTCAGTCTACTGAAGTTCCACTCTAGTAAAATCATCACAACCGTGTTTGCATATTTAAAAAGTTCTTAATAGTTCAGATTCATATTGACCTCTGGTTCACACTCAGATAGCAAGGTCAGCAGCCAGGAAATGAAAAACAGCCTTGTATTCCTGATGTCAAAGAACTAGGACCTTCAGAACCCTTTCACCCCACCCTCCAATCTTTGATAGTACAACGGAATGGAAAATGTGAAAGTTTCCCTGTAGCCCCAGCTGGGGTATTCAGAACTAGCAGTTGTTGTTTTTTCTATCTGTAGAAGAAAAAAAAAGTCTTTCATTCCTTCTTAAATGCTAAGACCTGCAACTGAATGAATCTACTTATTTTTGAGAATACTGAGAAGTTGAGACTCCATTGTTTGAGACTTAAGAAGCCTTCTCTTGGGTTCAATAGACTTTGATATAAAATGTTCAAAGGAAGGACTGTTTAAATAACAGTAGTATCTGTGATGGTTTAAGAATATAAGCAAGGCGGGACTTTGAGAGGGACGTAATATCTTATTAGACCAGCAGAAATTTGTGTAAAAGGGATGTGCTTTTCATCTTACCTAAAGAGCTTTCATGCCTGAAAGCTCTTCTGTTTCCAGCTGTATCAGCTAGTCAGAGTGAGATATAACCTCTCCATACAAGCCTTGTCTCTAGAGTTAAGAAATATCATCTTTCCCTGCCTGTTCTGATGTGGTATTGCTATCGTGTTGTAAGTTGATTTGCTTCTCTGATTGTCTTGGAAAGTTTTAAATAATGATACATTTCTCCATACACAGATTGCTTCCCTCTAGATATTTACTACTTAAAGGATCCAGTAGTACCCCAGGAGTAGAGGAATTTGTCCCTCTTCTACCGCCAATTAGGTAAAAAAAGATATTTTTATTCTTCCTCTCAGTGTGACCAAAGGCCTCATTGAAGGGGCAGCGTGGATTGTCAGGTAAGATATGAACCCAAAGGACAAGAAATCGGGTTCTGTTCCTCATCTGTCACTCACCAGTTTTGCCACTTGAGTAAGTAAGTATGTGAATTCTGGAGGCCATGCTGAGTTGGGTCCAAGTAGAAGCTGTGCACCCACAGTTAACATAAGGCTCACCCCCACATGCTTACGCCCTGTGCGGGGAGAGCTAGATTTGCTCTGGTTCAGTGCTGTGCTAACATGGCTCAGATTTGACTCCAATCTTCAAACTGAAATAAGCTTGCATCTGCCTGCAAAAGATGACATAAAGAGTTGCCAGTTAAGACTGTGCCTCCAGATGTCCTCTCACATATCTGCTAGGTCATTTTAGATTTTAAAGTGATTGGAACAGGAATTGTTGCATCTAATGTCTTATTATAGCATCTCTTGCAGTTAAACTATGATCTTTGTTGGGCATTCCTATGGAAAGTATTAATAAATATGCTACATTACCTAATATTAAAAAAAACCACTGTTGTCAGACTTGTAGGATACAAGTGTTCCGGGAAGTTTCATTAGCATTCTTCACCAGATAAATCTGGAAACGTAGCAGTACATGCTAAATGATGAAAAGATGTTCAGGTGGCTTTCTCTGGGAAATGACTTCTCTTCCCTGGTGGGTTGTTGTGATTACTTGGAAACTGTGCATAATCTGAGACGGTGATGCCTGTCTCTTCTCCTGAATGATTAGAAATCTTTGCTGTCAGAAAATATTTAGAATATAGTTTATCTTCCATTGCTTTCAGTTCCCAAAGCAATTACATCAGTAAGACTTGTACCTGGACGACACTTAAATCAACTGGACTGATTTTTTTTTTTTAAATGGATGCAGTTTTATCGCTAGACACCTACTATAGATGCATATTGTGAATATGTGGGTGTCTTTCCTGCCAGAATTGTTATTTCCCTGACTTCTTGAAAACTGTCTCTGTGTGAAGAGGATGGTATTGCTTTACCAAAGTCAAGACAGTTAAAGTCTTGTGACTTTCTACTTTTGGAAAGACCTAAGAAAATGACACACGTTTATTTTAGGGTGCACATCAGCTTCTCGTTGCTCTCTGCTCTTTGTTCTGATTCCTGTATGTGACCAAGGGATATTACTGCTCTGTGAGGTGACAGTTCTGGGTTGTCTCCAGCCCTACGGAATACACGCCCATGAAGTGAGACACACTTTCTCCTTCGGTGATGGTGTGGTTGGACTGGACAACTGTGTTTGTAATTAATTATGTCATCTATGTTTATTTGCCAAATCGTCTCCAACCTGTACACGGTCACAGATTTGTAGTGCAATTCCCCTCAGTACAAAGAGGAAAGCTACTTTATAAGCTAAATTGTTGCATCTAGCAAAAACATAAATATGCAACTAAAAATCAAATGAAAATAATTCAAAACATTTCTATTCACTTCCCCCTTACATCTTCAGGGGAGAAAGCAAGAGTCACTAAAACTGTAGCGGAGAAGAAAGAGGATATCTGGCAAGCAGGCCAAGCTAGTTAGAATAAGGTATTTACTGAAAAGTAGCCAGAAGGAATTTAGAAAGTTGAGGATACAAGGGAGAAGTGTGAGACTGAGACAGGACGTCAAGAGAAGACTGCTGAATGATTAAGTCTGGCCTCCTATAAAACAGACCATACAATTTTATTCATATTGGACTTAAATTTGTTTCACAATAACATATCTTCCAGCTAGGCAACAAACAACCCTAGTCTGAGGTCCTTTACACAGGGAAATAAAATCGCTTCTCTTGCAACACAAAGTAGAATAGAGATTTATTCCAGTTCTGGAAAGAACAGACTGAGACTGACAGCTAGCATGGAGAGGCTGAATGATTTCGTGAGGAGGATGCTAGGATGGAGAAAACGCTCCTGCCTCTGCTCAGCTGGGCCACTTGTAGAACGCTGGCCTGGATTTTTATTTGAATTAGCTTTAGGAATCCATAGCCAAATTTCTAATTTTTAGCAATCAGCTTATGAAAGCAGTGCCACCATTGGTTTGTTTTTTTTCAGTACATTCAAGTGTGTTAACTACTTTTCTTATCTCAGGTAATTGACATAATTTTGTACTTTTTTTGCTTCTAATCTTGTGATCTCTT
The DNA here is from genome assembly GCF_003343035.1 of Apteryx rowi. NCBI lineage: Eukaryota > Metazoa > Chordata > Aves > Apterygiformes > Apterygidae > Apteryx > Apteryx rowi. Next base: position 1,356,696 of record NW_020447764.1, on the reverse strand, counting down.
ATACAAGCAATACACATTCAAACCTAGAATACCAACTTCCACTCTGGCCAGGATATGTCAGGACAATCAAATGACTTGTAAATACAATTAATAATCATCTATGGCCAGTCAGTTTGAGACAACTGCAGCAAAAAAGTCAGTAAATATCTCTCTGTAAGTAGGAGATAGTTATTTGCTAGGCCTTAGGAATCATCTTAAGGTAACTTTAAAGCATAATAAAGATGTAGACCAGATTTTAAGGCTCTCAGCTTTCTCATTCTTTCAGTACACCAATTTCTTTCACCTTCTCTCATTCTCCTTTTAGAAGGCATCTGAAAATATTAGTTGTGTTTCTACAGAATCTGAAGGGGAACGTTTTTCTGAAGTATTAAATAGCTTGTTCATCAGCAAGGCTCTGTTCTCATGTTTTAAGACACAGTCCTAGTCCATACTAAACTATCCTCAGGATTTCCTGCCTTTTCTCCAATATCAACAGTTCAAACTTTCAGCCTTGGCACTTTTAAGAGGGCTAGACATATGCATGCTTAGGAATATTTGTGAATATGCAAAATTAATTTGATACTTTCCCCCACAAACAAAGAAAAGAAAGAAGTAATTTAAGAAAAATAAATATAATTTAGAAAGAAATGGCTTAGCTTTCATTTCTTCAATTATGAATGAGAGGAGGGATTGTTCCTCTGGAGAGCATAGGTAGCTTTCCATTTGCTTCGATATTTATAGCTATTCTTATGGGGTTTGGGGAGAGGGGAATATGGAGGTCTTCCTGATAAAAAGGTATTTCATGCATGGCAAAATCTGAACAACTACTCTGAGCAAGTTATTCACTGCTTTTCATAGGGTTTCAACCTCTACTCTACTTGGCTGAATGCATTCAATTTTGGCTGATTTCAGCAGCTAAATAGCACCGGCCTGTGTCATTACTTGTAAACGTTAGGTACAAAGGGCACAAATGAAGGATGTATGACCAAACCAGGCAGCACACTACAGAAGCAATTAATTGCTGATAGAGGTGGGGAGGAGAGGAGAATAATTTTGACCTTTCTCTTTTAAATGTGTCTTTGAGAGTTATCTTTTGATAACTTTTGAGTTTGGACATAAGATCTGAGAGAAGCTATTCCTGATATGTTAAAGTGGGAAAACAATAACAACAAACAACCAAAAAAAAAAAAAAAGCAAAGGAAAATAGAAAGTTAGAGCAAGCTGAGACATCTTGAGGTATTTTGAAACACAAGGAGTAGCTACTACGTGCAGAGAGCTTATGGGTATCATGCAGATAGAAACAGGGACTGTGATTTTGCTATCCGCCTCCCGAGGTGGTGCCTTCCAGCCTCCCTTCCTGTTGCTTGCTGTCACAGGGCTTTGGGGACAGGCTACAGAAAGGAGCCCGCAGGAGACCCTGCAGGACCATAACAGGAACCATTCCTCAACACTGACTGGAACATCTCTGCTCCCTGCTTTCAATTCTTTGCTCCAAACCTTCTCCTACCTCGATAACCAGAGGCTAGGTCTGTCTTACAGTACAAGCCACATCACTGGTCTGTGTTGCCCAGTGGGGCAGCTCCATACTCAGCACTCAGCTAGAAGACTAACAGAGACAGGATTAGTGCTGCTGGGGCCAGGCAGATTCAGCAGGTCTCCACCTCTCCCTCATGATCTTTTCACTCTGATGTCACCTGCTTATCCATTGCTCCCTGGACAACATCTCCTCCATCCCGTCGGTTTTGTAAATAGGTCACTTCCCTCCAGATTGTTCCTTCACAAGTTGCTGCATGCTACAGCCGACAACAAGAGCCTTACTGAGCCCACCAGACTTCCTTCCAGGTCCCCAGTCAACCCACTTTTTCCCATACCACTGAGAGCTCCTGAAGGGCTTATTCCTCTCTCAGCCCTCAGGTCCCCTATCCCACTAGGCTTTTGCTCACCTTTTCTCTCTCCAGTTGTGTTCCTTTCCAATGGCTCCCTAACCACCACCTTTCCTTGCCACAGGAGGCTAATAAATCCCACTACATCCTCATGATCCCCTCTCTACCCCACAGCTCACTCCTGGGCCAACACTTTTGCTCATGTGAAGCCTTCTGCTCCAGGACTCGTGCAGATGGTCAGCTTGATCTGTCATCCTTTGACCATCTGCAGCCAGCACAGGAGTCATGAAGCAAGACACTACGATGTGTTTTGCTGTAGTGTGAGAGTACCCTTTATCTAGGTCTAACAGCAAATGGTGCCTCTATAAAGCGGCTGCTCCAGTTCTTACAGACATAACCTCAGCTGCCACAGTGTGCCCATCACAAGAGTCTACAGGCAGTTGACGTGTTCTGCCACATTACATAACCTCCTTCCATGACCCAATACATACAGTCTGGGTGCTGAAGCTGAGGTAACTTGAAAAATCTGATGCCATCACATTATTCATTCTACTTCTCTGTTTTACTTCTTCCATAACCCTGTGTCAGCTTTGTCTATCTACATTTTATATTCTTCCAGGTAGAAACTGTCCACTACACATTTATACTGTCCTTGGCACAGAGGGGTCACATCCTCGGTTAGCCTGTAGGTAAGACTGTAATAATAATAATTAGGATATTGCTGAACAATGAGGAACATGCTACGAGATAGCAAAGGGAACCAGTATAACATCAAACATATTCTATATTACTAGCAGTAGGACTTTGAACTTGGCATGAAATTTCACCAGAAGCCAGCTCAGAAACTTTAAAATGGGAATATTATGTTGAAACAACTGAGTACCCAAAAGACTGTGAGCTGCTGCATTCTGTATAAACTGCATTCTGGAGATAACACGGTCGGTAACTCCTGCAAACAAAGAATTGCAATAATCCAGCTCTGAAAAGTCAAACCAATTCAAAATCCTCCTCTCTTAAGAAGAGTCTCAGCCTGGTGATATTTCATAGGCAGTACAATCATGGTCTGGTAATACAATGCATACATATCTGTTGATCAGTCTTATAACAATATGAAAGCTTAATTCTTCAAGATGGATTTAAAAGTGCAAGATGAGGTGAATACCAGGATGGCAGTCACGTTCAGCAAATGCTTTCTGACATGAGCCTTATTCAACTGTTTGTGATTGCTAATATCCAAGGACTGACTTTCTTCTCTGTCTTCTTACAGTTTGTCCTAATACAGTTGCTGGTGTCTCCCTTAACCTGTCATGGTTTCTCCATTATTTGTTTCTTTTCTGTCATTGTTCTTTTTTAACACAGAAAGCTCAAACATGCCATACACAGCTACTGGAATCACTATTAGCCAAGACATCCATTACGATTATAAAGCAGATCTAAACAGAAACTGGTAAGGCACCTAAAGCTGTAATCACTAAATAAGGCAGACTTAATCAATAGTACTAAATGATACCAACATTGTTGAAAAACTTAATATTCTTACTCACTGCTGTTCTCCTCCATTTACATGTCGGTAGAATTATGATAGTGAACATAGAGTAAGACAGGACATAACAAAGGAGAGGGGAGACTTGGAGGACAGAAAACCCTCTTTCTTTGCATGAAAAATTGGAGCCCCAGATCTGCCCAGTCTGTCCATACTCCTGCTTCCCACCAGTGCCCATGTCTGCCCCCCCGTGCGCTTTCTTCTCTCCACACTCCTTTCTTTCCTTCAGAAAATCCTGTCTCTGTAGGGTAAGGCAGCATATAGTCAGCCTGCAGAAACAGAAGAAAGCTGGAATTGGTTGCAGTTAACAGAGTGGTGTACAGCAAGGGCAAAGAGGCACCTGCCACCTTTGCTCTAATCAACATTTCAAATACATCGCATGCCTGAAATTAATTTACAACTGAATAGCAATCCTTTTTCAAGCACCTTGGTACAAACCACTCATAGGAATTAGACATAGCCTTGGTTGATAGTAATTTTTCTGATCATAATGGTTATTTAAGGGTTATTAAGTTTCAAATTCGATGATATGGATTCATAAACTCCAATTTTTTTGTTGACAAAACTGAAGAGCATTCCCTCGACAATTCCTTTGCCAGGTACTGCAGGGATCCAGCCTAACCCTGTGTTTGAATACTGTCACATCAGCACAGTGAGACCTAGGGAAGGCCTCCACTGCAGTCACTGAAGTGACACTCCGGGACAGAAATGTTCACGCTAACCCAGAAGGAACGGAGGGAATTGTGCAGCTGAGGGGACACCCATTTATATAGCTCAGTCAGGTAATGTATCATGCAACACAGTGTAGCCATGCAGTTTGGCTCCTCCTTCCTTCCTCTCTCAATCAAATCAAGGTCATTCCAGTGTTGAAGCCAGTTGTATCAGCCCTGTTATAGCAGCAGAGAGCTCAGAGAGGACTAATTTAGGTACATCAGTAGAAAATACCTGAGGAAAACTGTTCCTTATTCCTAAATCATGACCAGGAGAGGGCAGGCACAGAACTGTTCACTTGGAATTGCCCTGGAAATGTGTGTTTGTTCACAGGTAGAGAAGCGCTAATATCAGTGAATTACTGTGAGTCAGTACCTGCTGCTGCCATGCTCGCTCTGTTATGGGCTGGCTCTAGATCTGCTCAGGGCTCTTGCAAGTGGCTCTACCAATAATCAGTCCAAGCCTCCCTGTCAGCATCTGAGATTCTGGGTGCTGACATGTGCTCTTCTGGAGCTCTAGTTGGGTCCAAGCTCTCCTATCTTCCAGCTAATCACCTGGCAAGAAGTACCTCAGGCTGGGCAAAGGGACACTGCCACTTCAGCCCTTGCAGTTTCTGAGAGTGATGAACTACTGCACAAGCCCTGAGATGCACTGCTTATCCTTTCTGTGGGCCTAAGGAAAAAAGGTGTCCCACAGGAACAGACCCATAAGTGAAAGAGCATCAGAGTCCATGGTCCTCCATTACCTTCTAAAAGACACTTCAGTGAGAGTTGTTTAGTGAAGCGCCAGTCATCTTTCCTGGCTAAGGAACTGTTTGCAATGCAATAAACCATTCTGCTATGGACAACTTCAAATGTGTGTTCAGCACACAGAATTGCACAGAGTTCACAATTTGATACAGACATATACCCCTCTGTCACACTCATTGGAGGCAATCCAAAGTAATTGCAAAACTGTCTGCATACACCATTAAAGCAGACAATAAGTAGTGAGGGACCTTTATGGGTTTAGGAGGCTCTATGTGGTGTTATGGTGGAATTCACATCCTTCCTCTAAGGAAAATAATCTCAAAATAGATTTACTTAGCACTAACGAGAACATACTGTTATTCAATTGCATGTGATTTCCATGCTTGCTAAAAAGACAGGCAGTCTCATTAATCCCTGTTAACTGTGAGACATTTTTCTTTCACTTTTAATATTCTCAATCCCAGGGAGTGCCAAAGGGAATACAGGAAAGACTGACTACAGACAAGTTATTTCCTCTGAAATCATGCTCATCCGTCTGTCAGGAATTCCTGAAACAACTGCAATAAATCCTGAATTTTTAATGTGGTTCACAAGTTCAGAGACAGAAAAATCAGTGCTCAGACAGCTGGGATTGCAGTAGTTATCTACAATGTCAAGTTACACATGTTTCTGTAAAAGGAAATCAAACGGGAAACTACATTTGAGAAGAGTGATCAAAAATGGTCAGAATACAAAGAATGACTGCTGGAAAGCAGAGAAAGACAGGTCAGGAGAAATGGGTATGAAAGGACCAGGAGAGAGAAATGAGCTCTTTGCCTGATCCCTCATTGCTCTATGTTATCGCAGAAGGTCTATATATGCCTATGCAGTAACTGTAAAGTAGCAGTACCCAAACTGTGTAACATAGACTCTGTAATGCTCAAAACTCCAAATAGCCTTCATCCTTGCAAAATCCTTAGTTGTAAATACAGTGAATGAGACATGATTCCAGACTAGCTACAGATTGTTTTTCCAGGCCTTTCTGTCCACGGATCACCATTTGGGAACTAATGGTATAGGCTGAAATTTCCCTTACAGTTCCCTTGGCCCCAGGAGAGAAGGCACACAAGGTGCAAGAGGAAGAATTGCTGCCAGCACTGCACCTCTCTTTCTCAGCTGCTGCTGTGACCCACTGACACTACAAAGTTGAACCTCACAGTTATGTCAACATGGGAAAATATATGCAAGGAAACACAGGCAGAATTTACATGCATGTGGACACTGACACCGGTGCACACTCAGAGAGATGCAACTGGGTCGGAAAAGACTTCAGGAGCTGCGGTAGGACACATCATGCTCAAGGCAGGAGTCAGGCTGAAGGGAGAAGCTGAAAGGAAGGATGAAGCTCAGCTGGAGCTGAGGAAAACAGCAGAAGAAATGGTTCAAAAACTGTAATGAAGGAAGATTGTTCTTTATGGTTATATCTGAATAGGACCTTTAGCTTTTGGACTGGTGCTCAGACTTGGCAAGCCACTCTTTCAGATGGACACATCACATACTTCTCTGCTCTGTGAGCTCAGCCGCAATGGACCTCAGTACATCCTGTCTCACCCACTTCATCTGCAACATGTAATGCCCTGTGACTTGTAAACCCAGTGTGCTTTTCTTTGCTTTGCAAAGAAACTTTGGCCCTGGCATTTGCACCACACTGCCAGAATGCCTGCTGTTTCTGATGTTAGGGAGAGGGGCGTGACCACAAGTGGGAAGCTGAAGGCTGTATTAGCCATCAGCATACAGTCAGAAACATTGTAAGCTGAAGCCCTAACTCAGATTCTGCTCTACCATTGACTCAGGAGATTTTGCAGCCATTCCAGCAAAAAGAAGCCTATGCCATTTCTCACATTGCTATGGACAGATTGATTCATGGCTGCAGTCTGGTAGACAATTAGAACTATTTCACAGGTACAGGAGCTACACGGGACTTGTGCTTTAGATCTATACTTTTAGGAAATGAACACCTCCTCCTAGCTGTCATGCACTCCCCACCTGCAGAGGTGCACATTCATTTACAGCAAGCAATACTGTAATTTTTATTGCCTTAAATTGTTCATCCCTAGATGGGCAAATTTGTTGTCAGAAGCTTTTCATCCAAATCTTCAGTTCCTGCAGGGTGGTCACAGACAGTGTGTTCTCTATTTAGCTACAGAAGGGGGCTCCTTTCATGATCACCTGGATGCCAGCATCCTGCAATCAATATTCATCCCCACTTTGCAAAAGTCTCCATAACTTCTGCAGGAGAACTGTCCTACCAGAACGGACAAGACAATGAGGTCTATCTTCCAATTCAAGGCAGTCTGGCAGTCTTGCAGACAGCAAGCACTGAAGGGAAGGTGGTCTGAAAGCCAAGAGACAAGAGATGGTATGTATTGTCAGCAGATGATATAAAGGTGTTCTCCTAGGAACTTTGCCAGTGTGGCCAATAACAGCCTACAATGAGAAGAAGGAAATCTAGAGTGGTATTCGTATGCGTATAAACAGGTCTGATTGTCTAGACTCCCACTACAGCCAGTGGCAATTTAGTCAGTGTAGTCAATGGCAATGAATGTAGAGGGGCAATTAATCTGATAAGAAGCAAGCTTCTGCTTATGCTATTGACTTCATCAGCTAGACTTTTGTTAAGTATAAAGGGACTCTAGGGTCATTTGTTCAGATGTAGATGCCTACAGTCTGGACACCTACATTTGGTCAGTGGAATATCCCTAAAACAAAGAAAAACAAGGAAAAGTGAGTGACACCAGCAGATTATGGCCACTATACCACAGTATTCCAGGAAATAAACATAAATGTTTTCTTGGAACAATAAAAGTTAAGTACTTTCTTTCAGGGTTCCAGAAATAAATGTTTTATGTGGTCTTCCCAAAAGCATCAACATCAGCCAGAGTTAGTGATGACAAGATCCTCTGAGAGATAATCTCTCCATGAGCATCTGATAGGCTCAGTTTTCAATTTGCTATGCTTGCTTGTTTGTTTGAGACTTAGAGTGCAAAGCCAGCATGTGTGGGTAGGTTGGGATTTCTGATGCTCTTGGAGGTCTCCAATGGGGTTAGATATGTTGAGCTGGTCTTAAGACATTCTGCTTGCTGGCAGGAACTCCAGGCTAATGCTCTGTTTTTCTGCGCTGGCCAGCATAGACCTTTCTTTTTGTGTATGTATGTGCATTGACTGGCTGTTCTGTTTAGCTATGTAAGATCTCTTCTTAGCTGACTCCATAATTTTGCATCTTTGCAAACTTTTTAGTATTGACTAAAACTGTCCTTAAGGGCTTAAGGGATCTCTGTGAACATGGTACATTAAACACACTGCGCTAAAAGGTTTCTCAGAAATGAGATGCTCTCTTTCAGTGTAGCAGCTTGGCATTAGAGAGGAGAGAGATGTTCAAGACCATGAGACCTGCTAAGAGATCTCTGAAGGACAGAGGGGAAAACAGCTTCAGGTGTTCAAATGCTGGTAACATCTGTGCTACTTAAAGGTGCAAGATCTGAGCTCAGGCCAGTCTTTTATTCACATCAAAATATTTCTGCCAGTGTAGTCAATTGGTTTTCTTTAGACCTGGGCTAGAATGGGAGCAAACAGCTTAGTGTTTTTAAAGATGGTCAGGAAGCTTGAACTTGTGTGAGATCATGAGTCCCAACTAACAGTGTAAGGATATCTGGCTAACCACTATTCGAAACAGACACAAAGGCCAGACAGTGATCAGAGGAACAACAGCGGGAGACCCAGACAGCCCAGTCCCTGGGAATCCTCCCTCCTAAGCCCATCACAGGTGAACAGTTAAGCAAACATCCCTGTTGCAGAACTCACTAAGGCTTTCAAGAGAAGATGCTCTCGCCACGGTGCTAGGCAAACTGAGGGGGACTGTTGCTAAAGGGGTATAGGACTTATTATGGGATGTCAGTGTGCACCAGATTTGGTGACCCTTAACAAATGCAGCAACATAAACACCTCTCCATGGGAGCTTCAATGAGGAGATGTCATCCTTGGAGGACACAATTGCCTCTTTGGCTGCCAGAGATCGATTATAGTTTGTCTAGGTGAGCCTGAAGCTGATGTGGAAGAGCTTGACAAGCAAAACCTACACAAAACCTAGGAGAGATGGGAAAGCTGATTAGGAGTGAGTCCAGAAAGAGTAGGAGAGCTTGTTTTTCGTGCGTGCATTTAGACTTTGCTCTATATTTAGAATTTTGTACCTTGAGTATGTGGGACCTTGATGTCACGTAGCAAAATGGTTAGATAGTTTCACCACAAATGTGGATCATCTAAAGAGGCAAAGAGGGAAAAAGAGACCCCCACTGAACTATGCTGTGGAAGAATGCAACCAGGTATGTCTAGCAGTTTGCTCTGGGTGGCTTCCGCACTACTGTATATGCCATGCACATAGAGGTCTGTCACAGGAGAGTCTCTCCACTGTGTATGGACACACTGCCAAAAAACAACCCCTCTGCACAGCTCATTCATCTGCACACAAATCAATGCTTGCACTTTGCCTACAGATAGCTCACATCCATCACGGTAAGGACAGTACCTTTGGCATCAATAGCACACAAAAGACAGAGGCAACTAAGTGTCACAGCCTTTTGTACCAAGTAAAACCGAAATGATGAGAAATATGAAATTAGTAGGTGCTAATACAGAGATGACTTAAGTGCAACTTTGGTTTTGATTCTTGCATATACAGAAAGAAGTGAAAATATATTATACATTTATAAAATTTTATGCTCATATTAAACTGCTATACAGAACAAGGATGGTGCAGATGGTGCGCAACTTCCAGAGGAACAATACTCAAGGAACTATCACATTCCAAGAACAAAATAACAATTCTTGCACTTCCTTTTACATGCCATAGATTTTGGTAGGAGTGGGAGTCAATTTAGCTGTAAAACAAGAATTACCAGCCCTCTCACAAACATTGACTGTGGATCCAGGGAGAAGTCCCTTTCATGCTTCAAATGCCCACTTTCTGTGAGAGGATCTGGCACTGAGAGCTGTTCAGAAAGCTGTTCAGTACTCACAGTCCCTGCAAGCCAGAGTAGCAGCTCTTCTTCCTTTGAAATGTCTGATAGGATAGCTTGTTATGTTTGCTGGGCAGTCTTGGGAAGGGGGAACAGAGAACCAGGAGGAGAAGAAGTGAAGCTAGAACATGGAAGGTCAGAGTTGATGGGAGGAGGATGGCTGGAGGGTTTGACCTATGCTAGCTGAGGGCAGAATTTGGTGTAGCCAGGGGCAGTTGTGCAAAGGTATCAATATCACTGAAACCGTCTGCCCTTGAGTCGCTTTCTTGGCAGCCTAGCATGCTTTTCTTTCTTTTTCTGTTTGTAAGAACACAAGAGATGGACTTACAAAACCACTGCAGACCACCCCCAGCCTCAGCATCCCTTTATATGCAAGGGAGCAAACAGAATGGCATAAAAAAAAGTGATGGTTGAGCATTCAAAATGTAACCAGCCTTTAACTGACTGCAAATGAATACAGTTAGGGCAACGCTGTACAGGATGGTCTGCGGATTCTTTTCCAGACAAGTCTTTCTGGTCTTTGACTAAAAAAAGTTGAGAAACACTACTCTAATACATGAATAAATGTCCATAGCTGTTACTTATGTTATTTTGATGGCTTCCAACAGCTATGAAGATGTCTTGTGCATACCTCCCAAGCAAGTTTATTGAAGTGCTTACATACATAGAACTCACAGCAAAGCATGTGCAGAGCGCTAACAATGCAACCCATTTGCCAGATGTGACAAACTGCTTGATCGTTGTGACCCGTCTCTGCTGATCTGGAGCCCCAGAAGGTCAGAAAGTCACTGCTGTCACCATGAGTGAATAAGGAAAAAGTATCCTTGAGCTGCTCAAGGGAAGATAGAGGGAGGTGGTGGCAAGAGCTTAGACAGTCTGCAGACAGCTTTGAGACCGTGGTCAGAGCTAAGTAAGAAAGAGACAGCTTTGTGGCTGGAGCCACAGAAAGAAGCAGCTAGGAAAGGTAGCCAGAGGGAGATGTCTTATCCAATTTAGAGTAGTAATTATTTAATCTGCCATAAAGAGTAGCACTTCTCTTAGGTGTGGAAAAGGGATCTGCCCACGTGGTCTTTGAATCTGCCAAGCCCGTGTGTGGGATCTAGCAGAAGAGGGGCCTGGGCAGGCATACTGTTGGCTGCAAACATCCAGCAAAGGGAGATTCAGTGTAGACTTGAACTCTTGAATAGGGGCTTAATCAAGTATTATTATTTTATTAATTTGGCTTTGTAAAATTTCTACTATATTCCTTCTCTCTTGAAGTTCTGTTTGTTTAAAATCCCTCTGGCCCCTCTGTGAATGGGTAATAAAGCTCATTGTGAGCACTCAAATAGTGTAAACCAATTCCTCGGGTTTCCAGATGGAGGCTTGAATTGGAATTACTTATATTCTTTTGAGAAAGAACCCTGAAATGATGAAACCCAGCCCTTTTTACAGCCAAATGCAGCTGGCAAAATGGTTTTGTCTCTAAAAATACCATAAGTTTTTGCCCTTTGCCAAGCATTTGCAGTATTTTGATGACATTTACATAATACCTTTCTTTCCCTAACTAAGGCCTTTGAAAATGCAAAAAATCAAACAATCACAGAATCTTAGAATCACAGGATAGTTGAGCTTGAAAGGGGCCTCTGGAGATCATCTAGTCCAGCCCCCGATCAAAGCAGAACCAATTAGAGCAGGTTGCTTGGGACCTTGTGCAGCCAGGTTTTGAATACCTCCAAGGATGGAGACTACGGGAAGCATTTTCTTATGCTTGAAAGCAATCTCCTGTATTTCAGTTTGTGCCCACTGCCTCTCGTCATGGCTCTGAGAAGAGCTTGGCTTGGTCTTCTCTACTCCCTCCCATCAGATATTTATACACATTAATAAGATCCCCCCTGGGCCTTTTCTTCTCCAGACTAAACAAATGAGCTCTCTCAGCCTCTTCTTGTATGAGAGATGCTCCAGTCCCTTAATCACCTTTGTGGCCTTTTGCTGGACTTGCTCCAGTATGACCATGTCTCTCCTGTACTGGGGAGCCCAGCACTGGACACAGTATCCCAGATGTGGCCTCAGCAGTGCTGAGCAGAGAGGAAGGATCCCCTCCCTTGAACTCCTGGCAGTGCTCTGCCTAATACCAGAGGCTGTTGAGAATCTGCGAGTCGTGAGAGTCTGAATCAGAAGATGAACGTGCTTTGTGGCATTATGGCTCTGGCTCCACTATTGAAGCTGGGATTATAAAAAGTTCTTGACATCCACTAAGGGGTATATTCATACAGAGCACTACAGAGTGCTGTCTCCTGATAACCCATGTTCATGTCTGTCCTTGAACTGTAACAATTTGGATATTTGATCAGTTTTCCTTGTGCAGCACCACAAATTCATACAATTAGATGTAGGGAAATAGTAAAAGAGACAGTTCTAATCATGTTACTTCCCACTGGTAAGATTGAAAGTCAGACATTTTTAGATGGTTCTTGACAGGGACCTGGTGAAATTTTTTTTTAAAAGACAGACTACAATTGATGTCAATGATACAGTAATTCTTGGCAGCAGCAGGAAACATTCAAATTGGTAAAAATAACACTTTTTTTTTCCTTTTAAGACCACTGCTAACAGGTATTTAGTCTGCTTTGCCTTTCCCTCAAAGTCTTCACAAATGGATCAAGCTGTTTCACCTGCAGACTTGAAAGCAGGAAACAGAAAGACTGTTATTAGCTTTTTGTATTTTTGAAATTGTAAGTACTCAAATACCATAGTGACAAGGTCCATGAGGTGGGTGCAGGTTACTTTGCTGTGAATTGCTTGCACACACCCAAGGCAAGCAGAGCCCTTGTGCGAGTGGGCTGGTCAAGTCCTCCCTGCCTCTCAAGTGGCCCAGGTGTCTTCAGATCCGACAGGGCAACATTACTTAGAGCCTAGGGTCTGCGACATAAGCTTGGCCACAGAGGGTTGTCTTGGCAAAAGATTCAGCAGAGGCAGGTACACTGGTTTTGGCCCAGCTCATGAAAACTGAGAGAAAAGACAGTCCTTTTTTAGCACCATTTATATTCCCAGTGCAGCACCACAAATGGTGCCATCTACCTTCTGTTTCTGTGATGTGATGAGGTCCCGGTGGGGGAGGCCCAGCAGGCACTTGGTTTCGGAACAGCTGAATTTGCTTCCAGGTTGGCTGAGTCGACCCTCAAGTGCCTGATAAGGGAAGGCTCAGCCTTGCCAAGAGCATCAGCTTTATTACCTGCATTGTTTTGTTAGCTTGCAGGCAAGAAAAGTAACTCTGTTGGCCCTCCTGAGGCACAACTTGCTATCTCATATGCAAATTAGTATTCCTTTCATTTTAAAATTTCTTCTAATTTCACACTTGGTTTCAAAACCATATCTATTCACCACACTATCAGTGGCAGCCCAGTCTGGTTGATTTTGTATTTATGGTCTAGAGTAGAAATAATAAATGTATGTGGTAACTTCATGAGGGCCTGGGATAGGCTGTGGACTCATCTTCCATATCCTCCCCACTGTTCCTGAAACCTCATCCCAGTTCAAGCATTATATGACCTTCTTTACAGATTCTGTCTTCTGCTGTTTTCCACTAATCTTCCTGCCCACTTTTTGCCCATGTGCAGGCATCTTTTGTTAGTGACCACTCACCGTTCTGGTTTGAGCACTGTAGTAATGTCACTCTGGAGGAAGTCCTTTCACAAATCTGTTTGGCCTCCTTACCAGCCAGCATGGCAGTTCTGAAAAGATGCCAATGCTTTCATTGTCTGCATGTGCTATGTTTGAGCTAAAAATTCCAGCTGAGCACAGTCAACATCTGTGTCTTTCTACAACTGCCAGATACATTCTAGCTGGATGTAAGTGGATCACCATCAGTGTATACTCTGAGTAAATTTGCACATAGCCTTCCAACTTTTTATGTCCAATTTTATTACTAATAGAATAGAATTATCAATGCAGTTAATGACTTTTTTATATCTCATTGCTCCCAGCACCATAATAATCTCATACACTGTAATGGCTCCCTTCGATATGAATATATGGGCTCTATTTTGCGCTCTTCCCTATATTTCCATATTTCATATTAATGAACAGTGAAGGAAGATGGGAAAGGTGGAAAAAGAATATAGGAGGAGAAACAGGTGGGGTAGTAAGGAAGAAAAGACAGAGTCAGTTTGCTGATTTTGGAAAGGAATGAATTCAGGTGTTGAAGGAAAAATTAACGAAGAAATGGAGGTCAGGAAGAGAAAGAGACAGTGGCAGAAGTGAGTACAGAGAGTGTTTTGTGGAACAAAAGATAAATTAGATACCCTGATACACCTTCCTTCTGGTGAAAGAAAGATATGCCCCAGGAATGAGAGAACAATAGAGCTCACAAAAAGTATGAAATGATAAAAGAAGGGTAAGAAGGAGCCAGAAGTGCTGGGGGAAAAAAAAACAGGGGTATTATCCATATTAGAGAAGAGATGTAGTTCATATTAAAGTAGAGAGAGTTGTAGATTTTCTGTAACCTAAACATTTTTAGAAACACTATGGCAGAAAAAGGGGAAGCTCCAGAAGAGAAGCAAAAGGAGAAGTGTTGGCCCGCTTGTCTTCAATAATACGTCTCTCAGCTTGTTGTTTATAGACAGATTATTCATCTGCCTTGAGAAAAGGAGCGTTAAGTATTTTGGATGCCATTCCTGATCTAGAATCTATGCCTGTCGTTTTTGAATGACAACATTTGACTTGGATATCTCATAGGCCAGCCGTGTGGCCCCACATCCTTTCTGCTCTGTGCTTCTCTGCTGACCTCTGCACTGCGGGCCACCAGCTCCCTCTGCCCTCTTACCTCCAAAGGTAAGCTGTCCCTTTAGTCTAATGCCGAGGAAAAACATTTTAGGACACACGTCTGAGTCATTTAATGCCAGGTGCTCTTTAGTGAAATGAGCAGGTGTGCAGACAGCTTCCCTAATCCAATTGTATTGCTGACGTACACGGAGGTAATCCGTCCGGAGTCCCACTTCCCTGGGTAAGGGCTGTAGCAGTCTGACTTGCCAAGATGAGTGTGTGCAGGGAACCCCCAGGGATGAAAAACTTCCCGTGAATCCCCTCCAGCTCTCACTCACGTCAGTTAGAACATGTATGTCTCCTTAATTCAGTAGAAAAATCTGACTTTAAAATTGCCATGTCACATGATTCTCTAACAAATATGCACCTTGTGTACAAAGAGTCATTTGCATGCAAAATAAAAATCAGGGTCTGCAGTAGCAGAATGCAAAATGAGGTCTCCCCATTTTGCACTGGGTGCTGAGTTAACAACTTTGGCTGTTCAGAGGGAGCTCCTTGCTGCAGTTCTGGCTGCAATGTGTAGTACATAAGTCTGCCACCAGCTGCTCAAATACAGCTTGTGGTCACTTGTTCCAGCACTTGGAATAGGTTTCTGTTTTGGCTGGTTGTGGTCCTCTTCAGAGGAAAAGATGGAAGGGTATTGCCAAAGGTGAGCAGAGTGCTTCAGCTACCAGAGGATGGACAAGCTTAACTGGGCAGTTAGGCTGAGTGAATATTCCCAAGGATTTCTGGCACCAAGAGGCCTTTCGCTGCGGGAGCAGGTGCTATTGGCAGATAGAGGGATTGCAACTGGAATATGAGCTTTCTTTGCATACGCATGCAGACATGTAGGGGCACACACTGCTGTCTGCCCATGGCCCTGTCTCCAGGGCATCAAGGCAGGAGTGACCCGTTCACCTACTTTTACATGTTCTCTGTGGCTGCCAAACACAGACAGAAGCAGGGAGCACCAGGGGCTGATCTGTGGGAATGCTCTCTGATCAAGCCACCCTCCTAGTGAGCTCTAGTTACCCCTTGCCCTAACTAAATTATCCTGCACCTCTAAGACAAGAGGGGAAGCCTCACTGCATCCTCCCAGCTTCCTGATGTACACCGTGTCCCTGATCCATCTTATTCGGGGTACAAGAACTTTGCTGCGAGGCTTTTCTCAGGCTGGTCTGAGGGCATCTCCACCTGCCAGGGGCCTTCCCGGCACTGTGTCACGCTCCAGGGTGAAGTGCACCATTCAACACTGCTTATTGAGTAATATGATTGATTTCATCTCTCTCTGAATTCTGTACCCATGTCTCTAGTGCCATCCCCAACTCTTCTGCTTTTGCCTCGCAAGAAATTTTGTTCTTCTCTGGAAGCGGCTATTTCGTGCAGTGGAGGTTTAATTCTCCATCTCATTTGCCTTAGTATGATACAAAGTGGCTGCGGTAGATTGGAAAATATAGTCTGAGTCTTAATGTCTTTTTCTTTTCTCCCTCCACTTGAACAGATTGCTTATCATAGTATCTATTATCACCTCCACTTCTCCTTACCTGTTGCTAACACTAGCCAATTTAAAATCTTCTGCAGATCGATCTGTTCCCTCTCTTATACTAAACTCACTGCAAACAGAACTGTGTTCATTTCCTTGCATTCAGCATCCAGAAAGGGAACATTTGGTTTGGCAAGAGAAATCCCCATAGTCCCACCCTTGTCTCATCTATCACCTTTCTGAGCCATGTCTTCCCATTTTGGAGTCGCCCTCAATCCTGCAACTGGCCTTTACACTGCCAGTTGCTCCATTTTGCACAATTCCCTACTAATCCACTTCAGAATAAACCACTTCTGCCAGTTCCCAGGGCCTTCACCGAGCTGTGCGTGCCTATCTGCTCTCACTTTCCACCTGGATTATTGCAACTGCTCCCAGTATAGTCGCAGATTTATATTCCTCCATCAGCCTCTTGAAAGATCTCTCTCGCCTTCCTATCAGCTACAAAACCCCTCTAATCATCCTGAAGTCCCTTAAATGGGTCTAATGGATCCTCTCTGCGCATATTGCTTCACTTACTCCTTTTGGCCCCTCTGTTCTGGCTCTCCTTAGACCTCGTGCCTGCCAAAGCCTTAACCTTGGACCTTTGTTTCCATTATAGGGTTCAGTGCCACAGTCACACCAGCTGCAAACACGATTATGTACGCTCTTCTACCCCTCCCTTATTAACACATCAACGCTTTTAAAATTACAGCTCAAAAATGCTCTAGTCTATTTTGCTTATAGCCTTGCAGGCTGTGCCCCACACTGTGCCTTACAGTTACCAAAGTATGCCCTGGTCTATGGCCCCTCATCTCCTCTGATTTTATATTGCTACATTTTACAGTGTTTTCCCTCGCTGCAATTATTGTGCTTCCTAAGGTTTTGTATGCATGATGTCTTATAAAAATAAATTGAACCTTTGCTCTATTTACTGCTTTCTAGCCACAGGGGAAAGTAATTCATTTGTTTGAGGAAAGGGGTGTAGTAAAGGCACCAGCACGAGGACAAAACTCAAGCCTAAAACATATTACACTTTGATGAAAGGCAGAGAGATCAAAATGTTTCTTCCAGCACTTTTCCAGACATATGGAGATTAAAGTTAGAAATAAAATTGTTTTGTATATATTTCCCTTTAGCTTGTGTCATATCAAAGATAGTCATTTTGCAGAAATGTCCAGATAATAAATCTAAAACAAAATTTTGAAGAAGACAGTGAATCTTCACTTATTTTTGAAAGATATTTTTAACTGGATAACATCCCACAGATAGACATGAACTTTCTCTGTATGGATATTTATTATGGCTTTACTTGCCTCATATATCTTTTAATAAAAATATTAAAATGTCGGCTAGATTCGTTGCATCTCCAGTAATAAGTAATTTTACATTCTTCACTTAAAAACTAGTTTTGAAACTTCCCAAAGCAATTATTCCTCAGTGAATCACAACAGACAACTTAGAATTGTTAGAGAAAAAGTGCCTAAGGGGACTATTCTTTTCTTTTTTCTCGCAAACCAGAACAAAAGCCATGACACACATTTTATTACATCCCAATTCTAAGCCCTCTATGTCTCAGGATCAAGAAACTCTTCATTTACAGTGATGGCCTCAAAACTTGTAAAAAAAAGCATTTCAAGGGACAGTTAGGTAAAAGTGCAAGAGTATATGAAGATAGTTAATAACAAAAACTACACAAAATTTTACTCTGAATCTTATAGTCCTTTATTTCTTGAAAAATAAATTATTTATGGTATTTTGTCACATCAGTTCCTCATAATGTAATGCTTCTAGGATGTCTTACATTGTTATTTTCTCCTCTCTCACAGCAGGAATTATGTGTGGCTTCACTTGATGTTTGTATTAATTACAGAAGATGGTGGTACTAAAGTCATTATGATGCATGGTTGATTGGAAGATTACTTGACTTTTTCTTCCCTCCATAGTCTAGCTTTTGTATATGCAATAGCATACCAAAACCAAACTAAGTTTCAAGGTAGAAAAATGCTGAGCTCTGCAACAAAGAGAAGTGCAGCAGTTCCTGGTGAATTAAAAGGAAGTTTGGATTGTACTCATTATGAACAGGAATAATTCCTTATATTATTTATGCTATTCAATAGAATTTAGTTCTGGATTTCCTTCAGCTTCCTCCAGAAGAGCATTTTGGGAGCACTGCAGAGTTCTGGAAATTACGAGGGAAAAATTGTTCAGAAGGCGCTGGGAACTTTGTTCAACCCAGAAAGAGTGTGGTGCTGCTGCCGTTATGGGTCTCCCATGTTCATTTGAAGCTCTGGGAGCTCAGGAGGCAAAGTCTTCTCCTCCTCCTCATACCTTTTACCCTTTCCCTTGTGGGGCACTGGCTACTCTGGCCTGAGTCATGGAACAGATGTGGCATTCCCCAAACCTCATGTTCTTCCTCCAAAATGCTCCCCGATTTCCTTGCCCACCTTTCTTAGCACAATAGGTGGGTGGCTCCCATTAAAGTGATTAAAGTTATTTGGCCAATAAAAGGCATCAACTTTTAAGCTCTTGTCTTTAGGCTTCCCCCTGAAAAATCACGGATAAGGATCCATGAGTTCGCTCTTCTTTTATGCCCTTCTTAGAGCGACTCTAGTGGTGGCCGGGGCTGCGGAGGTGCACATGGTACCTCTTCTGTGGCTTCTGGGTTGCTCACTTGCAGGATCTGTGACTGCTTTTAAGGAACCTTCATAGCCTGGAGCGTGACTGTGACAGCTATGACCAAAGAATGGGGAACGGGGAATTCTGAGGGTACAGGCTGTAACATTATTAAATGTATTTTGCTTCTAACTACAAGAGTTCCTAAATCCACATGAAATGTAGGAGATGGTTTACTACTGGAAGATATTTTTGCTATTAAATCTATAAAGGTAAATGAGGGTTGATATTTGGCTTTTGGAACTCATAAGACCATTGCCACAAGTAGCTGGAAAAATTGTTATCTGGATTTTTACTCAGAACCCTGAATATGCAAATTTCACTGGAAGTGCATAAAGCTCCCACTGGTATTAGTCAAAGTGGTGCAAAACACTACAAAAATCTGAACCATCGAAATCAGCGTTTAGACTCTTAATGGCCAAGGAATAGATCAAAGAATTTGAATTGCTTACATGATTTCATTATTTACTTTCTGGACTTCATTATCTATTTTCTACAATGCGGAGATCCCATTCTGAGAGATAAAGACAAAAAAATGGTTTTATTGCTCACATCTGTGAAGGTTAATATCTCAGTGACTTCCAAAGGAACTGCACATAGCTCACCAAGTCTGAATTTGGTCCATATAATACAAAATGAAATATGCTTATGCAAAACAAAATCGTAGAAAAGTCTTAAAGGATTAAATCTCACAGTCACGGAATCAACAACAGAAGCAAAAACTGAACAGGAGAAATTCAAACTCTACTACCATAAAATTTCACTGATTTGTGAGAAGTATGTGTAAAGTAATTTATTTCTTTATGCAGGTTGTTTCTTTAACTAAACCTCCCCAGTCTTAAGTGCTAAGCCTGCTGTAAATAACACAAGTGAGGGTGTGCAGATAATATTAAGAAATGCTGCAGAAATGGAAGGGATTTTCCTCTGAACAGACTTCAAGTTTTCCATGTAATTTTTGGTAATATTCTTTTTATTTAATTATTTTCCATAACTTCAAAGTTAATACCAAAAAGAACTGAAGACAGCAAAAACTGTTTAAAGAACAAAGTGGGAAAACATACTTTACATTCACCTGCAAATTGAGGCAGACAACAGAAGGAACAACCTTGAAGAACCATTTGCACACCTGCATTACATGTATACGTAGCCCTCTCTTTGGCCCTGTGCTCCCTACTGAATCGTCAGCCTGGCTTCCAAGAATGAATATTATGAGAAATAAATACAGAGAAGAGGGGAAGGAAGGGAACTCCCCTGAAAACTTACTTAGGTGGATATTTCTGCAGAAGTCAGGGGGAGATTCTCTTCCTTCCTGAATCAGCGCCTTTGTGACACTTAGGTGCTAATTAGGAATTCAAAACCAGCTTAAATCCTGTGCCTGCCAATTCCTCTCCTCTTGAATAAATTAGGGCAAGGTATTTTTAATCAAGGCAAAACCAGAGCAGATCAAACCGCAGAATCAGAAATCTGATGGTGCCTTGAACATCAATGCATGGCTCTTGTCTCAGCTAAGAATATTTTGAAAAAAATCACGTGAGTGGCATCACAAAGCATCCGACTGGCTTACCAGGATGCCAGATTTACAAAATTAGGACAAGATCATGATCAGCTGCTGCAAGTGAAGAGCAGATCACAAGAAACTTTCCCTTTTCATCCTCTCTTGCCCAGAGGCGCATTCAGCTGCAGCCCTTTGCCTCTGCCAGGCACAAATTCCTGCTCCAGGATGCTTCCTTTGGATCCTTGCACCAAAACAGCAATGGGCCTGCTTTATGGCAGAGCCTCCTGTTAGTTTTTCTCCTCTGCAGCATTATTCTTTCCTTCCAACATACAAGACATTTGTTTTATACACCTATTAAGCATCAGATGAATGCAAGGTACACCATTATTTTTGTTGCAGCCTCCTGATTCTCTTGCTGATACTGTGCAAACCATGAGCAGCTCTAGACCAGATCCTACCAAATATTGTTACTAGTTCTGTTAACTTTGGTCTTAAATCTTCAGTGGCTGCTGGTGTCATACAGCTCTGGTATTCCTGGCTATGCTTGCATGCGCCATGTCTGGCTCTAGCTAGGATTTGGATCAGGAGTTTGACAGTGAAATGATCTATGTGTCTTTGCTCACTAATGCATCCAATCTCCAGCGATACAGGGGAAGCAGGAAATTTGGAGTTTCAGAATGCAAATTAAAAGTGCCAAATATTAAAATTATTTGTCCTGTGACAGTATCTGGGGATGTGCTGGCATACACATTTGGAGTACTGATGTTGCATATCATGTATGGTATGTATGTGCCAGTCCTATTTCAACCATTGATAAAATATGAAAAACTCCAAAACAGAAAAGTGTCATGTTTCTTTATTAAAAAGTAGGTCACAGACGTCCCTGTGTGGCTTGGGAAAATTTCATCAGTTACGAACTTTTTATGTGATTTGGCCATTTTGAGGTGATATTCAGCAAAGATGGTGACAAGAGGTGTGGAATATAACATAGGAATGGTTTCCTTTATGATAGGTGGAAGCAACTGCATATGAAAAATATATGGAAGGATTTAACAGAGAAATTGGTAGTTCTCTGTTTCGCTAGTAAGAGATTCAGCAAGAACAGTAGTTTACAATTGCATTCATTTAGTGCCTTTTATTTAGTTCTCTCAGAGCACTTTGCAAAGGTGAATCAACAGCCAAAGAAGGTGAGCTGCTGCACACTTGGTTCTACAAGGTCATTCAGTTAGTTAGCAACAAAACAGGAACAGACTCCCAGTCTGATTCCTGTGATCTGTTCCAAACCTTTTAGATTCATCAGGATAAGTAGTGCAGGATCAGTTAATAATACCATTAATTTTCAGATGGATCCTTGCCTATTTTGAGGAGACAAAATGCCCAATCCTAGCTTTTTTCATAAACTGAATAGTTATTATTCACAAGACCAGACAACTAATTCTACTTTGTTTGGATCTGGTGATGTTACAATTCAGACATCAGCAGTCCTCTCCTATAACTCATTTTGTGCATTACCCTTTGTAATAGTGAGTTCCCTGTTTCACCCCTATCTAAAAACAGTTTCAACTCCAGAGTGTTGTCAAAACGTTACCTATATTGACTTTATTGGTCTAGTTCATAACTTAAAGAAACTTCCTGTATGTCTCCTTGAAGACTCTTTAATAAAAATAAATACAGCTCCTTTAACTTTTCTTTATAGCCTGTTTTGCAGAGCTAGTACGATCTTTGTTGACCTAGCCTGCACCCTTTCCAGGATAATAACCTATCAATGTGTGCAGTGATTGATGTAGAGACCAGTATTTGAAATAGTGCTTGACAAGTGTCTTACACAGAAAGAACATTGCCTTTTTGCAGTTTGTCTTTTGTCAATACAGCATATAGACTTACTTTTTCGGAGATATTAGTTGGCATGAGAATTCCAGTTACTGTTTTCATACAAACTCCCAGATCCTTTACCTGATTACAGTCTTGTTTGATTGTTCCATTTAGCACCTCTTTCTTGGGCTGTTTCCTTGATCCTCGACTAATTATATTACAGAATTCTATACTGAATTTCCTTTACCATCTGCTGGTCTAATCAGCCTAATGATCCATGTCCTCTGGAAGCAGATTGCATTATTCCTCATTATTTGCTCTGCTTCTGACTTTACCATCATTTGCTCTGTAAATGGAAAATTTGGCTCCAGTTCTTGGCTAAAGTCGAGGGCAGTGACAGTGCAACTTTAAGCAGATGTTAGATAAGATTACATCTAGAAGTATTAGTATCATCTCCTAGCATGATTCAGAGTAGCTGAAAAGCTACCTGAAATGAGACCAGGAACCATTAATCCACACGGCTACAACTACTTAAATCAATGAGATTCAGCAAAATTGTGGGGATAGACGTTTCTTATCTATGCTCTAAATGGTGCCAGAGAAGAGAATAATGCAAAAGCCCATTTACGGCCTATACATTACCAAAGATTTCTGCTAGCAAGACTGTCTTAATGGAAGTTTTGTACTATCATCAAGGTTCAAAGCAGCTGAAGTGCTGCTAAGGTCAAACCCTTGTTTTTCAATATTTTCTTTGATTGTTTTGATGTAAAATTGTTAAGTGTATGAATTAAGGGCCCTAAATCTGACTCAGAGCTACTCCAACTATAATGCCTGTGAAGCACTAAATAATTGCTGAGTATCAGAATGTCACTTTTTTTATTATTTTAGATACGTACATCTCTACATTGAACAGAAGTAAGCTGGAGTTTCACCAACAGCTGTTGTTTAAGCTTAGATTCTAAGATCTAACACAGCTATTCATCCTCATTATTGCTTCTTCTGAGTCACTTCCAGTGAACACATTGACCATCAGACTCCTGACAGAGTTAGCAAAGCTACTGAATAAAAAAACTATCTTTTCTTACAACCTGAACTCTCCTCTGCGCAGTTATAAGACATACTGAAAGTATTTATAACATATCTTTTGCGTAAAAGTCTACAGTAATAAAGTTTTGTGGTTTTTGGTGTTATGTCACTAGAATGAGTTTCTTTAGAACATGGATTTCCATGTATCTTACAAAATAGATGCTTGCTTAGGTTTATTCTGCAGCAATGACCATTAATGGCTCTGTATTCAGTTTCCTACAAGTAGGTTGCTAGCGCCAGCTGAAATGCCCTGGGACATCTGAAACATGGGGCTGGCAAACAGTACTCAAAACCTATGGGAGACCCCTTCTGAAATGGCAGCTGGAGGTGGAACAATATTTTCCAGAATATTAATTAGCATGCCACAACTATGTGTGGGCAATGAACTGAGTCCCTGAATAAATAGTCAATCTATGTACTAAAGCTTCTCTAACTTTACGTGGAGAGTATCTGTGATGGTAAAATCCCCTAAAACTGGTGAACAGCATCTAAGAAGGGCAAAGTGGTGTGGAGAAGCCATTCTGGCAAATTGGTCATCTCTGCAGTTAATGTCAGGTGTCATCTTAAAGCCAGTGAAGTTTCACATACTATAAGACTATCCAAGATAATGCACAATTAATACTTTTTATCAGCTGTGATTTATAAGATATTTTAAAAAGAAGAAAAGATTTCCATTGCATGTCTGACTGTCTGGGAGGGGAAATCTACGTTCTAAAGAGCCTCTGCAGAGAAAACGCGCTGTAGTCCCAGGCACACCTGAAAACATTTGCCCACTCACAGAGAATCAAAGCTAATCAAAGCTGTGACATGGTTAAGTTCCCCTAAATTAGAGATAAGGAGGAAAGGGAAGTGAAGTCCCCAGGAAATTATTTGGTACTTCATTTGCACTCAAGAGGCAACCTGACAATTGTCACTATCCCGAGGGGAACAGAAGCATGAGAGGGAGGTTGATTCTTTAAGATAACACTGAAGCAGCAGAGTACTTCTGATTTGCTTCCTTGGTTTCTGTGCCTCAGAGAAATCCAGAGTGACAAGTACACTGGAAGTTGGTTTTATGGTTTATTGTTTCCATTCCAGAACTTGATTTGTAATCAGGAACTTAAGCTCTTGGTTTTCCATTTACTTTGTTTCACAACCATTTCACTATTTATCAGGCAAATCTGGCAAATCTGGAGTGCCTGGATTTCTTCAAAGGGGATGAACTGGCAGAGAGCAAGGCATGCGGACACCCGGAGGGGGGGGGAATTTGTGGAAATGGATGTTTTGCTTGCAATTGGGAAAATTTTGGCGTGGGACTTGCAGGGAGGAGAGCACTGTCCCTCCTAGGGAGTCCCCAGAGAGGAGAGACCTGCAGCACAGCGTCGTGTCACCCCAGGTGTTGCAGCTTCTTTCAGGTGGTTGAGCTGGGGCTGGAAGAGGCAGTAAGGACTTTTGTTGTGTGATTATGTTGTGAGAATTGAAAAACAGTGATAATGAGAGATGATGAAGTTGGGAGTACTTTTCCCATCCATTTTCCTTTTTTCTCTTTTCTTCCCTTTCTGAGTTCAGTTTATTTTGTTAAAGAAAGAACAGGACTGAGCTTCAAAAACCACCCCAAATCAATTCTTCACTCTTTCCTTTTGAAACATTTTATGAAGATTGGAAAGAGTCAATTTTAGGTGATTTTTGGAGTCATATCCTATACTTTTTAAAAAACAAACTGAAATGAACTTTATGTATTCTAGAGATAGGGTAGGTGCACAAAGTACCATGGTCCTTGACTCTTGAAGACTTATTTAATACAAATAAATGTAATAATATTATTTTAAATGCCTAACCCCATATAAGTGTGCATTAAAAATTAAAATGGTTTTGGAAGTGGCTGCATTCCTTGGGAGAGACAATATGAATCCCAAGCCAGGCTTTTCTACATTATAAAACCAGGTGGGAGTTGCCTGATCTGCATCGTAAAGATCATAAGACTTCCTTAAACTAATTGCATTTGAGAGAATATCTTTTTAGAAAGACTGCTATTCCTGACTGACAAGTTCCTGGGATAGGGCAATCACCATAGGACCTCACAGATTGTGCCACTGCAGGTAATGCTTGTAAGTCTGTTTCTAAACAGAATTTATCTGGCTTCAATTTCTAGCCAGTGAACCATCATCTACTTTTGTCTAATGGCAACAAGACGTCTGTTACCAAAATTCTGTTCTGAATATCTGTATGGAGTGATCGAGCCTTATCTTTGTTAATCAGACAGACATGGGACCTTTCATGATAAGTATGTCTTCTCCTTTCACTGCTGTTACTATCTTTTTATTTGTCAGGCTACATTTGAAATTTTATGTTATTTATGGGAGGGACATGCCACCAATTTTAATTATTATCTTTGGTGTTAAGGCATATGACAAGAATAGATAAGGAGACAAATGCTCAGATGGGTTAGACCTATGAGGATTGAAAACTCTCAAAAATTAGGCCCATTCAAAATTAACTTTAAAATCAAAACCTTGTTTTCAGGTTTCCTATGCAGAGGGATTAAATGTTTAGAGGCTGATTCAGTCTGTGAAAATGCCTATGCTGGACGCTTTCAACAGTATGTAAGAAACTTGCAAGAGCTATTAGCCCGCTTAGTGATATAGAATCATGTTGAGATTGTGAAAAACAGGTGGAGGGAGTGTGCGAGTCCTTTAGCAAGGAGATCTAGTTCTGCATGTAGCCCTGGGATAGCCAGCTGCATCTGTTCCTTCTTAAATTGTGGAGAGACACTATTTACCAAGGCACAAGGTTAGAAAAAAACTGGTGAACAGTAGCATCAAAATTTCTACCCGCTTCTGCAGATAGCAGAAGTTTGCTCCTTACTGCACTTTTTTATTTATATTGTGCTTTGTTCTCATATGATTGCAGAGGATACCTCCGGAGGGCTGCACTGAAAGCTGGACTGTATCCTGGTATGAACTTCTAACCGAGCTTGCATCCATGTGAGCTGAGAAGGACCTTTCTGCCCAGCGTTGGGATGCTGGTGCTGCAGCTCCTCTCCCTCATGTGCTAGAGAGGTGACAGCCCCCAGGAAGGTGTGAGCAACCCCAGACTCATCTCCCTGCTCACCTGCACCCTCACAGACCAGTAGCGCTCGCAGATGTTTAACAGAGGCATCTGGACACCAACTCAGGGAGAAACAGAGTTACACCAACTTCCCATGTATGAGGGCTCTGAAAAAATAGGTAAAAGTCAGGCAGAGATGCACGTCTGAGGCAGCTGTGGAGAGTGAACTGGTCTCCTGCCTGAGAACTGCTCCTTCCTTCTGAAATGAAGTCTTTTAACACTCCAGGCTGAGTTTGATCAAACATTTCAAAGGCCAGGGGAGTCATTGCAAATGTGCCGGAGTGGTACCTGAATGGCACTAAAAATGTACTCTAAAATGTACTCTAGTGTCCACAAAGTCATTTGGTGTTTGTTCTTCTTTTCAATAAATTAAAAAAAAAAAAAAGAGAGAGAAGCAAACCCTTAGGCATAGGATGTGGGGGCTTGCTTTCCTCCTGCTGGCATTACACAAGGGACTGCTTGTATGATTTTGTTGAAACTGTCTGACTCAAAGATCACCTTTAGGTGCAAGGTTTAGCCTGAGAAAGTGGGCCCTCAAAATCTCATTGTAAGAGACTAACACTGAAGAAGGAAAACAGAGGGGGGAATGCAATGGCTCTTTCAGTCTATATTTGCTATGGATTTACTTCTGATTCTAGCAAATATTACCGTGTTTCACTTTAATGTGATATGCAGAAACTAAGTCTCCCTCTTTTTTGGTCACTTTTCTAAGTATATGTTTAAACAGTTGCAGCAGGTGTTTTCTCTTCTTTCAGAATCTTACAGACAAGTTTTTTTAGGGTTTTACCTTGTGTTGGTATATGTATATATTAAAATTTTTTTTAAAAACTGCAACAATTTTGCTTTAACAATCACACTGCACAAAACACAGTAGTTACAAGAGGTTCAGTAACCTTCTCGCGCAAGATGGAATATTTAGACATCATATCGTTCAGGAAACAAGGGCATACTTCAAACCCTGAAAAGAGGGTCTGTCCAGTGTATTCCTGTGGGAGGCATTTAGACCTCTGCTTGAGGGC
Source organism: Apteryx rowi (assembly GCF_003343035.1). Classification (NCBI taxonomy): domain Eukaryota; kingdom Metazoa; phylum Chordata; class Aves; order Apterygiformes; family Apterygidae; genus Apteryx; species Apteryx rowi. The sequence goes on along the minus strand of NW_020447764.1, from coordinate 1,329,304 downwards.
CAGATAATATCATATACTGTTCATGTAAAAGAACAAGGAACAGGCAGCTGACAAAAGAGCTTTAGGGAAATATCTCTCCAGAAAGATTTCTATGTGAACTTCCCTGCTCTGCTCCTCTATACAATTGAAAAAAAAACAAGGGAAGGGAGAGAAAACTTTGCTCAGCTAAATTTTTCTTGGATTTAGTCATTTATCTATCCAGAGGGCCAGCTCAGAAGATCTGTGTGCTCTTAGGACACAGCTTCTGTGCTGGCAGCATTAAACCTGGTAAACACCTTCCTTTATCCAGTCCTTTGTCTGTCCTGTCTGCTTAAGCCAGGGTCCTGCAGGTGACAGCATGTGAGCTGCCGAGCCCCGAGGTCCCCAGGGCTCCCTTGGAGCACGAGCCACCTGCAAGTGCGCTGAGAGCTTTAGGCAAAGATAAATGACCCACATTTGACACAGCAGGAGCTCCCTCTTATGGGGCATACGTAGAAAGTTTAGCATGGTGGAGACCTGATATCAGCTGGGATTTCTGCTTTCTTCAGGAGTGCAAATGCTTGGTAAATTGTAACCCAACGAGTGTCGACTGCGGTCTGCAGACAGCTGCTGGACCATGGCTTCTGAGGTGTCTGCAAGAAGTAGCAGAAAAAAGTGAGGCTATTGTCAGCCTCTCAAAACTTGCAATATGAGAGCTGTACCTCCCCTGGGAAATTGCTATGGGTCTGCAAGCTGGGAAGGGTTGGGGCTCTGTGCATGGCACTACTCAGAGCACAACGGCTGTTCTGGTACAGCTTGGGTGGAAAAACCCTTCGATGGCTGTGCTTCATGCTGCCGTATCTATCTGCGCAGGCAGCAATGGGTAAGGACTCCCAAGCCCTTGGCTCTCCAAGAGCCAGAGGAAAAGTATGTTAGAGAGACAAGGCAATCAGCCAGTTTCCCAGATGGCAAAGAAAACACGACACACAGCTATTGAACAGTTAGGAAGGTTAGAGGTGCCACTTGTTCCTTCTCCTGTGTTCCCGTGCTCGAGCTTCTGCATAACACGAGAAGCCTGCAGCTGCCCCGTGCTCCCCAGCTCGCTGGCCCAGGACGGTGCCCGCGGGCACTTACGGGTTGCCTACAGGCAGCACAGACGCGCACCGCGCAGAGCCGGAAGGCTGGAGGGAAGTCGTCACAGCGCTTGCTGAGACTAACTCAAGCCACAGGTGCGGAGACCCCCTCGCTGGGGAAACAGTTCTGTTGAGCATTCAGATGCGTGGGAGGAAGTTTGGTAGCAGGAGAAGTGTATGGAGTAGAAAGTGCAGCCCTGGAAAAGAGGAAAAATACCCTAGAATAAGGAAAAGCAGAGGTGTAATTGGAGAGGCAGCACAGACAAAGATACTAACCTGAAAAAAAAGAAGCGCAGGCTCTAGTTTTCCCAGCAGCACGTGGACGGGGGCCAGAGGTGCACAGCGAAGGCAAGGGGGCCAGCTGGGCCAAACAGAGCCTACACGGAGATGCCTACCACTACAAAACGCTCACAGCTGCTTGGGAAGGTGACTGCATCTTAGGAGGTGCAGCCATTTGACAGCCTGCCTGCAGCAAAGGCCAGCTTAAATGATCTGCCTGGAGGGCAAACTGCTGCTGCTGGGGACGCTAATCAGGCCCCTGCGCAGGGAACAGGCTGAGAGCGCTGCAGAGCTCAGCACTTCTACTGTTTTAAACCATTCAGAGGTGCCACTATGTATAGATGAACATCTTCATCAAATTTAAGCAAATTTTTTTTTCAGAACTGTCTCATAAGAAAGGAAAGCGCAGCCTACTCAATATTTTTATGTAGCTGATACAGTTTGCAAAGGATTTGTAACTTAACAGGTTAGTAAACAACTCTTTTTGTAATCATACAGAAGTGGACAATTGGTTACTTTTAAATCTTTGAAGAGAACATCAGGATCCCAGACACTGTAATGTCTCATCAGTTAATTTTAACAGCAATATAATAATCTTATAATATTGCAGAATGTACAGCAAAAGAGTAAAAACGTTAGGAGCAGTTTTCTCTTAGAAATGCAACTGTGCTGAACGGTTTTGGAAGACTATGTTAGTTTCAGCTACATTTGAAAGAAAATATATTGCATGTTTCCTATTTTTCTTATTTAATTTTTGTGAAGATATAGTGGTTCAATAAGGTCATATCATCCTGTATGAATTGAATTATTCTGTGATTTCAAAATTTTCACTTCTGTTACAACTGGACACAGAAATAAATCCCCCTGTCAATATCGACCATGGTGGGGGAGCAAACTCCATGCACGCACGATGCAAACAAAAGACCAGTTACAGAACGTGGTAAGGCCAGGAGACCATCCTGCGGGACTTCACGATTCCTTCTTCCTTGTCATGCATCCAGCGTCCTTAGGACATGACTGAGAGAGGCCAAAATCCAAGAGAGCTCTGTACAAAAGAAGCTGTCTACAAGTAACTGGAAGTGATTTTGTAGCGAGGTCTTTAATTCCAAGTCTGTCTGCTTTACAGAAGAGTCAGGATTTAATTATACCTTTTGCAAAGCTTTCCTAACAGTCTGGAGGTTACTGAGCACATATTGAAAGCATCACACTCTGCAGACCACTAATGATAATTTTTCTTTATAGATCTTGGAAAAATGGAAATGCTGTTTGAAACTGCTGATCCATTTTTTAATCAGGGTAAATGGATGACCAGCTAGTTGTAGGTCAGTCAAGGTTACAGTGATTCCTAGCAAAATAATGGAAAATGGGTCTTTGTCAGATTAGCGTGTCATAGCAGGAATTCCACGCACCATTTAACCTCCTCTTGTGTATCATTTAGATTTAAAAATTAACACTATTCAATATCAATATTGCAAGTACTAAGTGAATTAAAAAGTAACTGATATGTTTTACGGGTATTTCTTAAAGAGAATGCTTAACATAAAAGGGCATTTCTGAAAAGCTTTGTAGTGATGAGTTTCTGGCCCAGGACTGTTCAATGTTTTTATTTTCTAACATTAAATAGGAACTGGCTGATAAAGTTTGCAAAAGATTCACACACTAGCAGAATGGTAAATCACGATGAGCACTTACCTACACAATGTGATCCAGGACCACTTTATAAACTGAACACATATTGCAGACAAAGATATAATCCCACTGCAGTCAATGACAAGACTCTCACTGACTTTGACAGAGACAGGGTTTTACATGACTTGTTTTAACAAAGTCAGACAAAGGTAACATATCTGTAAACACCGAATGCATTCTGCCTGTGAAGACCAGGGCACTGCATTAGGAAAAACAGGACTGAAAATATTCATGGGTCACGATAGATCAATCAGCTGAAGATAGGCACTCATGGTAACACTGCCCCTGCAAGGCTGGATCTGCAAGCAAGAAAATTTTAGCCTCACTGAAAATGTAATTCTTAGCCTGAGCAGGACAGATAACATCCGCTGTGTTAACAAATAACTGAGAGTGATCCTGGGCTAGATGTTTAAGTTTTTCTGTCATTCATTCCATGTTTCCTAATTAATGTTGCTATGGGCCAGCCTAAATGTTTCTTCTGTCCCAAAAGTCAAAAGATTATTGATACATTGGCAAAGGCTCAGAAATGAGACAGAGCGGTAATCCAAAATCTGGGAGCTGCACATTACAGTGATTAGGGAGCTCTGGCTGCTGGGCTTTTTGAAAGAGTAAGTAACTTGATCAAAATCTTTAGGTACATAGCTGGGAAGAAGATAATATCTGATACATTACAGTTCTTTTATCTATTAGACAAAGGTATAACAAAATCCATTATCTGGAAGTGGAATCTAGACAAATAAAGCAGTGAATGAAATGGATCGCTGAAGCTGTTGCCATTGTAGGATTTTCTAAATCTAGTTTGGGGTCTCATCACAGACTGTTACTGCCCTCAGCTCTGGGACCCTCAGGCCAGGCACAGCAAGGAATACTGCGAAGGAAATCACCACCGTATTTTTTACTGATGATTGTTTTCATTTATGAGTTACAGCATTTGAAACAGCCAAAGCCTGAAGGAGCCCGGGCCGCCAGCCCTGCCCGTGTCCTCGGCCCCGGTGTTGCCTTCGGGCAGCAGCAGGGGCAGAGGTTCCTGCGAGCTGCGGGCTGATAGCAAGCGCCAGCTCCGGCGCCTGCCCGCGGTGCACGGAGAGATGACCGCGTGCCCCTGCCGCTGCAAACCGCGCTGCTCACTGGCAAAGGGTGGCTGGACACCGGTGGCCCTCGACCGCTTTGTCCCAGCTTCTCCGTCCCTGCCAGCCGGCGAGGAGTCAGCCCAGCGCGGCGGGGTGAAGCGGGCACTCCAGACCCTGGTGACTCCTGGGGTTTGTACCTTGACACGTTGAGCCCTCAACCTGTCAGATATTTTTTTAAGCATACACCCTGGAGACTAAGCCCAAGTTTGGGGTGTGGATGCAGGAAGGTCTGGGTGAATTGTTACGACCTGTGCTTTGTGAAGGAGTCTATTATATTCGTTTCTCAGAAAAATACATTATGAACCAAAATTCCACTCACATGTTTCATCATTTTGAAAATAGTTCCAGAAAGGGAAAAATACCAGAAATGTTCTGTTTCAACATTTTCAAAATGAAATAGCCTTGTTTTTGTTACATAATAGTGCTTCATTTTAAAATTGATCTAAGTTTAGTGTTAATAAATGGTAAAAATATGTGAAAAAGTAACAATGTATCTGATTGGATATAATTTTTCCCTAATTTATTTCCAGTTTGGCCATGAAACAGAAAAATCAATTATTCTCACGGCTCTATTCACTGTGAATAAGTGTCTCTCTTCCAGCATACCACTTTCCACAGTTTTCTCTCCTTTACAGAGACTGTTATTTTTGCCAAATATAGTAACTTGTATTTTTTCCCAGGTGATACCTTCTCCTTATACTTTCATTCACATAAATTTCCCGTATATTTTTTCCACTGTTAGCGGTGATTATAACTAGTTAGCTTCATCTGTAAGTTTCATTAACATGATGTTTATTGCCTCTTTCGGTTAATGAAGCTATTAAATAAAATTGGATCTAACAAGGATGCATTGCATATGTGACTAAATATTGCTCCAACATGGTTAAATATTAGTTTTTGATCATTATTACTGTCTTCCAAAAGCTTTTCAGTGCACATGGTAATGGCTCAATCCAAGCCACTTGGAATATTTCAGACAAGATATTGCAAAACACAATATCACATTCTTTAATGAAATCAGAATGCTGTATCTCCCTTCCCTCGTATTGCCTTTTAACTGGAAAAAAAGTATGGTTGGCAAAACTTACTCTGCGTAAGCTCCTATTGTTTTATGCTCATTGGTTTCATTAGCCTCTTTATTTTATTGGCTATCTGCATATATTTCCCCCACTATTTTATGTGTTCTTATTTTATTCAAAGAGTGGGTAATACTGCCCATTTCCCACTGTGAAAATCTTCATACTTTTTTTTCAAAGCTGTTAAAATGTTGGCTGCACTCAACAGCTCTTTACCTCAGTGTCCCCATTAAGATGAAAAATTAGTTTAGAGACATTTTTGAGCCAAAGATTATTTCAGCAGTACACGTGAAGTAAATATTTATTCCAATGACAGCCTGAAGCTAAAAAGAAGGAGACACTCCATAAGTCTGTTAGCAGTAGGAGAAAGACCAAGAGACTACAGAGTGTTGTTTTACTTCTCAGTGGAAAGGGAAAAATTGTAACAGATGACACCATGACTGAAATTTGTAATGGCTTTTTTGCTTCACCATGAATGTCAAATTTGATCACACGGTTAACACCATTAGCATTATTATAAAGAGGTAAAAATCCAGATGTGGAATAGGAATAGGTTAGAGACCACTTAGACATGTTTTCCAATCAGCTGAGTCCACAGAAATTACTGAAAGAATTGTAAATTGTTCAGAAAACAAGCTGAGGCAACATCTTTGCATCCATGGGATGAGAGAAGTTTTAGAAGATTAGAAAGACTAGAAAAAGACAAACACTGTGTCTATGTTTAGAAAAGGATGATGGAGGAGTATGAGCAAGGAGAATAGAACTGAAAGAGTTACAGATCAGTCTGCCAAACTTTAATTCCCAGGAACGTATGGGAATAAACAATCTTTTTTCTGAATATGTGGAAAATAAAACAGGAATGAGTAACACCTAACATGGGTTTATCAAGGAATGATCTTGTCAGATATGATTTCTTCTATTACAGGATAACAGCCCTTGTGGATAAGAAATAGGCGTCCTGTATCTTGACTCTTCTAAGGCTTGTAATACTCTCGCATGCAGCATTTTCATACCCTGCTAAGGAAATGGGGTTTAGGTGAAGCTGCTGGAAGGTGAATGCAAAGATTCACCTTTGCATTCTTTTTTTACTTTTACTTTCTTCACTCTTTTTAAGTGAGTAGTTTACTTAAAAGAGTAGTTACTTAAAAGAGTAGTTACTTGTAGCTCACTAATCTCCTGAAAGTGTGTATCATTAACTCATTCCACAAGAGTCTGCCTTGTGTTTGGTATTAGTCATTATTTTTATTAATGACTTCAACAATGAAATAGGTTATATGCTTATTAAATCATTAGATTACATTAACCTAAGAGGGAGCTGCAAGGACTCTGGAGACTTAAGCAGTTAAGTATTTAAGCATGATGCTGTGCCCAGGTTAGTATAACCTATTTGTCATCAAGACTAAGTAAGCACATTAGCACCTTGCTAATATGACTGTACTGCTTCCGGTAGCTGTGATATCCCTCAATGGCACTGCATTATGCCATAGGGATATGCTCTAAGAGAGGAATCCCATGCTTTCTCCATTTAATCTCCTTCTATAATCTGGTCAGGGTACCACATCACCAGCAGGTCAATTAGGTAGGTTTAAACATTTTACTCTAAATCCATCTGGAAACACAGTAAGACTTAGTTGTATCAGGTTGTGTAATGCCAGGGAGATTGCTCACTTTGGGCTAGAACATCATCTTGTGCAGTGTCAAAATCCCTTTCTGCAGCTCCCAAGCTTTCCTGGCAGATTCCTCTCTCGGAGTATTGATCAGGCCCAGTTATTAGAAAGGTCTGCACTGTCCTTAATACCTGCATTAGAAGAGTGGTAATATTCTTGTTTTTCCTGAAAGCATATTAGATTGCAGATCAGTGCCAGAGGAGATTATATCACCTACTTTTGCCTCACTGTTGTATAGTTCTAAAATTAGAAACAAGCAGAAACGCTATGCAGCATCCTAATTGGCTTGTCACTAGGGTAAAGTAACCGGCCAACTCCTGACTAACTGGATTTTAAAATCTGGAAATCAGGAGGTCCTTCTCTTACTACGTCCTGACTGATCTGTTGTTTAACCTCTCGGGAAGAAATATTCTGAAATACATGTAATATATATTTAATTTGATTAGAATGTTAATCTAGTTAAAACATGTTTTTGTCATACAGTGTAAGCTAAAATTTTTAGTTGTTCTTCTCTACCTTTAAAACAACTACCTGTGAATATCATAAGCTACATCCTGACTGCAGTAATATTACCTTGCTAAGGGCTGAGTGAGTACTTCAGTACAGGAATGTGGAATTTTTGCAAGCTTCCTTAATGTTATGTTTAGCATCATATAGTCTTTATTCAAATGGTAGGAAAGTTGTGGCCACCTACATGATGCTTGGGGGTGTGGAAGGAAAAGCTAAAATGTGTCTTGTTGGCAGAAGAATTTACATCCTTATCTTAAATGAAGCTGGCCAGGGAAATGTAAGTCCTTCTCCATGTGAATTCCAGTCTAGGAGACATATCTTAACTAAACTTTTATTATATGAAAGACATGTCTAGACACCAGCCTTAACCACACATCTGTCTTTGAAGATGTACAATATATAGCCTGCAGCATGATATTTCACAATGCCTTTAGTACTGAGTCTACTGACCCTCTGGCAAACAGCTGCCTTAGCAAGACAGGCAAAATTTCCATCGTTTCAGGAGGAGTCTCTGATGGTGTGTCTAAACAGCACAAGGCAGCCAGCCACCCGAGCACAGCGTCGTCTGGGTTGATGAGCAGCACAGACAAGCTGGCTGTATCAGCAAGGCAGAGCATTGCGCTGTAGGGTTGTGCCTGGGGCTGGGCTGATGGATTCAGAGACACTCAAGTTAGTGGGGCACTGCCTGGTGCCATGCAGGCACTCTTGGTGTCAGAAGATGGCTTAGCAGGCCCAGAGAGGACACATTTCTTGGTGGGCAGGGATGGGAAAGGTTAGATCCGAAGCTCCTGAGTGGCCCATGAAATGTTTTATTTTAGCCAGTGTGATTCAGAGTACTTCTCCAGCTCCTCTACATAGGTTGCAAGAAGGAAGCTGAAGGAGGTCTTAGCTGACCTGTGTGTCAAAGAGAGCGTAAAGATCTCTTCTTCTTCACCCTGGATCTCAACTACTATTTATGGTCTGGCTTTCCCCATATTTACTTCATCATCCTAGTTTGTACTTCTATCTGTTTCCCCCTGCACCAGCCGCTGTTCATCCTGCTTTTTCACAGCAATCTTGAACTGAACCTCTTCTGGGTCCTGAAGTCCAATCTTCTTCTGTCAGAGGGAACCCTCTTATACACACCCTTCCCCACTTTTTTCTCTTTCCTTTAAAAGCAGGTGGGATCTTTCCGTCCTTTCAATCTTTGCTTCCACATACAGCGCAGATATCTCTCACCTGCCTTCCCCTTTGCTTCAGCCGTTGCTCCCTGCCTGACCACCACTCTCCTGCCAGCCCCCTCTTTGCCAGTCCGGGTGGACTTCTTCCTTTTGCAGCTCGCTGCCTCGGTTAGGGGCAGACTTTGGAATATGTGGCTTTTTCCCCATGGTTGCACTCAGCACGCCCGTTCTTTGGGGTGTGCTCGGGGGCAGCTTCGGCACAGCTTGGCCGTGCTTCCCTCTGTGCCGCTGGTATTTCATGGCACCCCGCAGGCCTCCTTCTCCGTTATCACCCGCAAGAGTGAGATGAAATTCAACACAAGTGGGGCAAATCTTCTAATTTACTTACTTTTAAGGTAGACTTTTAAGGTAGACCTATGCTGGGCTGTTTCTGACTGACACAGTGATGACAACAGCCGTTTGCCTGCCCCGGGCAGCAGGGACTCTTGCCATGGCTTTGCTGTATCTCCCACAGTTGTAAACACTGCAAAAATAGAAAGAAACGCCATTTCCTGCTCCCTGAGAAGGGCCGTTTCACCAGTGCAGCCTAGCCCCTGGGGGGAGGAAGCCCAAACGTGCAGAAACTATAATAAAAAAGACATAATGTAAAAGTTAATGCTTTTTGATCGACAGCAAGAGCTCATCAGCGGAGAGGCCCTGGGTTGCCATGGCGACGGGCCGGTGGCCGCTGGGGCCACTGTCTTTCACACCCGTATTGTTGGCGCAGAGTTTACTGCTCTGGGTTTACAGGGAAGCACTGCTGGGCTTTCGTAAACAGCCCGCTGCCGTTTGCAGCTGAGTCTCTGCACCACAGACAGTGTGGGGCAAGGAGAAAAAAATGACGGGGACTGGCATGTGTTTTTAGATGCTAACAGCGCTGCACCCACTTAAGGTGCAATCGAGTCCAAAACATGCTTCGGCTGCCTCAGCCATTAATGAATGACACAGCAGTTCCTGCCTGGTGTCTCGCCTCGTCCCAGCTTCAGCTCAGCCTGGGCCTGGCTCAGCACAGGGAGGGGGCGCGGAGAGCCGAGGCTTGCTGGTTGCTCAGCTTTGGGTGCCCCATGCCTCCTTGCGCCGGGTCCGACACAAGCGGGAGCAGCCTCAGGACTGCTGAGGCTCGTGCTCCTCGGCCCCCGGCTGCGAGGGTTAGTCCGGCAGAACTGTGCCAGTCCAAATTAGATGAGTTCATTAATCATCTGTCTAATCTTTGGACATAACTCCACACCAGCCATGTTAATGAGAAGTACAAGTTCTGAATAAAATATAACAGATATTTGTTGTAATAATTATAGGTAGCTACTTAAGGGGGCTTAGACTGAAACTACCGGGTGTAGATAGACACTGCCTAGAAGAGCCTGACAGCTGGCAAGTGATATCACGGAAACCCGGGAGGAGAGTTCCCGCAAAGTGGGGCAGTTCTGGTCCCCCAATGAGCAGCTGCTGGTATGAAGAGCTGCCTGACAGGGTAGGTCTGACTGAAATGAGAAAAGAGACTCTAAGACAGAGTTTTTCTACTGCTTTTTAAGAGAGCCAGCGTGGGGGAACTGCTTGGAGGGGGTGGGCCAGCAGCAGAGCCGTGAGCCTGAGCGGGGCTGTCCCCCTCCCGGGGAAGGGTGCACGTGGCTGTGCCTGTGCACGTTCTCATGTGCTTAACATGTTTTTTCCCAGTTCCTTCAACTGTTACCCTAAGAGGTCCAGCCCACCAAAGCTAGATCATTTATTGTCAGACACCTATATTGCTTTTTTTTCATTAACACATAACTTCCTACTATCCCATTCCCTCCTCACAGGGCTTTCTTTCCTGTATGTGCCCTCTGGTTCTCTTGCCAACCTTTCCCCAGCCATCCATTCACTCCCTCTCCCTCTTATCTTGCTTTCACCCAACATGAATATCGAAGAAATCCAAGATCTGCATCCCTTCCCAAACTGCCCGTTGCTTCCCACACTTCCTAAACATTACTCGTGGCCCATCAGCTGCCTTCATGTGTTGTTCTTACCCTCAGTACCCTAAGGTTTGCCAGACACAGCAGGCACCCTTTCCCCTAGGCACTCCAAACAGACAACATGTTAAAGCAGCTCTCCACCATGGCAAATAATTGACTAGTTCCAAAGAGAAATGCTGTAACTAGTTTATTAGAAATATTAACCAAGTAGCATCTTTTATTTTGTACTTTGTGGGATGGTTTACACATATACAAAACAAGCATATTATGGCTAGATAAAATGATGAAATAGTATGGCCCCAAGCCAATTTGGGTCACAGACTACACTTTTAAAAATCATATAATTCTCTTTAAACTTGCCAATTTTATAACCACACAAAAACATTTTTAAAAATAATATTATGGTTGTAAAATAAGGTACTCAATAGGATGTGCCAAAATAAGAGCTGTCCATGCAACCTGATTTACATCCCCTTTGTTCTATAATGCATGCTTACAAACTAATTTGCCAATAGGATCCTGCCTTATTACATGCATGAGACAGTGTCTGCTGTAGGGAAAAATCAGGATGATGGGAGTCGTACTTCACCTGTTGGAAAAGCTGGAGGTTGTATGCATTTGGTGAAAAACACGGTTTAAATAGTTTAAGACTCAGCGTTTTTTAGATGAAATTAGCTGGCAGCCACAAGGCCAAGACCCAGTTAATTCCCCGGGTCAAAAAATAGTGAAAGTAGGACAGGGTCATTGGAAAGAAAGGATGATCTGAGGATTAAAATGATGAATGCTGTCCTGAAGAGCTGGAGACTATCTCTGCTTCTGTCACAAAATTTTTGAGGGATGCCACATCACACGCTTAAAATGTTTTGTAGATGAGGAGCAACTCAGTATCACTTCCACTGAGTGAGGCCTGATCTGCAGAGCTGCTGCAACCAAAATCCTTGGGAACTCTGCCTTGAAAAATGAGGTACCTGTCTTTTACCTTAACTACTCTGTCCAGATTACCCTCTGTAAAATTAATATACCATCCTTCTATCACACAGAGACATGACATTTTCTAAGACTGTAAAGCACTCACATAATTGCGGTAAAAATCACAAAACAGCCTATGAGAAGATTCCTAAGCCTGTCTTCAGTGCAAGGCAAGCCTAGGCTGCACACTGAGCAGAGGAAAAGAAATGAGAGGATAGCTTCTCTTCATAGCAACTGCCAGTCTTGTGAAACAAATGAGCAAGGACACCTGTGGAAAAGAAAGGTAAATGATTATGTAATTAAAGAATATATCATAATAAACAAGTACAGAAGAGGTGATTTAGGATTGCATAGATAATCTTAATTCAGGCTTTTTGCAACTTTTGATTTTGAATCTTAGTCAAGCTCTTCTGTATTTCCATTTATGTTTTCAGTTGTCATTTATAAAAAGATACCTTTGATATTTCTTCATGTGACAGTATAATGATTCCACTGGGTTAATTACATTGGAAGGAACTTTCAACTCCAGCAGAGGGTTCTGCTGTTTGAACTCCCAGAGTAACTGACTAAAGATTTACTTCTACAATTTATTATTCCTGCAGAGACCAACACTGGAAGGAGATTGGACATATTATTAGTGAGTTTAATAGAAATTTCTCATACCAAAAAATAGTGAGACTAGAGGATTTGAAGTTCTGAGAGTGAAGTGATTTGGATTGAATTAGGTATCTGAAAAGATGCTGCCATACACCTAGTACCTTTTTACTATTTTAGATGCACTAAAGTTTATTCATGAAGGACTAGTGGATATCACTTAGGGTCTATGCAAAATCTGTGCTCTTTTGGAGAAGGAGCTGGAGGCCAGAGAGGACATCCTAGGACATCTGGAGTGGCCACTGCCTGGACACATGCAATCACCTCTCCTTTCCTGCACTCTTTTACTCAGCTTATCAACACAATTCTGATTTCTTCCTCTGCTTCAGACCTATCCCTTTCTTATCCAGACTGGCTCCCACATTTCCCTCCCTACCCCAGCTTGGCTCTCTTCCCCTGAGCTTCTCCTCCAATCCCAATATTTGCATCTCCCATGTTCCCTTGCCCCATTCCTTTTGCAGAGAACCTCTCCTCACCTCTTCTGGCTCCTTTCTAGGTCCATCTCCCTTCCTCCTGCCATTCGGACTCCAGGGTCCATCTCTCTCATGTGGACATTCACAGGCAAACTATCCCCAAGCTGCTTACTTGGTCCAAATCCCCCTTTATTTTTGAGCTTTCAGAATTTCTTGCCCAAATTGTACTCCGATCTCCAACCCTAAATTGTTTGTTCCAGCCTTCTCCTGCCTTCTAGGTCTGGCTGTTATCTTCTTCGCCTTCATACTTGATGGCTCTTCAGAGCACAGGAAAGACACATCCTGCACTGAGTCCTGGGGCCCAGCTAATCTCAGCCTGGAGAAAATGAGAACAAGCACTAAAGGGAATGACCATCATTCCTCCTGCAGCTGGAGCAAGTTCAATTACCCTCTGAAGGTGGCATGTGAGCAGTCTGGTCACATGTAGTAATAGCAGGAGGAGAAAGACGAGGTGAATCTTAGGGAATTTTAGCTGCAGTTTGCATGCTTCGATCTACTTTGCAATGCAAGTTTGCTATTTGGGGCCCACACAGCTCACGCTGCCGGTTTCAGAGCAAGGCGGTGTGCTGTATGCCGTGTACAGCACCACATCAAACTCCCCGAGAGCAGTGCTTTAGTGTCTGTAGCAGTAACACTGTAACTGATGCTGCTCCCCATGGGCTCCCATCCTTCAGTAACAGCTTTCAAAACCCTGCCTCTGTCCGTGACTGGAGCACAGGGGCCTGAAAATGTTTTGGTAAACCTTACCTCTTCCTAGCCTCCCAGTCCATCCATTCTGGAAAACTAGAGATGGGTTGGTGTGTTTATTCTATTGGGATGAGTTTGTTTAATGGCAGTCATATAGCAAAAACCTTCTCCTGGCCTTGTGAATGGTGGCACAACTAAAGCCCAAGCTTCCAACTTTCCCACAAGAAGCAATGGAGGACAAGGAGCACAAGGAGCAAATCCTTTCTCCTGTCTAGAAGTGTTGCCAGCAGAATAATGTCAATGAGACTTCTGAGAAGGGGTCCCCAAATTAGGGAACCAGCTCTCTGCTGCTGTGAAGACAGTTCTGAGGTTTAAAAAATAGCACACATTTTTCTAATCAGCCAATACTTTTGCTAGTTCTAAGCCTCTGAGAAATCAAACTTTGTCTCAAGCAGGCAAAAAATTTTAACAAACGACAGAAATCAATTTCCACAAAGGTATCTTCTCCCAGGCTTTGATCAGCACTAATATTTAATTTAGTGTGGCCCTCTACTGGCATCAACGAGAATATTTCCCACTGACAGGAAGAAATCTCCTGGACTAGAACAGAACAGCGTTATCTTCTTTGCTCTCAGAAACTTCCTTACTCATTCCTTTGCTCTCTGGCTTTAAGCAATCTCAGGAGAGAACAATCTTCAAAGAGCTATATATATGTACCATCAATTACTATTATTAACTCAGGCTCAATGCATAGTTTGGGGACCGTGAATCCAAGTGCCAGTGACATATGAATGATTATTACCAGATGCTAAGTGCTCATTAATATATGCTAATTACTGCTGCATGCCAAAATGTTCAATGTGAAGTGTGTCAGACCAAAGTCATTTGACTGGAGTTGAGCTGCTTTTCTTCACTGGTGTCACCTCCTGCTTCTTTACTAATCCACTTCAGCCTAAGCACTTTCAGCACTGTTTTAGGGCAATTCTTTCTAACCTTACCTTGTTCTCACAACCATGGTCTCCTCCAGAAAACTACCATTGCCTTCTCTTTTTATAAAAATGAGGTGAGAAGGAACCCCAAATGTTTACCTACATTTCCCAGCCAAGATTAACTGGTTTTAGCTTTATCATACCCTGACAAAGGTTTGATTTAGGCAGGAGACAAGTGTCTCCTGGCTCCACCTGTACCAGTGCAGGAGGCTGCTGGCCACCTTACCACAGTGAATTTAGAAGTTATTGGTCCACAGCTGAATATATATTGATGTTTTGTAAAGGAACAGCTAACACAGGTTTTAAAAATAGGATTTAAACTTTTAAATCTTTTGCCTTAACATGTCTGCTAGGACAACGAGCAATGCTGGAAGTAGCTTAACCAGGTAGCTGTTGCCTCAGCTTGGGAAGTGACCCTGGCAACCTACCATGATCCCACCACCACCATCACAGAGAAGACTGTGCACAGCGCTGGACTGAGGGACTGGGAACACACCCGTGAATCTGACAGGGAATAAATCACACAGTTAGTGGGGGTGAAGTGAGGCTACAGTGTGACCAGCCAGGCCACCGCAGTGGCAGCTCTGGGGGTGGCAGTGAGGGGAGTGTGGGGTGAAGGCCTTGGGGTGATGGTGAAGGGAGTGTGGGGTGAGGGCCTTGGGGTGGCAGTGAGGGGACTGTGGGGTGAGGGCCTTGGGGTGATGGTGAGGGGAGTGTGGGGTAAGGGCCTTGGGGTGGCAGTGAGGGGACTGTGGGGTGAGGGCTTTGGCGTGATGGCAAGGGGACTGCGGGGTGAGGGCCCTGAGGTGGCAGCGAGGGGCCTGTGCTCCCAAGGAAAGCGAGGCGCCGCACCTCCAAGCCTCGCGCTGGCACCTGCGGGGCCTCCAGGGCTCGAGAAAAGCAGAAACCACACCAAAACCGTGCGAGAAAAGAGGTGCTGCCGGGCCGGCGCCGGGGGCCCCGGCGGAGGGGGCGCAGGC